>NC_136261.1:6507399-6524899 GCF_964187855.1 Myxine glutinosa | reverse complement strand
GTTCCCAAGA
The DNA here is from genome assembly GCF_964187855.1 of Myxine glutinosa. NCBI lineage: Eukaryota > Metazoa > Chordata > Myxini > Myxiniformes > Myxinidae > Myxine > Myxine glutinosa. Next base: position 6,524,889 of record NC_136261.1, on the reverse strand, counting down.
CTTGCCCCTTATGCTAGTGACCTGAGGGAGGGAGGGTTTTTGTCTTTACCTGGAGGTGATCAAATCCGTTTCCCTTTCGAGATGGGGGTGAGGGCAATTTTGTTGACGGCGCGTGCCGTGCGTAGGTCGTGCGTAGATACGCACGTGCGCTGGCACGTCATGCGGCACAACGAGTGTGATTGGTGTCCGAGAAGTGTGGACAATGTAGTGAGTGGGCTTCTTTTTAGGAGAACTGAGGACCGGCCGAACGTGGCCGCGATGGGATCGGCCGAGGTCCTGCGGCCGACCCCGTGTCTTACTTGTGGCTCCTGAACGAGGCGATGATAATTAGGGGGGAAGCGGCGACGAGAGCGCGCGGTCGGCGGCCCCATGGTCGCCTTGCGTGCTCTCGCCGAACCGCATGTTATTACTATCGGGGTTAGTGCCCACCTATTGTATCAGACTAAGTCCCTACATAAACAGGGATGGGGATGGGGAAGAGAGGTCCACCCCATCACGCCGTCTTAGACACCCGTGGGTGCGGCGGCCCGATGCTGGTATGTCCCTTGGTGAGACGGATGCCAAGGAGCCGCGTCCGCCCCTGCCCGACTTACCCCAGTGCCCCCTATCAAGCGGGCGCTGGTGCGAGCGGGGTTGCGGGCGCCGAACCTCGGGTGGTACGAGACGATACGATGGCGCCGTGGCGCCATACTACGACGGCCTACCTACAGGTGTCCAAAGGCGAGCAACAGGGTTGGCGATTGTAGCCCCCCAAGAAGACAGTCGGGCTGTGGGCATGCAAAATCATACAAATGGGAATGCGTACATGAGTAACGGAGGGGAGGGCAGAACACCGAGCGTACATGTGCATCATAAGTCATAACATTTCCACCTATACATCGTCACACCGGGCATGTGGGGTGCATTGCTATCTGAGACCGGGGAGGGATGAGAGAGTGCACGTAAACATTCATTTACATTCAGGGAGGTCAGGGAGGGTGCACTTAGACATACATTCGTGTCACCTAATGCCCTCATTGTGCAGTGCATACATGCCTGAGTGGTTGTGCTTATGCTAGGTGACGGCCCCTATCCTTATTGTGATAAGCGCCGGGCAGCGAGCGTGGAAAATAAATTACCTGAGACCGATTTGAGCCGAACCTGGAAAAGAAGGGGGGAACACTTATACCCCGGGTGTGCCTCAGGAATTAACTCTGCCCCTCATTACTCGCATGAGAGCCGCGTGCCCTAAAACGAGGCACACACCCAACATTGTCCGATGCCCTAACGGAGGAAGGAAGAAGGTGTAGCGTCACATAACCGTGGGGAGTGAGTGCGGGAATAGTGATGTGGGGTGGGAGGGTGGGGTAGCCCGAACTGCTTTTGCACCGCTTGCTGAGCCGGCCCGAAAAACTAGACGGCCCGTCGCTCGGCTTCGCGTTACGGCTCACGTGTACGTCAGGTTGGTAGTCTGGCGGACGGCCTTTGTCGCCTTGGCTGGCCGTCAGGTTGGTAGTCCGGGTGGGTGGCCTTTGTCGCCTTGGTTGGTCTGTTTGAGGGAAGGAAGGGGGGTGGGGTAGAGACTCTCGTCGGCAGACCGAGTGTTTCTCGGTGAGCCACGAGAGAGGGCGAGCATCAGCAATGGGGCAATAGGCCATCCCGATCAGGAGAGATGGGGATAGATCGGGAAAGATGGAGAGAGTTTGAGAAAGATCCGGCCAGATCGAGAAAGATCAGGAGAGCATCGAGAGAGAATCGAGAGACGATCGAGAAGGGATCAAGAAGGGATCAAGACAGGATCAGGAAAGGATTGAGAGGGATCAAGAAGGACCGAGAAGGATCACGAAAGATCGAGAGGGATCGAGGAAGGTCGAGAGGGATCGGAGAGACCGGGGGAGATCGAGACGGACCAAGAAGGGCCGAGAAGGATCGAGAAGGACCGAGGAGGACCAAGAGGGATCGAGAGAGACCGAGAATGATCGAGAAGGACCGGGAAGGGTCGAGAATGATCGAGAGGGGCCAAGAGAGGTCGAGAAGGATCGAGAAGGATCGACAGATATCGGGGATAATCGAGAAGGATGGAGGAGGATCGAGAGAGAGCGAGAGAGATTGAGAAGGGTCGAGAAGGATGGAGAAGGACCGAGGCGGACCAAGAGGGATCGAGAGGGATGGAGAAGGCCCGAGAGAGACGGAGAATGATCGAGAGAGACCGAGCAGGGTCGAGAAGGGTCGAGAAGGATCGAGAAGGATCGAGAAGGGCCAGGAAAGGTCAAGAAGGGTCGAGGAGGATCGAGACTAATTGAGAAGGGTCGAGGAGGATCGAGACTAATCGAGAAGGGTCGAGAGAGAGCGAGAGAGGTCGAGAAGGATGGAGAAGGACCGAGGAGGACCGAGAGGGATCGAGAGGGATGGAGAAGGACCGAGAGAGACGGAGAATGATCGAGAGAGACCGAGAAGGGTCGAGAAGGATCAAGAATGATCGAGAAGGGCCAGGAGAGGTCGAGAAGGATCGAGAAGGGTTGAGAAGGATTGAGAAGGATCGAGAAGGATGGCGAAGGATCGAGAAAGGGCAAGAGAGATCGAGAAGGATGGAGAAGGGTCGAGAGGGACCGAGATCCGAGCAAGATCGAGGAGGACCGAGAGGGGTGGAGGAGGACCGAGAGAGACCGGGAATGATCGAGAGTGACCGAGAAGGGTCGAGGATGATCGAGAAGGGTCGACAATGGTCGAGACTAATCGAGAGGGATGGAGAAGGATCGAGAGAGAGCGAGAGGGATCGAGAGGGGTCGAGGGGAGCCGAGAAGGATCGGGAGAGCCCGGGGGAGACCAAAAAGGATCGAGGGGGATCGAGAGTGACCGAGAAGGACCGAGAAAGATCGAGAGGGATGGAAAAGGAAGGAGAAGGGCTGAGAGCGTGCGAGACGGATCGAGAAGGGTCGAGAAGGATCCAGGGGAGACCCCCCAGGGATCGAGGAAGGATCGGGAGAGGACCGCGAAAGGACCGAGAATGGATCGAGAAAGGGCCGAGGGAGGGCCAAGAAGGATCGAGCAGGAGCGCGAGAGGCCAAGAAGGATCGAGCGGGAGCGCGAGAGGTCAAGAAAGATCAAGAAGGGTTGAGAGGGGCCGAGAAGGATCGGGGACGGTCGAGAAGGGTGGAGGAGGCTCACGAAAAGGAGAAAGGTCAAGGAAGGTGGAGAAGGATCAGGAAGGATCGAGAGAAAGGGAGAAAGGTCGAGAGGGATGGAGGAGGATGGAGACGGATCGAGAGAGTTTGGTCTCGTCCTTGAGGAGTGTGAATGTGTATATGGACCATTTGGTGGTCTTACCTGTTTTTACCTGTGCATGTGCGATGTACCACCTGCTTCCTTGGGGTGTCCTTGCCCGGTTTCATCTTTGGGAAGTGTGAAGAACTTCTTTTCGGCCACGTTGCTCACCTCCTCTGTGTACCTCCCCTCCGCCCTACAACTTGTAACCTGCTTACTGTGACGCCCTAAGACATCGTGAGTGGGGCACCCTAAAGTCAAACAGAGTTACCGAGGCCACCGTTTCGGGACTAAGCCCCGTGCCGTACAATCTCTAGGCAGCAGACATCAATCATAATCAGCCCAAACTACCTCAACCACCGAAGAGAGGGGGAGGGATATCGTGTGTGTGGGTGGGGCGTTGTTGCTGGGGGTTATTTATTATTATTATTATTATTATTATATTTTATTTTTATTATATATATTTATTTATTTATTATTATTAAGTAATTATTTTTTTTATTTTTTTTTTCCTTCCCCCCCCCCCACCCCCCCCCCTTCTTTGTTGAGAGATTGAGATAAGACCCCCAATGGATTAATATATATGGGAAGATATGTTAGTCTCGGTATTTTACATACCGGCATGTGTTCACGGCCGGCCGAGCACAACACGATGCATCACAGGACATCAGGCATACGTTACCCCATACCCGGCACACTGCCCCCGGCATCTGGTACATACTATCCCTCACGCTCTCCGCATCCCCCTCTCCCTCATCACACACATCACATATCAGGTAGGTGCGTCCCTGACTCCACCCCGGGTGTTCATGCCAAATGTGACAAGCATGTCGAGTGTGAAGAGGAGTGTTGCCCGTACCATCCTCTGCGCCACCGCCTTAGGATTGGGCACGCCGATGAGTTGGAGCACGTCAGAGTTATTGGGGAACCATTTCCCTCTTGCCCCTAGTGGGAACCCAAAGAGCCGCACCTCAGGAACCTGACGCTCAATACATATCAGCTGTTTCAGGATCCTATATTTCTTGATCTTTGCCAGGTAGGCGAGTTCCAAGCTCCTTGGGCCTTTCTCGAATACCACCGTCACGTCCAGGATGACTGGTGGAAAGCCATCCTTTGTCAAGACGAGATCCGGTCTGTAGCTTTGGCCATCTCCCACGACGAACGTTCGCTCCTGGGTGGCTGTCCACCCCCGACCCTCGGCAAGGCTTGCCACCATCCCACAGAGTCTGTGGTGCCTCCTCGTTCTTGCTTCCCTTATCGCAGGGCAGCAGGATAGGATGTGGACAAGGGTCTCGACCTCCTCTCCACACCTTCGACATTGCACGTCCATTTCCGGCCTACTCCTGGCCAGCGCCGCTCTGGTCGGGAATGTGTTAGAGCGCAACTGTAGGGCTGCGATGGTGTGGCGGGTCCTGCCCATCCTCAGCTCGTAGAGCCAGTTGTTACTGATGGGGTCGTTGCAGAACACCGAGACCCCGAGCCCATAAACCGGCCGCGCACACCACTGGTGAAAGACAGTCGTCCTCCAGCCGCTCGTCGCAATGCCCCCAGCGGGGGTGACCTCCAGGCCGAGCTCGGTAAAGCGGGACTGTAGGGAAGCACCCGCGCGCGACCCGATTGCAATGGCACGGGTCACGTGGTCGCGAGAGTGCATCAGCATCCAGTCCCGGGCCGCTACCATCCTTGGAACGGCACTCACGAGCTCCGTGAGACCGATTCCTCCGTCTCTGCATCTTGAATAGAGGAGCCCGTTGGGTGTCATTTCCGGAAAATGAAGGGCCCGCTTTACTGCCGACCGTATGGCCCGGTCCATCACGATCAGCCTGCCTTTGGACGCTTTGCCACACACCAGCTCGTGGAGCATCCGGGGAATGACATGGTTTTTGATCAAAGCCACCCGGATCCTCGCGCAGACCTGAGCATCCCTAACTCTGCCCAGCCACAGCATGAGCCTGCCCTGAACTTCATCAAGGCAAGTGTAGCCGGACGGGCGGATGGTGACGCCCAGGTATCTGAACTGGTCATCCGGACGCAGCATCCTGATAACGTCATCCCCGAAAGTCCACTCGGCGCAGTTGTTGTAGACCGGGCCCCCCCCGGCCGTGTGGTCCAGGTAGAACCCCTTAGTCTTGGCCAGGTTCAGGGAGAGCCCGGAGCCCTGGCAGAATCTGTTGACCACCATTAGATTGCGTTGCATCCCCTCCCAGGAGGAGCTGACCAGGGTCATGTCGTCCGCGTACACGAGACCGCACACCTGCACCGTGCACGTCCATTCCCCTCGCTCCCGTTCACGCCTCCTTTCGTCTGTCACTCCTGTTTCCGCATCTTCCGCAGCTGCTGGGCTTTCATCCCGGGGCCCCCCCGTCCCACCGTCGTTCTCGGCAGCGGCGGCAGCACCCGCGTTCCTACCAGAGTCCTCCGTTTCTCCGTTCGGATGGAACCGAACTCGCCCACCCACTCGGGCCTCTCTCGCGGTCATCTCCAGTGCCACTCTGAGGTCTGAACCCCCAGCTCCCGAGACCCTGAAGAAGTATGGCGCACCAGCCCTTTCCAATTCACAGATAAGATGATCGAGCGCCAGATTAAAAAGCAAAGGTGACAGTGGATCTCCCTGTTTGACGCCGACCTTCAACCCAATCGTCAGCTTGTCTTGCCCAATTTTTCCAAAGGTGGTGGTGGCCCCGACTAGGGTACTCATAATGAGATTGATTAGGCGCCTAGGGACCTCCTTGGTTAGAAGGGTGGCGTAAACGTGGGAGTGCGACACGGTGTCGAAGGCTTTAGCAAAATCCAATAGGACAACCGCGACCGCCTTTTTGTTGGTTTTGGCCTCGTCCAAAATGTTGATCAGTGTGCCTGAATTCTCGCTGCAGCCCGGTGCCTCAATAAAACCCCGCTGCCGCGTGTTTAGCTGGCAGGCCTTACTTATTCTGTTTACCAAAACTCTGGAGAAGGTTCGACTTATCAACGATCCAATTGTCAGGGGTCTCCAGTTTCCCAGGGGACGTAGCTGCTCGGGGTCCGTGGCTTTGGGTATTAATCTAGACCGGCATGACTTAATCTGCCAAGGGATCGTTTCATCTGCAATCCAATTGTTGAAGAGATCTTTCAAGGAGGGGCACTGCGATTCTACCCTGACCAGGGTGCTAGGCTTAATTCCATCTGGGCCCGCTGCAGAGTTGCTTTTTAACCTTAACAGGGCTACTTGAACCTCCTCCTGGGAAATCTCTGCCTCTAGCCCCTCAACATTGGTCCCGCCCGTAGTTCCAAAACCCTCTAAGGATGCGAATTTGTCCTTTTCCTCCCATTTGGCCTTAAATTGCTGGTACACCATGTCCTCAGGGATCTCGCATTCCATACTCACCGAGCCGTCCAGGACCTCGATCGCAAGCCTCCTCCTGTCCTTTTTAGCCCATTCGGCTAGCCTTCTGAACCGTGCTGCCCCCTGCCGAGCCCTTGGTGCCGTTGGTCTAGTCCTGGCGGCTTCCCTTCTTCCGCCCCCCCCCCCCTGTGGAAACCAAGGCCATCTCCTCGGTTCCGATTCCTGTTACTCTGGGCCCTTCGTCCACTGCCCCCCACACCCGCCCCTGGCCTCCTTGGCCTTACTCCCCGGTTTCCCCAAGCATTGCATCTTCTCATTAAGTCGCCCAGCAGCTGCGTACTTCTCTCGGAAGTGACCCCTACCACAAAGTTAACGGGTCCATACACCGGAGCCGGGGGCACAAGCAACTGTTGCCTAGCGACTTGATCTTGACATGCACGCTCCAGAAGAAAGAACCAGTGCGCCGCGAGCGGAACTTTCAGCTGTCGCCGAGTCGCTGTGGCCTCCTTTATTTTCAGCTCGGATCGTTTATCCCTAATTTGTTTTAGCGTCTTCCCTGGGAGCTTACTGGCCAGCAGTTTGTTGATGTCGGGCCTATCCCCATCTGTCGTCGTCCAACGAACCAGTGTGGCAATTTGTTCCGGTGTCCAGGTCAATACCCGACCCATTCCCCCTCCACCAGTCTTAGTATTACCTCCGAGGTTCCTGGGCCGTCCAGTGCTGGCCCGTGCGCCCGCTATCCTGTCCCTGTTCCTATGGTCGGGGTGTTTTTGCCTGTCGTGCTGGGAGCGTCCTCGAGCCGTGGTGAAGCCCTCGGGGCACAAGGAACACGGGAACGGGAGTGACGAGACTGACGCTGACGCGCTGTTTGAGGGGCCGCCCTTGTTACATTTAGGGATGTGGCACAGCAGCGCATGGAGGGACTGGGACGCAAATGTGCAGAAGGAACAGCGACAAAGCAGGGGGCTACGCGGGTGCGCCCTGATGATGTGACGACGCATTATTCTGAGGTTGTCGTATTTCGCGCCACAGATGCAGAGATACATGCTGGTAGGGTAGATGATGAGGAGGCTTGTGGGACGGCCGGGTCGGACCGGCGACACAGGAGGCGGCCCGGAGACAGGGGATGATGTTGACACGGACGGAGAAGTCGCGCTGGGGTCACCACGGTCGACGACCCTGCCCGGGCACTCAGGAATATGCAACAGCAGATTACGGGGCTGTTGTCTCGCATCATAACCGCATATTGAACAATGACATGTCAGTTTCTTATTCTTATGGTCGATGCCTATATGTCTTTCCATTTCCCCGAGCGCATCTATGGTCGCACCACACGGACATACAAACTGTTCACACGGATAGGTGAAGTCGATTTCTATGTATACAAAAGCAGCCCTCTCCATTTCCTCGTTTTCAGCCTCGGAGCACTCCGTCCACAGTCTACCGTTCAGTATGTCCCTATAGAATCTCCCCTTAATACTAGGGTCTGGAGGTGTTGCAGGCTCGACCGGACCCAGCTCTTCCGAGGCAGCGGTTGACTCCCAGGCCCTCATCTCCAGCGCATCTGCCCCCACGGCCCCCTCCGTTGCCCGAGGGGGTGTCCGCCCTGCCTTCGCCTCTCTTGCCTGAGGAGCATGCGGATGTTTGTCAGTGCCTCCTGGCCCCTTCGCACACCGGCGCTTGCGGTCCGATGGCCCTTTCATGCAGGCTTTGCCCTTCCCTCCTTTCATCCTCTCTGGGCTCTCTTGACTGTGTAAGCCGGTCGCGTCCCCTCCAGTGACGAACTCACCCCCATCCACCATCGTTCCACCTTGAGGGCCCCCTCATTCCTGCCCCTGCCGACTCTTCTCTCTCACTCTCCTCCACGGTATGGTCCCCTTCGTCGTCCGTATCGCTGTCCGGCCTCGTTCTGAAGCGGGAGCCCAGCGAGCAGTGGCCAATAGCTCCTGGGCTGATCCACTCGAGGGGTACCAGCTCGTGCCACACATCATTCGAGGATCCTGCCATCTGTCCGTCTCCAGAGGGGACATCCCGTCTCGGGGCATACACCGCACGTTCACCGTTGTGAGCCATCGGCAGCGCAGCGGGCGGCCCCGGCGGAAGATGGCAGTGCTGCAGTTCCGCAGCAGAAGCAAAGTTCTCGGGGCCTGCCGATCTCCGTTGTCATAGTCGGGGGCCAAGCCGCAGTTCATAAATTTCGGTCTCGGACATTGTGGGGGCTCCTTTCTTAGGAGATGAGGACCCTTCCCTGATAGAGCTCTCACCTGTGTCGTTCTTGTCGAAAGTGCTTAGTCCCTCGAAACAGTGACCTCGGTAATGCCCCGTTGACTTTTCACTGTCTAAGACCTCCTAGTACTTACCCGCTACACACCGTAGTTCCGAGGGGGACTCCTCCTGGCTGGGTGCGGGGGAGGGAGGGGGGCAGGAAGAACATTAACGTTCAGTACGCCCTTCAGATTCCCTGATCATATCCCACTTTGGCCGATGGAGGTGGAGAGGGAGGGTGAGGGGGAGAGAGGGCGAGCAACATAGCGAGAGTTAGAGAGGTAGGAAGAGAGAGGGAGGGGGAGGGAGAAAGAGGAAGAGAGAGAGAGCAAGAGAGAGAGGGAGAGAGGGAGAGGACGAGAGGGAGAGAGACGGGGAGAGAGAGAGAGAGAGAGAGGGAGAGGTCGAGAGGAGAAAGAGGGTGAGTGAGGGGGAGAGAGAGGGAGAGGGAGAGAGAGGGAAAGGGAGAGAGAGAGAGGGAGAGAGGGGGAAGGAGAGGGAGAGAGGGGAAGAGAGAGGGGGGTAGAGGGAGAGAGGGCGAGACGGACAGGGAGGAAGAGAGAGAGGGGGGGGAGAGAGGGACAGAGAGGGGACAGGAAGGGGGAGAGAGGGGTGGAGCAGGAGAGAGAGGGAGGGGGGCGAGCAACATAGCGAGAGTTAGGAAAAGGGAGAGAGAGGGAGAGAGGGGAAGAGAGAGAGGGGTAGAGGGAGAGAGGGCGAGAGGGAGGGAGGGAGAGGGAGGGAGAGGGAGGAAGGGGAGGGAGAGAGCGGGATAGTGAGGGAGAGAGAGGAAGAGAGAGGGAGAGAGGGGAAAGAGGGTGAGTGAGGAGGAGAGAGAGGGAGAAGGAAAGAGAGGAAAAGGGAGAGAGAGGGAGAGAGAGAGGGAGGGAAAGGTAGAGAGCGAGAGAGAGAGAGCGGAAGAGAGAGGGAGAGAGAGGGGGAGAGAGGAAGGGAGTGGGGGTAAAGGGAGATGGCAATGCACAATGTACAAATGTACAATGTGCAAATGGCAGCGAGACACGGGTGATGAACGTGGAGCAGTAGGAAGGCTGGAGAGGGTGGAAATGCGATTGGATCGGTGGATGTGTGGAGTGTCGTTGAGAGAGAGGGAGACAAACGATGAATTGCGAAAGATGATGGGCATAGAGCCTGTGGTTGATGTTGTGAGGAGGAGCAGGATGAGACGGTTTGGTCATGTGTCGAGGAAGGATGAAAGTGGCTAGCTAAGAAAAGTGATGGAAAGGAATGTAGAGGGAAGTAGAGGATGGGGGAGACTGAGAAAGGCTTGGCTAAAGATGGTGGAAGAAGGAATGTGGGGGATTAACAAGGCAAGGGGGTGAACAAGGCGAGATGCAGGAAATCGGGCAATGGAAAGATTGTCATGTGGACCGCCGACTGACCCCCGCTCTAGCAGGGAATGGCCTTAAACCACAACACTATGCATTTTGTTACTGTAACTCTGTTCCCTGGTATTTCCCCGAACTAAGGCGGTATCGTCCCGGCCATGCCGCCCTGTGGATTATTACTTAAATCCATCTAGGCCTGGAGTATTGTCGGTGTACCTATGTTTTAATTTATTTATCTGTGTTTACTTTAACATTATTGCTTGATCTATTCCGTTGGCACCCCATTCAATATGCTGTGTCGGCTTCCCAGAGAACCTCCCGGTCTCGCCAAGAGCCCATCGTGCTGGTCCCACTCCAGGCTCTTCCTTAACTCTACCTGGGGTTAGAGTACCCTGAGTGTACCCCTGCTCGTACATTTAACCTTCTCACCTGCCCTGTTCCATGAGCCCCCCTGTTTTTCGTTCTATATCAGCTTACGATGGTATCGCCAGGCCACCCTATAACCCTTTCTTCTGTGGAGGGAGGGAGGAGGGGCAGAAGGGGCAGGGTTGAGGGCTCGGGGCCACCCCCCAGGCAGCGAAAATCGGACGACGACTCTCAGGCCACTTCCCCCGCCCGACGGCCGTGAGGGATCCGCGGCCAGAGCGCTAGACACAACCACGAGCCCGCGGGCCCATCCCCGCACCCCCCAGACGGACGGTCACCCAGCCCGAGCCGCCGAGTCACGGGGCGCACGACCACGACCCCCGAGGGTGCCCCCCCAGCCGGACCGCACCGCCGGCCACCGCGTCTGCCCCCACAGACCCCCGACACGGGCGATCATCTCGCGGGCACCTCTCACCGAGAAGGCAACCTCTTGCGCCCCATGTCCCTCATCTTGGCTACTGGCGGTGTGCGATTACCACCATTAGTCCCTTTCTTCAGGGTTCAGTGCTCCCCATGCTTGTCCCTGCTCGTCCCTGCGACGGTGATCGATCTTAGTCCCTGCGTCCGTTAGGCTCCTGGATATCGAGGACGATCGGGGGGAAGCGATACCCTGCTAATTATGAGGGGAGGGAGGCCGATATCCGCTTGTCTGGCCGGCCTGTCTGACTGCCCGTCCCTTCGTCGACTCCTCCGAGCGGCCAGGTCACGGTGGGTGTATCAATTCCACCCCGCACGGACTGTTTTTGGAGTCAGCCTGAGACTGGGCCGGCCCCTTACGCAACTGCGACTACCCCTCGTGTGGTCCTCGGCGAGCCTCCACCCCTTAGACCAAAGTCCCTTACGAGGGGGAGAGGGAGGAAGAGAGCCGCTCATCTGGGTAGACAGCCGAGCCGCCGTTCCCTTCTATGACTCCTCCATACTGCCGCGTTCAGGGCGGGTGTCTCAAAACCGCCCCGTATGGATATCAGTTCTGGAGTCGGCTCGGGCTGATCTGGCCCCCCTTTCGCACCCGCGGCACGTACCCTAGTGGCCTCCAGGACCGTCCTCCCTGAATCCCACTGTCCCTTCCGTTGGCATCATTGGCGGGTTGGGGGGGGGGGGGGAAGGGATTTGACGCGAACCAGCCTGTCTACCCTACACCGAGGGAGACCTATCGAATCGACCAATCCTTTAGCGCACCCCAGGCATGATCCCGTTTGCCATTCTTTCTTTGGGGCGTGCCCGGCACTGGTGCTCGATCAACTGCCGGGCGACGACGCCCTGAACCCCCTATCTGGTGGCAATCGCGGGTGAGAATTTGATCACGATCGAGTCAGGAGCCGCACGGGAGAGCGGCGCACCGCACCCGGCCCGCCCGGTAAAGCAGCCCCCGGCACCCGCCGCCCCATGCTCATGGCAACACGACCACCCGACCAGGGTCCCGCCGCCCAAAGGGGCGAGGGACGAACACACACCACCCCGTGCCGTGCCAGCGACGCCTACCCACGGGCCCCACCGCGAGCCGCCCAGGCGAGAGCAGACCAGATCCCCGGCACCCGAGTCCCGCGCCGAGGGATGACAGGGTGAGGAGGGGGAGGAGGGTGTGGTTCAAGGATTGGCGGACAGGGACTAGATCTCCCAGGCGGTGTGGGTGCCTTTTCATCTCTTGACATACCTCTTGCTCCAGCCCTTGTGCTTCCCATTGGGTAATGAAAATAGATCTAACCTCGGTCCTATATGCCCCAGTGTACCCACCGAGAGTTAGATAACCAGCTTGATCACTCCACCATCCTCCTATTCATGTCCCAGGATTATTATGTCCTCACCTGTCAATATTTATTAGTTATTAATTAATTGATTGTAAATCTTATCACTTGCAGATTCTCCTTCCTACCATCTGTAACTGTGATGGGGGTGTCGGCTCAGAACATAAAGGGGGGTTGCCCGTGGGAGTTGTTGTGTCCGGAAGATCTGGTGTTGGCTGTGGAAGGTATGGAAGAATTGAGGGGGAAGATGAACAAGTGAAAGGAGTGCGTGGACCAAAGGTCTGAAGGGGAGTATCAGAAGCGTAAGGGTGGTGGCAAGTGGTCAAGCATGTGGTGAGGTGGAAAGAGTTGCGGGGTAGTCGTGTGCCATGTCCTGGGAAGGGTGTCGGAGTGAATTTCACTCAATGCCTAATGTGCGCTAAGTGGGTTCATCAATAATGTAGTGGTCTGAGAGGGTCATAAACCTGTGTGATAAACTACATTCAAATGCAAAGTGTGCACAGAGGACGCTGTGGATGGAGGAAATGTTGGCTTGGGTGTCATCGAAGCTAGCGGGAGGTGTATACTGCATGTGTGAGAAGTGTCATGATTTATGGGAACGAGACGTGGGTAATGGACGTAGAGCAGCCATTAAGGCTGGCAAGGGTGGAGGTGAGATGTGATGGAAGTGAGATGGAGGTGGTGGTGGATGGTGTGAGATGGAGGTGGATGGAGAAGGATGATGATGTGGTGGAGATGAGAGTGATTCGGTGGGTGTTTGTGCGGAGTTTCGTTGAGAAGGAGGAAGACGAATGATGATTCGTGAAAGATGATGGGGACTAGAGCCTGTGATTGATGCTGCTAGGAGAGCCAGATTGAGGTGGTTTGGTCATGTGTTGAGGGATGATGAGAGTGCCTGGTTGACAAGAGTGATGGAAATGAATGGAGAAGGAAGGAGAGGACGGGGAAGACTGAGAAAGGCTGAGCGTGGAAGAAGAGGAGGTGGAAGAAGAGATGCGGGCGTGGGGGTTAACAAGGGGAGATGCAGAAAATAGGGCAAAATGGGGAAGATTATCATGGGGGCCGCAGGGCTAACCCCCGCTGTCAGGGACAACGGCCTTAAAATGCATGTTGTGTTGTTACGTCTTATTCTTTGCAGGTGTCCTTGGGAGGGGGAGGGGTGGGTGAGCGAGAAGGTGGGATGGGCAGGTGAGATCGAGGAGGTGGGCGGGAGAAGGGTGGTAGGAAGAAGGCGGAGAGAGAGGGAGAGAGAGAGGGGCAGACAGAGAGAGGTGAGTGTAGATCAGGATGTGTGATGTGAGGATACTATATGTCTACTTACCATAGCTTACTCATAAGGTAACCGACAGGAGGAGACTCCTTTGAGGGAAATAATTAAATAAACCGGGTTACCGCCCTAAGAAGGGGTTGTTACCCCTATATTCGGGAAGAAGTCTTTAGATAACCTATGTGGTAGGTAGAGTTAACTGTGTACGTACCTGCAAGTGAGTTGACAGAGGGGATAGGTGAAATTCTGAAGTTATTCTACCTCAGGCAACATCCATATACTGGAGTCATGTATAACCTGCGGTTTTGGTAGTTGTCCAAATTAAGGAATCCTCAGTCACTAGTAGGGCTGTGGTGGGCTTATGTGCTCATTATTTATAGAGAAGGGTCCCATGAGTAATTTAACACCTCGTTGGTAACTCCCAGCCCTGTGTTTACCTCCCAAGTTAACTGAAAGGAAGAGAGATTCCTCAAGGAAATAATTAAATAAATCGGGTTACCGCCCTAAGAAGCGGTTGTTACCCTGAAATTTGGGAAGAATTCTTTAGATAACTCATGTGGTAGGTAGAGTTGACTGTGTACTTACCTGAAAGTGAGTTGACAGAGGGGATAGGTGAAATTCTGAAGTTATTCTACCTCAGGCAACATCCATATACTGAAGTCATATATAACCTACGGTTTTGGTAGTTGTCCAAATTAAGGAATCCTCAGTCGATAGTAGGGCTGTGGTGGGCTTATGTGCTCACTATTTATAGAGAGGGGTCCCCTGAGTAATTTAACACCTCATTGGTAACTCACAGCCCTGTGTTTACCTCCTAAGTTAATTAAAAGGGGAGGGAGTTACTCGATTAAATAATTAAATTAATCGGGTTACCGCACTAAGAGGGGGCCGTTACCCCCATATTCGGGGAGAATACCTTAAATAACATTATGTGGTAGATAGGGTTAACAATGTATTTATCTAAAGGCGGGCTGACGGAGGGGATAGATTAAATCCCCAAGTTATTTTACCGCAGGCAACCTGCCACACACTAAAGTCATGTATAACCTGCGGTTTTGGTGGATGTCCAAATTAAGGAATCCTCAGTCGATAGTAGGGCTGTGGTGGGCTTATGTGCTCATTATTTATAGAGAGGGGTCCCATGAGTAATTTAACCTCTCATTGGTAACTCGAAGCCCTGCGTTTACCTCCCAAGTTAACTGAAAGGAAGAGCGCTTCTTCAAGGAAATAATTAAATAAATCGGGTGACCGCCCTAAGAAGGGGTTGTTACCCCGAAATTTGGGAAGAATTCTTTAGATAACTTATGTGGTAGGTAGAGTTAACTGTGTACTTACCTGAAAGTGAGTTGACAGAGGGGATAGGTGAAATTCTAAAGTTATTCTACCTCAGGCAACATCCATATACTAAAGTCATATACAACCTGCGGTTTTGGTAGTTGTCCAAATTAAGGAATCCTCAGTCGATAGTAGGGCTGTGGTGGGCTTATGTGCTCAATACTTATAGAGAGGGGTCCCATGAGTGATTTAACACCTCGCTGGTAACTTACAGCCCTGTGTTTACCTCCCAAGTTAATTGAAAGGAAGAGAGATTCCTCAAGGAAATAATTAAATAATTCGGGTTACCGCGCTATGAAGGGGTTGTTACCCCTATATTCGGGAAGAATTCTTTAGATAACTTATGTGGTAGGTAGAGTTAACCGTGTACTTACCTGAAAGTGAGTTGACAGAGGGGATAGGTGAAATTCTGAAGTTATTCTACCTCAGGCAACATCCATATACTGAAGTCATATATAACCTGCGGTTTTGGTAGTTGTCCAAATTAAGGAATCCTCAGTCAATAGTAGGGCTGTGGTGGGCTTATGTGCTCATTATTTATAGAGAGGGGTCCCATGAGTAATTTAACACCTCATTGGGAACTCGAAGCCCTGCGTTTACCTCCTAAGTTAATTAAAAGGGGAGGGAGTTACTCGATTAAATAATTAAATTAATCGGGTTACCGCACTAAGAGGGGGCCGTTAACCCCATGTTCGGGGAGAATACCTTAAATAACATTATGTGGTAGATAGAGTTAACAACGTATTTATCTAAAGGTGGGCTGACGGAGGGGATAGATTAAATCCCCAAGTTATTTTACCGCAGGCAACATGCCACACACTAAAGTCATGTTTAACCTGCGGTTTTGGTGGATGTCCAAATTAAGGAATCCTCAGTCGATAGTAGGGCTGTGGTGGGCTTATGTGCTCATTATTTATAGAGAGGGGTCCCATGAGTAATTTAACATCTCATTGGTAACTCGAAGCCCTGCGTTTACCTCCCAAGTTAACTGAAAGGAAGAGAGATTCCTCAAGGAAATAATTAAATAAATCGGGTTACCGCCCTAAGACGGGGTTGTTACCCCCCTATTTGGGGAGAATACCTTAGATAACATTATGTGGTAGGTAGGGTTAATACCCTATTTACCTAGAAGTGGGTTGAGAGAGAGAGAGTAATGTAATTGAGACTTAGATTTACCTCCGGCCTGCACACCCACCCTGAAGCACCCAAATTTTCAGAGAAAGGCGTGGTTAAACAGAATTATCCCACATCTTAAAGGAAAAGGGGTCTGATCGAGGGGCACTCATTATAATGGGAGTCTCTTAAGTAATTTGAACACTCAATAATGACCTATAGCCCTGTGGTTACCTAATGAAGGTAACTTTAGAGTAAGGAAGTTGGTTGAGGGAAATAATCAATAAATAGGATTATCCAACTCAGAGGCTGTGTACCTGACTTATTTGGGGTAACTTAGGTTGACGGATGTCTCCAATCAGGAGAGAGAGAGAGAACGGGGGTAAGAGGGAGGAGGAGGGAAGAAAAAGAGGGGTGAGAGTGGAACAGATTTTGAACATAGCCAGGGGTAGGAGGACATTGCACCAACTTACCTACCAACTTACCGTCAGGGACCCAGCACAGCACCTTCATAATTCACAACAGCAGCAAATTCACAACATCTCCTATCTTTAGAACAGTCAGAATGATGACATCAGATCACAATATATAATATACAATATTCATGGCAATGAAGGAGATTAATGACACTCAAAGGCATTGAAACACAGCATAGGACGACATTATCTGGACGGCGGATTGCAACGGAGAGTCACGATCGTATTTTTTATTTCACTACGTCAAATCGATCGATTTTCATCGAATGAAATATCCCAGTGGATGCACGGACATGATGTTTGCGGCAAACACGCAGACAGATTGTAATTTGGACAAAGCATAAAGGCGTGCACAACGAAACGAAATCTCCTCCGAGCCGCGAGGTCGTGCTGCGAACGTCATGACGTCATCACGTATAGCGCCAACACAAGTTATTACGTAAGTTATTAAGTCGATCAATTCCCATCAGAATCTCGCCAAATAAAGGTTACTATTACTCATAATAAAAGATGGCCATTGCTTTTACATCGAATGCAGAACACTCATTCTGGATTTCCAGAGTTAACATTCTGCCGTGAAGCGATTTGGGAATTGGGATTTGCGTACGTAATTAGTGCACCTTGAGGTAACCGGACCGCAAACTCCCGGAATTTTTAGGGAGATTTCCCTCCATCGGGTGTAAATATTAATTGAATGTTCTCGAGTTAAGCACAAAAATTTCCCCGGTGATAAATAAAATTCCCCATCACTTGCCATGCATTAATACCTTAACGGCAAACCGACTCAAAAATGGCTCTTCACTCGCACGATCGTATTTTATTTTCATAACTTCAAATCGACCGATTTTCACCAAATAAGATACCGCACTCGATGCAGGGACCTTATTTTTGTGGCAAAACTGGATACAGAATTAAAATTCCTTATGGAATGACGGCGTGCACGATGGAACAA
>NC_136261.1:6459899-6504899 GCF_964187855.1 Myxine glutinosa | reverse complement strand
CATCGGCGACGCCGCGCGCCCCGCACCCCTCGCGGGGCCGGACGTCGTGGGTCCCGGCGGGCCTCCCACTTATTCTACGCCTCTCAAGTCCCTTCACAGAGTCGGGCTAGAGTCAAGCTCAAAAGGGTCTTCTTTCCCCGCTGATTCCGCCAAGCTCGTTCCCTTGGCTGTGGTTTTGCTGGATAGTAGATAGGGACAGTGGGAATCTCGTTCATCCATTCATGCGCGTCACTAGTTAGATGACGAGGCATTTGGCTAGTTTATGAGAGTCATGGTTACGAACCGCCAAGGCGGGGCACCACTTCGCGACTCCGCTTCATAAGCATCCCGGAGTATTCGGAGCCCGCCGGTAGGCTTCCATCGCAACAGTCCCTCGAGCTTGTCCGAGTGTGAGCGTAGGATGGATGAACTGCCAGGAGAAAGGGTAGCGAGGTACCTCATTCCACCGACGCCTGGTGATACGCACAGAGTATAAGTGAGGGTGTTACGGAGGATGCTTTTCCCAGGGGCCAGAGCGATCTCCATCTTTTCCTTCGATGGCTAACCGTCCTTTCCCCGTGGGCAGGCAGACTCCACCCCTACCCCCCGTGCATCCAAACCGCCATAAATACCACTTACAGCGATGTACCCCAGCCCCGGGCACCCGGTTTGGGACGTTGTACCCTCTCTGGGGCGTAATGGGGCGTCCGGGACAGCCCCCACACGAGCGGGCCCGACGCAATCAACGAGGTTCGAGGACAGTAAATTTAGGCGATCAAGGGGTAATTTTGTGAGCTTTGACTCTAAGCCTTCCCTGAAAAGAAGAGCTTGGTCTTTAACCTTACCTTATCCCGACAGTCCGCTCTGCATCCTGCCCTCTGAGGCAACCGGAAGGGACGGGGTTCTCCTGACCCCGTGGCCCTCGATATGGGAAGCGAGAAACGTTCCGTTAGCGGATCCGTTCGTCACGCCCAATTCGGGTAATCCGGCGGGCCGCCGCCGACCTTGTGCCGAGTCCACGACCCCACCTTAGGGCCGATCGGGCGACCGGGAAATCCCAGTGTCCCGATCCGAGCCTTCGGCGCGGACGCTCTCCGAACCCGCATGTCCCGTGCCAGACGGCCCAGCCGAGTTTTGGGCGGCTCCGGTAGGCCGTTGGTTTTGACGTTCCGTGACAAGTCCTGCACCCCCACCTCCGGGCCGACCGGAACGAATCCCGGTGTCCCGATCCGAGCCGTCAGAGCGGGCCGGCTTGCGAGAGTGATTGGCACCCCGAACCTGCACTTTCCGTCCCTGCGGTCCCAAATACCGGAACCACCCGATGGGGGGGGTTTCGATGTGGTGTGATTTGGCAGGTCTCGACGGGCGATGAGAGGCGCGTGCGGGTGACGCCGTCGCCACGGCCGACCCGGAACGTCGGGAAACAGTTCCCTCTGGCGGGCCGGCCGCACCCGTTGTGGGCTGCAACGCGCGCCCTTACCGCACACTCCTGAGATTTTGGCTTGTCCAAACAAGGCTGTCCTTATTGCCGAACTCGTTCCCAAGACTTGCCCCTTATGCTAGTGACCTGAGGGAGGGTTGTTGTCTTTACCTGGAGGTGATCAGATCCGTTTCCCTTTCGAGATGGGGGTGAGGACAATTTTGTTGACGGCGCGTGCCATGCGTAGGTCGGATACGCATGTGCGCTGGCACGTCCTTTGGCACAACGAGTGTGATTGGTGTCCGAATAGTGTGGACAATGTAGTGAGTGGGCTTCTTTTTAGGAGAACTGAGGACCGGCCGAACGTGGCCGCGATGGGATCGGCCGAGGTCACGCGGCCGACCCCGTGTCTTAATTGTGGCTCCTGGACGAGGCGATGATAATTGGGGGGTAAGCGGCGACGAGAGCGCGCGGTCGGCGGCCCCATGGTCGCCCCGCGTGCTCTCGTCGAACCGCCTGTTATTACTATCGGGGTTAGTGCCCACCTATTGTATCAGACTAAGTCCCTACATAAACAGGGATGGGGATGGGGAAGAGGGGTCCACCACATCACGCCGTCTTAGACACCCGTGGGTGCGGCGGCCCGATGCTGGTATTTCCCTTGGTGAGACGGATGCCAAGGAGCCGCGTCCGCCCCTGCCCGACTTACCCCAGTGCCCCCTATCAAGCGAGCTTTCGCCCTTCTGCTCCACGGGAGGTTTCCGTCCTCCCTGAGCTCGCCTTAGGACACCTGCGTTACCGTTTGACAGGCGTACCGCCCCAGTCAAACTCCCCGCCCGGAACTGTCCCCGGAGCGGGTCGCCCGGGTCGCTGTCCGACATGACGCGCGCCCGGTTAAGAGCGCGCGCCTCGCGCGGCCGACCCCTGGGCTTTGCACCAGAAACGCGGGACCCCCCGACCAGGGGGCCCGCACTTCCCGTCTCACCGGGTTAGTAAAGGAACGGTAAGAGTACTGGTATTTCACCGGCGGCTCCGCATCGGCGACGCCGCGCGCCCCGCACCCCTCGCGGGGCCGGACGTCGCGGGCCCCGGCGGGCCTCCCACTTATTCTACGCCTCTCAAGTCCCTTCACAGAGTCGGGCTAGAGTCAAGCTCAAAAGAGTCTTCTTTCCCCGCTGATTCCGCCAAGCCCGTTCCCTTGGCTGTGGTTTCGCTGGATAGTAGATAGGGACAGTGGGAATCTCGTTCATCCATTCATGCGCGTCACTAGTTAGATGACGAGGCATTTGGCTACCAATAGGCAAAGGAGCTTTCAGGTCGCTTCAACTACTTTTTCCGTTTACGGTGTGGACTCCACCATCATCTGCGCCCACCGTGGGCGGGTCAACGACCCTTGTCTCCCTGTGAGACCGCTCACCCATTTTATAAGGGTACCGGGGCACAATAAATAAACTCCGAAAACGACGAAAGAAACTTTAACCAATAAACCCCAAATCAAAAAGCCCCTCCACAGAAAAATATCACAAGGGGGTTCCGCGGCTCACAGGGCTCCCTGGTACCCCCAAGGCAGCCCATCCCCGGCAACATCTGAGGGGAATCCGGGACAAAATGAAAAAGGAAGAATAATGGATAAAGAAACTTTAATCGTAATCAAAATCATACTCGTCCCTCCAATTGCCAAAAAAAAATATCGCAGCGCCCTCAAGGGTACCCGCCCACCCGACGCCGCGGGCAGCGTAGTGTGGAATGCTTAAAGGCTCGGAATGCCTTCATGGTACTCTCCACCACTTTAACCGTAATCAGCTGGAGGTCCCCGAAGGTAAGGCCTAGGTCACGGAGAATGGATGCCGACTCCGGCGCCCAAACTCCGTGCCAATTGAGAGTGATGGTCGACACTCTTGGCGGACAATGAGTGCGGAGCCTGCCGCTAACCCACTGGTGTACACCGGCCACATTGTAGTCGCGTCGCTTCCGGAAGTGCTCAGACGTCAACGCGAGTGTGTCGCTCATGATTTGTGCGTCTAGCACCACAGCAAGCCCACCTTTCGCAGCTACAAGGTCTGGCTTCCTCAAACCCGCTGCAGTGGGAATGCCGGGCTCAACTAGAACCTCGTACCCACGCTGCCGGAGCCGACCGCACACGAAACGACATACGTCGTCGTGCCGCCGCACTCTAACAGCGTGAGTACGGATGCACGCCTGGGAGACATGAGACAGTGTCTCCTTCGCCACGCAACCCGCATCACACCACCGACTTGGAGCATCCAACGGCCTGCCGCGATTCGAGCGGGATCCAGTGGGGAGCAAATTGCCCCGCACCTTCACCGACTCGATATATGCTCTGCCTGACTGCAGACGTGTCTGGTTGAGCACCCAGCCCTGAGGCTGGGGAACTCGGCTCGCCTCAGCCAGGCCACGGCCATCGACTGTCGCGTGCAACAGCCAAGCCGTGAGAGCATCCGCCTGTTTGACAGACCTTGGATACTCCCCCCCGTAATGCACATTGCATGTGCTCCGGAGCCTTATCCAGTCCCCCACGCTTGTCCGGAAGACGGCTTTCAGATAGGGACTATCCGAGCGCTCCAGCCCTCGCAGGCGACGCTCACGCAGAATTGGAATCGATGTACGAAACTGGGTCAAACCCAGTCCACCATCTGCGGCTCTGGCATGAAAGAAGGGCACCGGAGTGTCCTTCGGAAGTCTCAGCCAGAGACGCACATGGTGGCGCAATTGCCGATCCAACCTGCGGAGCGTGCCTGTCCGGGCTATCCCCAGCACCACCTCATGCTGGAGCTTGGGCATCAAATTCTCCCACAGCATTGCCATTCGTTGCTGTGGCTTCAAAGGTGCTCGTCGCAAGTTCACAAGTCCCTCCTCAAGGGACGCCCCGTATGCCGGAGCAATTCCCCTGGGGAGGAACTTGATCCCAAGGTACTTCAAATCATCAGCCGCCGTGCACGGCCGAATCTCCCTCTCACCCATGGTGAAATTGCGCATCGCGTCGACAAGATAACGCTTGTTGGCGCCGTCGATCACGATGTTCAGGGTGAGGGATTTCGCATAGTTTATCTCCAGGCCTGCCTGCGCTAGTAGTGCATGCGCAGCAGTCATTGAGGACTGGATCCCGGCCGGTGTTCTGGCACACAGGATCAGGTCGTCGAAAGGCCAAGGTCTGGATGTTTTCACCTCCAAGCCTTACCCCCACTCCCTCCGGCAAGTTTCTCAGAACCTCATCGAGGACACTGTTAAACAAGATCGGAGAGAGTGGGTCGCCCTGCTTCACACCTCGAGTCATTTCAAGCTGGCCAGCACCGTAACAACTTATGATGGTCGAACAGTCCTTGTACGACCCACTAAGATAGCGAAGCAACGGGGGCGGAGCCCCCATCGCTCTTGCAGCCCGAAGGATCGCTCCGTGATTGACGGAGTCGAAAGCCTTCGACACATCCAGCACAGCGAGGCATAGGGGAGAGAGGTTGCGCGTAGCATCCCACAGAATGCCGTCAAGAATATTGACATTCTCCGCGCAACCATCCCCCCGCCTAAACGCACGCTGCGCCGGATGGAGGTCAAAAGCCCCCGACAACCGCCTGGCGAGTATCTTATGGTGCAGTCGCACTAGATAACTGCTCATTGTTATCGGCCGGAACTGAGATGGATGTTCGGGGCTGGATGTCTTGGGGATCAACACCGTCTTATGTCTTTTCAGACTGCGGGGAAGACACCCACAAAACAACCAAAGGTTGAACATCTTACACAAGCAGGCATCTGGAATCGCCTTCACCAGTCTGCTGGAGATCCCATCTACCCCCAGGGCCCCGTGCCTGAGGGAGCCTTTGCCCCATTGGACCTCCTGCAGACTGATGGGACGAACCAGATCCCACTGTTGTGTCACAACCCTGACTCGTCTGCGATCTGGATGCGATCCCCCCCCAAAGACCGCCCTCCAGGAAGCAACCATCTGATCACCATCGAGATCAACGTCACCCCTTCCGGCCCACGTGCCTGCAATGCACTGTTTCGCACAGCGACCTGGGTTTAAACTATGAAGCCTTTGCACAGCAGCATAATGAGTTTGTCGAGCTGCTTTGGGAGAACCCTTCTGCCTCAACCTCTCGGCTCGAGCTGTACCACGTCGCCTTTCAAGCCCCCCTCCTCGGCCATCCCCGCGAGCTCCACCTCTCACGTTGGCACGGGAGCCGCCCCCGGGTATGCCACCACGTTGTCCGACGCCACCAGTGCGTACGCTCGACAACATGCGGTCGGCGAAAGCCCCAAGCTCCACTTCGAGGTCCCCCCCAGATATCTCCCCCAGGCGGCCAATGAATCGGTCCAAGCTATGCTCTTCCCAATCATCACCGCCCAGGGGCAGTCTCTGGAGAAAGACTCTCATCTCCTCCCTCCATCGAGTCTCTTCCACCTCATACAACATTTCGGCCTCCACCTCCAGGCCAGGTGACCCCCCCCCCCCCCCCAGGGACCGGGCCAGGTGACAAGCCACCAGGCCCAGCCCCCGGAGGGGAGCCCAACCTCCCCCCAGGGATCGGGCCAGGCAACAAGTCACCAGGCCCAGCCCCCAGAGGGGAACCAGACCTCCCTTCAGGGACCGGACCAGGTGACAAGCCACCAGGCCCGGCCCCCGGAGAGGCTTCCACCCTTTCCTCCACTGATCGACGGCCACGTGGTGGGTGTGCACGTCTAGGCCGAGGGCGCGGTTGTTGGTTTGACTCTACAAGGAGTCGCTGCACCAACTCCTTGTAGGCCTGCGCCCTCCGCTTTCCTTTGATGGCCTCGAGGGACCGACCAGGGACTTTCTCCAGCAGGCCTTGGTTTAAAAACCTACAGCCCTGCTGGATTAGCGAGACCTCCTCGAGAGCCATCATGTGTTCCTCCTCGGGGTCCCACCGCGCCTTCACCCTTACGGGAAGATGACGCTCGTGGAACTCCCGAGGGTGCTTGGCCCGAACGTGCACTCCAAGACCAATCTTCGTTCCGAACTCCCTGCCACATTCCACACACGCAAACACCGCGCGTCCCCGAGCCCCGCCTGGCTCTGGCGCGATACCCTCCAGGGTAACTGCAGAGGCAGTACCTGAATTTCCATCCATAATTCGCAGCACGAAATTTGGAGGGTAGCTCCAGGGAAAAGGGGGGTACTACCCCAGATCCCCTTGGTGCCCAGCCGCTACTTGGCACAGCTCCCAAAGGAGCTGTCCCGACTCTCGCCACGTGGAGGCGGCGGCTTTAGGCCACTTATCTTAACTCAAATATAGGGTCGCGACCCGCTGATCCACGGAAAACCAGGAATCGACGCTCCGCGCCTTTCCTTCCAAGACGAGACTAAGAGAGTCATGGTTACTCCCGCCGTTTACCAGCGCTTCTGTGAATCTCTTCACTTTGACATTCAGAGCACTGGGCAGAAATCACATCACGTCCACACTCGCTCACCGGCCATCGCGATGCTCTGTTTTAATTAAACAGTCGGAATCCCCTTGTCCGCACCGGTTCTCAGGCGACTGTCGGTCGCCGGCCAAGGCGCACGCGCGCACCCGAGCCTCACACCATCGCACCTTTGCCCGCACGCGCGAGCGGGGAACCGCCGCGAACAACAACGAGTTCACGATGCGTCGCGCCGGCGCGAGAACGCCCGCGCGTGCGGAAGGGGGCACGGGACGCGGCGGGTCCGGGCGGACCGCGCGCGCGCCGCAGCCGGAGCGCTCCACGGGGAGGCAACGGCTCACGTTCGCAACAGAGTACCTCGCGCTCCGGGACCGCCGCCGGGCCGATCCGGCCCAGGACGCCCGACGCCGACGCGCCGCGAGAGGGCGCGGGCCCGCCGGCCGAAGGACGGGGCCGGGGACCCCGGAAAACCCGCACCGGCGGAGTTTCCCGCCGCCACCCGAGGCGCACGTTAGACCCCCGACGAGACGCGCGCGGTGCGGCCCTGCCGGCACTGACCAAGAACCGTCGCCCCGCCGCCACCCACCCGCGGTTGCCCGCGGAGGCGCGACGGGGACGGGGAGGCTCGTGGCAGCCGGCGGGGACGCGCGACGGACAACGACGACGAGCGCAGGGGCCGGCGCGTGCGCAACGCGGGGTGCTCGACCAAGGACCACAACGGGAGGGACGTCCCCCGGACATGGCACGGGACCAAAAACCCCCGAACGCACCGCCCGTGCCAGCGGTAGAACCCGACGCCACGCCGCGAGGCGCCGGCGGACTGGACGACGGGCCGGGAGCCCCGCGGGCCCGGGAAACGGAGGCTCGCCCCGACCGCGAGCGCGTTCCCGTACACCGCTTCGCGCCCCGGCTCGACCGACCCAGCCCTCAGAGCCAATCCTTGTCCCGAAGTTACGGATCCGGCTTGCCGACTTCCCTTACCCACATTGTTCCATCGCCCAGAGGCTGTTCACCTTGGAGACCTGCTGCGGATATGGGTACGGCCCAGAGCGAGATTCAGTCATCGCACCCGGATTTTCAAGGGGCGGCGAGGGCCCGCAGGAGCCGCGACGCTCTGCAGGGCGCGGGCCCCTATCTCGGGTAAAACCCATTCCAGGGCGCCCGTCCCTTCACGAAGAAAAGAAAACTCTTCCCGGCACCCCCGCCGCAGTGGGAATGCCGGGCTCAACTAGAACCTCGTACCCACGCTGCCGGAGCCGACCGCACACGAAACGACATACGTCGTCGTGCCGCCGCACTCTAACAGCGTGAGTACGGATGCACGCCTGGGAGACATGAGACAGTGTCTCCTTCGCCACGCAACCCGCATCACACCACCGACTTGGAGCATCCAACGGCCTGCCGCGATTCGAGCGGGATCCAGTGGGGAGCAAATTGCCCCGCACCTTCACCGACTCGATATATGCTCTGCCTGACTGCAGACGAGTCTGGTTGAGCACCCAGCCCTGAGGCTGGGGAACTCGGCTCGCCTCAGCCAGGCCACGGCCATCGACTGTCGCGTGCAACAGCCAAGCCGTGAGAGCATCCGCCTGTTTGACAGACCTTGGATACTCCCCCCCGTAATGCACATTGCATGTGCTCCGGAGCCTTATCCAGTCCCCCACGCTTGTCCGGAAGACGGCTTTCAGATAGGGACTATCCGAGCGCTCCAGCCCTCGCAGGCGACGCTCACGCAGAATTGGAATCGATGTACGAAACTGGGTCAAACCCAGTCCACCATCTGCGGCTCTGGCATGAAAGAAGGGCACCGGAGTGTCCTTCGGAAGTCTCAGCCAGAGACGCACATGGTGGCGCAATTGCCGATCCAACCTGCGGAGCGTGCCTGTCCGGGCTATCCCCAGCACCACCTCGTGCTGGAGCTTGGGCATCAAATTCTCCCGCAGCATTGCCATTCGTTGCTGTGGCTTCAAAGGTGCTCGTCGCAAGTTCACAAGTCCCTCCTCAAGGGACGCCCCGTATGCCGGAGCAATTCCCCTGGGGAGGAACTTGATCCCAAGGTACTTCAAATCATCAGCCGCCGTGCACGGCCGAATCTCCCTCTCACCCATGGTGAAATTGCGCATCGCGTCGACAAGATAACGCTTGTTGGCGCCGTCGATCACGATGTTCAGGGTGAGGGATTTCGCATAGTTTATCTCCAGGCCTGCCTGCGCTAGTAGTGCATGCGCAGCAGTCATTGAGGACTGGATCCCGGCCGGTGTTCTGGCACACAGGATCAGGTCGTCGAAAGGCCAAAGCCTGGATGTTTTCACCTCCAAGCCTTACCCCCACTCCCTCCGGCAAGTTTCTCAGAACCTCATCGAGGACACTGTTAAACAAGATCGGAGAGAGTGGGTCGCCCTGCTTCACACCTCGAGTCATTTCAAGCTGGCCAGCACCGTAACGACTTATGATGGTCGAACAGTCCTTGTACGACCCACTAAGATAGCGAAGCAACGGGGGCGGAGCCCCCATCGCTCTTGCAGCCCGAAGGATCGCTCCGTGATTGACGGAGTCGAAAGCCTTCGACACATCCAGCACAGCGAGGCATAGGGGAGAGAGGTTGCGCGTAGCATCCCACAGAATGCCGTCAAGAATATTGACATTCTCCGCGCAACCATCCCCCCGCCTAAACGCACGCTGCGCCGGATGGAGGTCAAAAGCCCCCGACAACCGCCTGGCGAGTATCTTATGGTGCAGTCGCACTAGATAACTGCTCATTGTTATCGGCCGGAACTGAGATGGATGTTCGGGGCTGGATGTCTTGGGGATCAACACCGTCTTATGTCTTTTCAGACTGCGGGGAAGACACCCACAAAACAACCAAAGGTTGAACATCTTACACAAGCAGGCATCTGGAATCGCCTTCACCAGTCTGCTGGAGATCCCATCTACCCCCAGGGCCCCGTGCCTGAGGGAGCCTTTGCCCCATTGGACCTCCTGCAGACTGATGGGACGAACCAGATCCCACTGTTGTGTCACAACCCTGACTCGTCTGCGATCTGGATGCGATCCCCCCCCAAAGACCGCCCTCCAGAAAGCAACCATCTGATCACCATCGAGATCAACGTCACCCCTTCCGGCCCACGTGCCTGCAATGCACTGTTTCGCACAGCGACCTGGGTTTAAACTATGAAGCCTTTGCACAGCAGCATAATGAGTTTGTCGAGCTGCTTTGGGAGAACCCTTCTGCCTCAACCTCTCGGCTCGAGCTGTACCAGGTCGCCTTTCAAGCCCCCCTCCTCGGCCATCCCCGCGAGCTCCACCTCTCACGTTGGCACGGGAGCCGCCCCCGGGTATGCCACCACGTTGTCCGACGCCACCAGTGCGTACGCTCGACAACATGCGGTCGGCGAAAGCCCCAAGCTCCACTTTGAGGTCCCCCCCAGATATCTCCCCCAGGCGGCCAATGAATCGGTCCAAGCTATGCTCTTCCCAATCATCACCGCCCAGGGGCAGTCTCTGGAGAAAGACTCATCTCCTCCCTCCATCGAGTCTCTTCCACCTCATACAACATTTCGGCCTCCACCTCCAGGCCAGGTGACCCCCCCCCCCCCCCAGGGACCGGGCCAGGTGACAAGCCACCAGGCCCAGCCCCCGGAGGGGAGCCCAACCCCCCCCCCCCCCCCCCCAGGGATCGGGCCAGGCAACAAGTCACCAGGCCCAGCCCCCAGAGGGGAACCAGACCTCCCTTCAGGGACCGGACCAGGTGACAAGCCACCAGGCCCGGCCCCCGGAGAGGCTTCCACCCTTTCCTCCACTGATCGACGGCCACGTGGTGGGTGTGCACGTCTAGGCCGAGGGCGCGGTTGTTGGTTTGACTCTACAAGGAGTCGCTGCACCAACTCCTTGTAGGCCTGCGCCCTCCGCTTTCCTTTGATGGCCTCGAGGGACCGACCAGGGACTTTCTCCAGCAGGCCTTGGTTAAAAAACCTACAGCCCTGCTGGATTAGCGAGACCTCCTCGAGAACCATCATGTGTTCCTCCTCGGGGTCCCACCGCGCCTTCACCCTTACGGGAAGATGACGCTCGTGGAACTCCCGAGGGTGCTTGGCCCGAACGTGCACTCCAAGACCAATCTTCGTTCCGAACTCCCTGCCACATTCCACACACGCAAACACCGCGCGTCCCCGAGCCCCGCCTGGCTCTGGCGCGATACCCTCCAGGGTAACTGCAGAGGCAGTACCTGAATTTCCATCCATAATTCGCAGCACGAAATTTGGAGGGTAGCTCCAGGGAAAAGGGGGGTACTACCCCAGATCCCCTTGGTGCCCAGCCGCTACTTGGCACAGCTCCCAAAGGAGCTGTCCCGACTCTCGCCACGTGGAGGCGGCGGCTTTAGGCCACTTATCTTAACTCAAATATAGGGTCGCGACCCGCTGATCCACTGAAAACCAGGAATCAACGCTCCGCGCCTTTCCTTCCAAGACGAGACTAAGAGAGTCATGGTTACTCCCGCCGTTTACCCGCGCGTCTGTGAATCTCTTCACTTTGACATTCAGAGCACTGGGCAGAAATCACATCACGTCCACACTCGCTCACCGGCCATCGCGATGCTCTGTTTTAATTAAACAGTCGGAATCCCCTTGTCCGCACCGGTTCTCAGGCGACTGTCGGTCGCCGGCCAAGGCGCACGCGCGCACCCGAGCCTCACACCATCGCACCTTTGCCCGCACGCGCGAGCGGGGAACCGCCGCGAACAACAACGAGTTCACGATGCGTCGCGCCGGCGCGAGAACGCCCGCGCGTGCGGAAGGGGGCACGGGACGCGGCGGGTCCGGGCGGACCGCGCGCGCGCCGCAGCCGGAGCGCTCCACGGGGAGGCAACGGCTCACGTTCGCAACAGAGTACCTCGCGCTCCGGGACCGCCGCCGGGCCGATCCGGCCCAGGACGCCCGACGCCGACGTGCCGCGAGAGGGCGCGGGCCCGCCGGCCGAAGGACGGGGCCGGGGACCCCGGAAAACCCGCACCGGCACCGGAGGAGTTTCCCGCCGCCACCCGAGGCGCACGTTAGACCCCTGACGAGACGCGCGCGATGCGCGTGCGGTGCGGCCCTGCCGGCACTGACCAAGAACCGTCGCCCCGCCGCCACCCACCCGCGGTTGCCCGCGGAGGCGCGACGGGGACGGGGAGGCTCGTGGCAGCCGGCGGGGACGCGCGACGGACAACGACGACGAGCGCAGGGGCCGGCGCGTGCGCAACGCGGGGTGCTCGACCAAGGACCACAACGGGAGGGACGTCCCCCGGACACGGCACGGGACCGAAAACCCCCGAACGCACCGCCCGTGCCGGCGGTAGAACCCGACGCCACGCCGCGAGGCGCCGGCGGACTGGACGACGGGCCGGGAGCCCCGCGGGCCCGGGAAACGGAGGCTCGCCC
Source organism: Myxine glutinosa (assembly GCF_964187855.1). Taxonomy (NCBI): domain Eukaryota; kingdom Metazoa; phylum Chordata; class Myxini; order Myxiniformes; family Myxinidae; genus Myxine; species Myxine glutinosa. The sequence goes on along the minus strand of NC_136261.1, from coordinate 6,492,680 downwards.
CGACCGCGAGCGCGTTCCCGTACACCGCTTCGCGCCCCGGCTCGACCGACCCAGCCCTCAGAGCCAATCCTTGTCCCGAAGTTACGGATCCGGCTTGCCGACTTCCCTTACCCACATTGTTCCATCGCACCAGAGGCTGTTCACCTTGGAGACCTGCTGCGGATATGGGTACGGCCCAGAGCGAGATTCAGTCATCGCACCCGGATTTTCAAGGGGCGGCGAGGGCCCGCAGGAGCCGCGACGCTCTGCAGGGCGCGGGCCCCTATCTCGGGTAAAACCCATTCCAGGGCGCCCGTCCCTTCACGAAGAAAAGAAAACTCTTCCCGGCACCCCCGCCGCAGTGGGAATGCCGGGCTCAACTAGAACCTCGTACCCACGCTGCCGGAGCCGACCGCACACGAAACGACATACGTCGTCGTGCCGCCGCACTCTAACAGCGTGAGTACGGATGCACGCCTGGGAGACATGAGACAGTGTCTCCTTCGCCACGCAACCCGCATCACACCACCGACTTGGAGCATCCAACGGCCTGCCGCGATTCGAGCGGGATCCAGTGGGGAGCAAATTGCCTCGCACCTTCACCGACTCGATATATGCTCTGCCTGACTGCAGACGAGTCTGGTTGAGCACCCAGCCCTGAGGCTGGGGAACTCGGCTCGCCTCAGCCAGGCCACGGCCATCGACTGTCGCGTGCAACAGCCAAGCCGTGAGAGCATCCGCCTGTTTGACAGACCTTGGATACTCCCCCCCGTAATGCACATTGCATGTGCTCCGGAGCCTTATCCAGTCCCCCACGCTTGTCCGGAAGACGGCTTTCAGATAGGGACTATCCGAGCGCTCCAGCCCTCGCAGGCGACGCTCACGCAGAATTGGAATCGATGTACGAAACTGGGTCAAACCCAGTCCACCATCTGCGGCTCTGGCATGAAAGAAGGGCACCGGAGTGTCCTTCGGAAGTCTCAGCCAGAGACGCACATGGTGGCGCAATTGCCGATCCAACCTGCGGAGCGTGCCTGTCCGGGCTATCCCCAGCACCACCTCGTGCTGGAGCTTGGGCATCAAATTCTCCCGCAGCATTGCCATTCGTTGCTGTGGCTTCAAAGGTGCTCGTCGCAAGTTCACAAGTCCCTCCTCAAGGGACGCCCCGTATGCCGGAGCAATTCCCCTGGGGAGGAACTTGATCCCAAGGTACTTCAAATCATCAGCCGCCGTGCACGGCCGAATCTCCCTCTCACCCATGGTGAAATTGCGCATCGCGTCGACAAGATAACGCTTGTTGGCGCCGTCGATCACGATGTTCAGGGTGAGGGATTTCGCATAGTTTATCTCCAGGCCTGCCTGCGCTAGTAGTGCATGCGCAGCAGTCATTGAGGACTGGATCCCGGCCGGTGTTCTGGCACACAGGATCAGGTCGTCGAAAGGCCAAAGCCTGGATGTTTTCACCTCCAAGCCTTACCCCCACTCCCTCCGGCAAGTTTCTCAGAACCTCATCGAGGACACTGTTAAACAAGATCGGAGAGAGTGGGTCGCCCTGCTTCACACCTCGAGTCATTTCAAGCTGGCCAGCACCGTAACAACTTATGATGGTCGAACAGTCCTTGTACGACCCACTAAGATAGCGAAGCAACGGGGGCGGAGCCCCCATCGCTCTTGCAGCCCGAAGGATCGCTCCGTGATTGACGGAGTCGAAAGCCTTCGACACATCCAGCACAGCGAGGCATAGGGGAGAGAGGTTGCGCGTAGCATCCCACAGAATGCCGTCAAGAATATTGACATTCTCCGCGCAACCATCCCCCCGCCTAAACGCACGCTGCGCCGGATGGAGGTCAAAAGCCCCCGACAACCGCCTGGCGAGTATCTTATGGTGCAGTCGCACTAGATAACTGCTCATTGTTATCGGCCGGAACTGAGATGGATGTTCGGGGCTGGATGTCTTGGGGATCGACACCGTCTTATGTCTTTTCAGACTGCGGGGAAGACACCCACAAAACAACCAAAGGTTGAACATCTTACACAAGCAGGCATCTGGAATCGCCTTCACCAGTCTGCTGGAGATCCCATCTACCCCCAGGGCCCCGTGCCTGAGGGAGCCTTTGCCCCATTGGACCTCCTGCAGACTGATGGGACGAACCAGATCCCACTGTTGTGTCACAACCCTGACTCGTCTGCGATCTGGATGCGATCCCCCCCCAAAGACCGCCCTCCAGAAAGCAACCATCTGATCACCATCGAGATCAACGTCACCCCTTCCGGCCCACGTGCCTGCAATGCACTGTTTCGCACAGCGACCTGGGTTTAAACTATGAAGCCTTTGCACAGCAGCATAATGAGTTTGTCGAGCTGCTTTGGGAGAACCCTTCTGCCTCAACCTCTCGGCTCGAGCTGTACCAGGTCGCCTTTCAAGCCCCCCTCCTCGGCCATCCCCGCGAGCTCCACCTCTCACGTTGGCACGGGAGCCGCCCCCGGGTATGCCACCACGTTGTCCGACGCCACCAGTGCGTACGCTCGACAACATGCGGTCGGCGAAAGCCCCAAGCTCCACTTTGAGGTCCCCCCCAGATATCTCCCCCAGGCGGCCAATGAATCGGTCCAAGCTATGCTCTTCCCAATCATCACCGCCCAGGGGCAGTCTCTGGAGAAAGACTCATCTCCTCCCTCCATCGAGTCTCTTCCACCTCATACAACATTTCGGCCTCCACCTCCAGGCCAGGTGACCCCCCCCCCCCCCCCCCAGGGACCGGGCCAGGTGACAAGCCACCAGGCCCAGCCCCCGGAGGGGAGCCCAACCCCCCCCCCCCCCCAGGGATCGGGCCAGGCAACAAGTCACCAGGCCCAGCCCCCAGAGGGGAACCAGACCTCCCTTCAGGGACCGGACCAGGTGACAAGCCACCAGGCCCGGCCCCCGGAGAGGCTTCCACCCTTTCCTCCACTGATCGACGGCCACGTGGTGGGTGTGCACGTCTAGGCCGAGGGCGCGGTTGTTGGTTTGACTCTACAAGGAGTCGCTGCACCAACTCCTTGTAGGCCTGCGCCCTCCGCTTTCCTTTGATGGCCTCGAGGGACCGACCAGGGACTTTCTCCAGCAGGCCTTGGTTAAAAAACCTACAGCCCTGCTGGATTAGCGAGACCTCCTCGAGAGCCATCATGTGTTCCTCCTCGGGGTCCCACCGCGCCTTCACCCTTACGGGAAGATGACGCTCGTGGAACTCCCGAGGGTGCTTGGCCCGAACGTGCACTCCAAGACCAATCTTCGTTCCGAACTCCCTGCCACATTCCACACACGCAAACACCGCGCGTCCCCGAGCCCCGCCTGGCTCTGGCGCGATACCCTCCAGGGTAACTGCAGAGGCAGTACCTGAATTTCCATCCATAATTCGCAGCACGAAATTTGGAGGGTAGCTCCAGGGAAAAGGGGGGTACTACCCCAGATCCCCTTGGTGCCCAGCCGCTACTTGGCACAGCTCCCAAAGGAGCTGTCCCGACTCTCGCCACGTGGAGGCGGCGGCTTTAGGCCACTTATCTTAACTCAAATATAGGGTCGCGACCCGCTGATCCACTGAAAACCAGGAATCAACGCTCCGCGCCTTTCCTTCCAAGACGAGACTAAGAGAGTCATGGTTACTCCCGCCGTTTACCCGCGCGTCTGTGAATCTCTTCACTTTGACATTCAGAGCACTGGGCAGAAATCACATCACGTCCACACTCGCTCACCGGCCATCGCGATGCTCTGTTTTAATTAAACAGTCGGAATCCCCTTGTCCGCACCGGTTCTCAGGCGACTGTCGGTCGCCGGCCAAGGCGCACGCGCGCACCCGAGCCTCACACCATCGCACCTTTGCCCGCACGCGCGAGCGGGGAACCGCCGCGAACAACAACGAGTTCACGATGCGTCGCGCCGGCGCGAGAACGCCCGCGCGTGCGGAAGGGGGCACGGGACGCGGCGGGTCCGGGCGGACCGCGCGCGCGCCGCAGCCGGAGCGCTCCACGGGGAGGCAACGGCTCACGTTCGCAACAGAGTACCTCGCGCTCCGGGACCGCCGCCGGGCCGATCCGGCCCAGGACGCCCGACGCCGACGTGCCGCGAGAGGGCGCGGGCCCGCCGGCCGAAGGACGGGGCCGGGGACCCCGGAAAACCCGCACCGGCACCGGAGGAGTTTCCCGCCGCCACCCGAGGCGCACGTTAGACCCCTGACGAGACGCGCGCGATGCGCGTGCGGTGCGGCCCTGCCGGCACTGACCAAGAACCGTCGCCCCGCCGCCACCCACCCGCGGTTGCGCGACGGGGACGGGGAGGCTCGTGGCAGCCGGCGGGGACGCGCGACGGACAACGACGACGAGCGCAGGGGCCGGCGCGTGCGCAACGCGGGGTGCTCGACCAAGGACCACAACGGGAGGGACGTCCCCCGGACACGGCACGGGACCGAAAACCCCCGAACGCACCGCCCGTGCCGGCGGTAGAACCCGACGCCACGCCGCGAGGCGCCGGCGGACTGGACGACGGGCCGGGAGCCCCGCGGGCCCGGGAAACGGAGGCTCGCCCCGACCGCGAGCGCGTTCCCGTACACCGCTTCGCGCCCCGGCTCGACCGACCCAGCCCTCAGAGCCAATCCTTGTCCCGAAGTTACGGATCCGGCTTGCCGACTTCCCTTACCCACATTGTTCCATCGCACCAGAGGCTGTTCACCTTGGAGACCTGCTGCGGATATGGGTACGGCCCAGAGCGAGATTCAGTCATCGCACCCGGATTTTCAAGGGGCGGCGAGGGCCCGCAGGAGCCGCGACGCTCTGCAGGGCGCGGGCCCCTATCTCGGGTAAAACCCATTCCAGGGCGCCCGTCCCTTCACGAAGAAAAGAAAACTCTTCCCGGCACCCCCGCCGCAGTGGGAATGCCGGGCTCAACTAGAACCTCGTACCCACGCTGCCGGAGCCGACCGCACACGAAACGACATACGTCGTCGTGCCGCCGCACTCTAACAGCGTGAGTACGGATGCACGCCTGGGAGACATGAGACAGTGTCTCCTTCGCCACGCAACCCGCATCACACCACCGACTTGGAGCATCCAACGGCCTGCCGCGATTCGAGCGGGATCCAGTGGGGAGCAAATTGCCCCGCACCTTCACCGACTCGATATATGCTCTGCCTGACTGCAGACGAGTCTGGTTGAGCACCCAGCCCTGAGGCTGGGGAACTCGGCTCGCCTCAGCCAGGCCACGGCCATCGACTGTCGCGTGCAACAGCCAAGCCGTGAGAGCATCCGCCTGTTTGACAGACCTTGGATACTCCCCCCCGTAATGCACATTGCATGTGCTCCGGAGCCTTATCCAGTCCCCCACGCTTGTCCGGAAGACGGCTTTCAGATAGGGACTATCCGAGCGCTCCAGCCCTCGCAGGCGACGCTCACGCAGAATTGGAATCGATGTACGAAACTGGGTCAAACCCAGTCCACCATCTGCGGCTCTGGCATGAAAGAAGGGCACCGGAGTGTCCTTCGGAAGTCTCAGCCAGAGACGCACATGGTGGCGCAATTGCCGATCCAACCTGCGGAGCGTGCCTGTCCGGGCTATCCCCAGCACCACCTCGTGCTGGAGCTTGGGCATCAAATTCTCCCGCAGCATTGCCATTCGTTGCTGTGGCTTCAAAGGTGCTCGTCGCAAGTTCACAAGTCCCTCCTCAAGCGACGCCCCGTATGCCGGAGCAATTCCCCTGGGGAGGAACTTGATCCCAAGGTACTTCAAATCATCAGCCGCCGTGCACGGCCGAATCTCCCTCTCACCCATGGTGAAATTGCGCATCGCGTCGACAAGATAACGCTTGTTGGCGCCGTCGATCACGATGTTCAGGGTGAGGGATTTCGCATAGTTTATCTCCAGGCCTGCCTGCGCTAGTAGTGCATGCGCAGCAGTCATTGAGGACTGGATCCCGGCCGGTGTTCTGGCACACAGGATCAGGTCGTCGAAAGGCCAAGGCCTGGATGTTTTCACCTCCAAGCCTTACCCCCACTCCCTCCGGCAAGTTTCTCAGAACCTCATCGAGGACACTGTTAAACAAGATCGGAGAGAGTGGGTCGCCCTGCTTCACACCTCGAGTCATTTCAAGCTGGCCAGCACCGTAACAACTTATGATGGTCGAACAGTCCTTGTACGACCCACTAAGATAGCGAAGCAACGGGGGCGGAGCCCCCATCGCTCTTGCAGCCCGAAGGATCGCTCCGTGATTGACGGAGTCGAAAGCCTTCGACACATCCAGCACAGCGAGGCATAGGGGAGAGAGGTTGCGCGTAGCATCCCACAGAATGCCGTCAAGAATATTGACATTCTCCGCGCAACCATCCCCCCGCCTAAACGCACGCTGCGCCGGATGGAGGTCAAAAGCCCCCGACAACCGCCTGGCGAGTATCTTATGGTGCAGTCGCACTAGATAACTGCTCATTGTTATCGGCCGGAACTGAGATGGATGTTCGGGGCTGGATGTCTTGGGGATCAACACCGTCTTATGTCTTTTCAGACTGCGGGGAAGACACCCACAAAACAACCAAAGGTTGAACATCTTACACAAGCAGGCATCTGGAATCGCCTTCACCAGTCTGCTGGAGATCCCATCTACCCCCAGGGCCCCGTGCCTGAGGGAGCCTTTGCCCCATTGGACCTCCTGCAGACTGATGGGACGAACCAGATCCCACTGTTGTGTCACAACCCTGACTCGTCTGCGATCTGGATGCGATCCCCCCCCAAAGACCGCCCTCCAGAAAGCAACCATCTGATCACCATCGAGATCAACGTCACCCCTTCCGGCCCACGTGCCTGCAATGCACTGTTTCGCACAGCGACCTGGGTTTAAACTATGAAGCCTTTGCACAGCAGCATAATGCGTTTGTCGAGCTGCTTTGGGAGAACCCTTCTGCCTCAACCTCTCGGCTCGAGCTGTACCAGGTCGCCTTTCAAGCCCCCCTCCTCGGCCATCCCCGCGAGCTCCACCTCTCACGTTGGCACGGGAGCCGCCCCCGGGTATGCCACCACGTTGTCCGACGCCACCAGTGCGTACGCTCGACAACATGCGGTCGGCGAAAGCCCCAAGCTCCACTTCGAGGTCCCCCCCAGATATCTCCCCCAGGCGGCCAATGAATCGGTCCAAGCTATGCTCTTCCCAATCATCACCGCCCAGGGGCAGTCTCTGGAGAAAGACTCTCATCTCCTCCCTCCATCGAGTCTCTTCCACCTCATACAACATTTCGGCCTCCACCTCCAGGCCAGGTGACCCCCCCCCCCCCCCCCCCCAGGGACCGGGCCAGGTGACAAGCCACCAGGCCCAGCCCCCGGAGGGGAGCCCAACCCCCCCCCAGGGATCGGGCCAGGCAACAAGTCACCAGGCCCAGCCCCCAGAGGGGAACCAGACCTCCCTTCAGGGACCGGACCAGGTGACAAGCCACCAGGCCCGGCCCCCGGAGAGGCTTCCACCCTTTCCTCCACTGATCGACGGCCACGTGGTGGGTGTGCACGTCTAGGCCGAGGGCGCGGTTGTTGGTTTGACTCTACAAGGAGTCGCTGCACCAACTCCTTGTAGGCCTGCGCCCTCCGCTTTCCTTTGATGGCCTCGAGGGACCGACCAGGGACTTTCTCCAGCAGGCCTTGGTTAAAAAACCTACAGCCCTGCTGGATTAGCGAGACCTCCTCGAGAGCCATCATGTGTTCCTCCTCGGGGTCCCACCGCGCCTTCACCCTTACGGGAAGATGACGCTCGTGGAACTCCCGAGGGTGCTTGGCCCGAACGTGCACTCCAAGACCAATCTTCGTTCCGAACTCCCTGCCACATTCCACACACGCAAACACCGCGCGTCCCCGAGCCCCGCCTGGCTCTGGCGCGATACCCTCCAGGGTAACTGCAGAGGCAGTACCTGAATTTCCATCCATAATTCGCAGCACGAAATTTGGAGGGTAGCTCCAGGGAAAAGGGGGGTACTACCCCAGATCCCCTTGGTGCCCAGCCGCTACTTGGCACAGCTCCCAAAGGAGCTGTCCCGACTCTCGCCACGTGGAGGCGGCGGCTTTAGGCCACTTATCTTAACTCAAATATAGGGTCGCGACCCGCTGATCCACGGAAAACCAGGAATCAACGCTCCGCGCCTTTCCTTCCAAGACGAGACTAAGAGAGTCATGGTTACTCCCGCCGTTTACCCGCGCTTCTGTGAATCTCTTCACTTTGACATTCAGAGCACTGGGCAGAAATCACATCACGTCCACACTCGCTCACCGGCCATCGCGATGCTCTGTTTTAATTAAACAGTCGGAATCCCCTTGTGCAAAACATGTTTTTTCCACAGTAATACAAGTGCAAAAGTGGTTTCGTGCACCAACACAAGTGCGAAAAGTGGTTTTTCAACACTAACACAAGTGCGAAAAGTGGTTTTTCAACACTAACACAAGTGCGAAAAGTGTTTTTTCCACACTAATACAAGTGCAAAAGTGGTTTCCTGCACCAACACAAGTGCGAAAAGTGGTTTTTCAACACTAACACAAGTGCGAAAAGTTGTTTTTCAACACTAACACAAGTGCGAAAAGTGGTTTTTCAACACTAACACAATTGCGAAAAGTGGTTTTTCAACACTATCACAAGTGCAAAAAGTGTTTTTCCACACTTATACAAGTGCAAAAGTGGTTTCCTGCACCAACACAAGTGCGAAAAGTGGTTTTTCAACACAAAACAAGTGCGAAAAGTGGTTTTTCAACACTAACACAAGTGCGAAAAGTGGTTTTTCAACACTAACACAAGTGCGAAAAGTTGTTTTTCAACACTAACACAAGTGCGAAAAGTTGTTTTTCAACACTAACACAAGTGCGAAAAGTGGTTTTTCAACACTAACACAATTGCGAAAAGTGGTTTTTCAACACTATCACAAGTGCAAAAAGTGTTTTTCCACACTTATACAAGTGCAAAAGTGGTTTCCTGCACCAACACAAGTGCGAAAAGTGGTTTTTCAACACTAACACAAGTGTGAAAAGTGGTTTTGCCACACTAATACAAGTGCAAAAGTGGTTTCCTGCACCAACACAAGTGCGAAAAGTGGTTTTTCAACACTAACACAAGTGCGAAAAGTGGTTTTTCAACACTATCACAAGTGCAAAAAGTGTTTTTGCCACACTAATACAAGTGCAAAAGTGGTTTCGTGCACCAACACAAGTGCGAAATGTGGTTTTTCAACACTAACACAAGTGCGAAAAGTGCTTTTTCAACACTAACACAAGTGCGAAATGAGGTTTTTCAACACTATCACAAGTGCAAAAAGTGTTTTTCCACACTAATACAAGTGCAAAAGTGGTTTCCTGCACCAACACAAGTGCGAAAAGTGGTTTTTCAACACTAACACAAGTGCAAAAAGTGTTTTTTCCACTCTAATACAAGTGCAAAAGTGGTTTCCTGCACCAACACAAGTGCGAAAAGTGGTTTTTCAACACTAACACAAGTGCAAAAAGTGGTTTTTCAACACTATCACAAGTGCAAAAAGTGTTTTTTCCACACTAATACAAGTGCAAAAGTGGTTTCCTGCACCAACACAAGTGCGAAAAGTGGTTTTTCAACACTATCACAAGTGCGAAAATTGGTTTGTCCACACTAATACAAGTGCAAAAGTGGTTTCCTGCACCAACACAAGTGCGAAAAGTGGTTTTTCAACAGTAACACAAGTGCAAAAAGTGGTTTGCCCACACATACAAGTGCAAAAGTGGTTGCCTGCACCAACACAAGTGCGAAAAGTGGTTTTTCAACACTAACATAAGTGCGAAAAGTGGTTTTTTAACACTAACACAAGTGCGAAAAGTGGTTTTTCAACACTATCACAAGTGCAAAAAGTGTTTTTTCCACACTAATACAAGTGCAAAAGTGGTTTCCTGCACCAACACAATTGCGAAAAGTGGTTTTTCAACACTAACACAAGTGCGAAAAGTTGGGTTTTCAACACTAACACAAGTGCGAAAAGTGGTTTTTCAACACTATCACAAGTGCAAAAAGTGTTTTTTCCACACTAATACAAGTGCAAAAGTGGTTTCCTGCACCAACACAAGTGCAAAAAGTGGTTTTTCAACACTAACACAAGTGCGAAAAGTGGTTTTTCAACACTAACACAAGTGCGAAAAGTGGTTTTTCCACACTAATACAAGTGCAAAAGTGGTTTCCTGCACCAACACAAGTGCGAAAAGTGGTTTTTCAACACTATCACAAGTGCAAAAAGTGTTTTTCCAAACTTATACAAGTGCAAAAGTGGTTTCCTGCACCAACACAAGTGCGAAAAGTGGTTTTTCAACACTAATACAAGTGCGAAAAGTGGTTTTTCAACACTAACACAAGTGCGAAAAGTGGTTTTTCAACGCTATCACAAGTGCAAAAGTGGTTTTTCAACACTAACACAAGTGCGAAAAGTGGTTTTTCAACACTATCACAAGTGCAAAAAGTGTTTTTCCAAACTTATACAAGTGCAAAAGTGGTTTCCTGCACCAACACAAGTGCGAAAAGTGGTTTTTCAACACTAACACATGTGTGAAAAGTGGTTTTTCCACACTAATACAAGTGCAAAAGTGGTTTCCCGCACCAACACAAGTGCGAAAAGTGGTTTTTCAACACTAACACAAGTGCGAAGTGTTTTTTCCACACTAATACAAGTGCAAAAGTGGTTTCCTGCACCAACACAAGTGCGAAAAGTGGTTTTTCAACACTAACACAAGTGTGAAAAGTGTTTTTTCCACACTAATACAAGTGCAAAAGTGGTTTCCTGCACCAACACAAGTGCGAAAAGTCGTTTTTCAACACTAACACAAGTGCGAAAAGTGGTTTTTCAACACTATCACAAGTGCAAAAAGTGTTTTTTCCACACTAATACGAGTGCAAAAGTGGTTTTGTGCACCAACACAAGTGCGAAAAGTGGTTTTTCAACACTAACACAAGTGCGAAAAGTGCTTTTTCAACACTAACACAAGTGCGAAAAGAGGTTTTTCAACACTATCACAAGTGCAAAAAGTGTTTTTTTCCACACTAATACAAGTGCAAAAGTGGTTTCCTGCACCAACACAAGTGCGAAAAGTGGTTTTTCAACACTAACACAAGTGCGAAAAGTGGTTTTTCCACACTAATACAAGTGCAAAAGTGGTTTCCTGCACCAACACAAGTGCGAAAAGTGGTTTTTCAACACTAACACAAGTGCGAAAAGTGGTTTTTCAACACTAACACAAGTGCGAAAAGTGGTTTTTCAACACTATCACAAGTGCAAAAAGTGTTTTTTCCACACTAATACAAGTGCAAAAGTGGTTTCCTGCACCAACACAAGTGCGAAAAGTGGTTTTTCAACACTATCACAAGTGCAAAAAGTGTTTTTTCCACACTAATACAAGTGCAAAAGTGGTTTCCTGCACCAACACAAGTGCGAAAAGTAGTTTTTCAACACTAACACAAGTGCGAAAAGTGGTTTTTCAACACTAACACAAGTGTGAAAAGTGGTTTTTCAACACTATCACAAGTGCAAAAAGTGTTTTTTCCACACTAATACAAGTGCAAAAGTGGTTTCCTGCACCAACACAAGTGCGAAAAGTGGTTTTTCAACACGAACACAAGTGCGAAAAGTGGTTTTTCAACACTAACACAATTGCGAAAAGTGGTTTTTCAACACTATCACAAGTGCAAAAAGTGTTTTTCCACACTAATACAAGTGCAAAAGTGGTTTCCTGCACCAACACAAGTGCGAAAAGTGGTTTTTCAACACTAACACAAGTGCGAAAAGTGTTTTTTCCACACTAATACAAGTGCAAAAGTGGTTTCCTGCACCAACACAAGTGCGAAAAGTGGTTTTTCAACACTAACACAAGTGCAAAAAGTGGTTTGTCCACACTAATACAAGTGCAAAAGTGGTTTCCTGCACCAACACAAGTGTGAAAAGTGGTTTTTCAACACTAACACAAGTGCGAAAATTGGTTTGTCCACACTAATACAAGTGCAAAAGTGGTTTCCTGCACCAACACAAGTGCGAAAAGTAGTTTTTCAACACTAACACAAGTGCGAAAAGTGGTTTTTCAACACTAACACAAGTGTGAAAAGTGGTTTTTCAACACTATCACAAGTGCAAAAAGTGTTTTTTCCACACTAATACAAGTGCAAAAGTGGTTTCCTGCACCAACACAAGTGCGAAAAGTGGTTTTTCAACACGAACACAAGTGCGAAAAGTGGTTTTTCAACACTAACACAATTGCGAAAAGTGGTTTTTCAACACTAACACAAGTGCGAAAAGTGTTTTTTCCACACTAATACAAGTGCAAAAGTGGTTTCCTGCACCAACACAAGTGCGAAAAGTGGTTTTTCAACACTAACACAAGTGCAAAAAGTGGTTTGTCCACACTAATACAAGTGCAAAAGTGGTTTCCTGCACCAACACAAGTGTGAAAAGTGGTTTTTCAACACTAACACAAGTGCGAAAATTGGTTTGTCCACACTAATACAAGTGCAAAAGTGGTTACCTGCACCAACACAAGTGCGAAAAGTGGTTTTTCAACACTAACATAAGTGCAAAAAGTGGTTTTTCTACACTAATACAAGTGCAAAAGTGGTTTCCTGCACCAACACAAGTGCGAAAAGTGGTTTTTCAACACTAACACAAGTGCGAAAAGTGGTTTTTCAACACTAACACAATTGCGAAAAGTGGTTTTTCAACACTATCACAAGTGCAAAAAGTGTTTTTCCACACTTATACAAGTGCAAAAGTGGTTTACTGCACCAACACAAGTGCGAAAAGTGGTTTTTCAACACTAACACAAGTGCAAAAAGTGTTTTTTCCACACTAATACAAGTGCAAAAGTGGTTTCCTGCACAAACACAAGTGCAAAAAGTGGTTTTTCAACACTAACACAAGTGCGAAGAGTGGTTTTTCAACACTAACACAAGTGCGAAAAGTGGTTTTTCAACACTATCACAAGTGCAAAAAGTGTTTTTTCCACACTAATACAAGTGCAAAAGTGGTTTCCTGCACCAACACAAGTGCGAAAAGTGATTTTTCAACACTAACACAAGTGCGAAAAGTGGTTTTTCAACACTAACACAAGTGCGAAAAGTGGTTTTTCAACACTATCACAAGTGCAAAACGTGTTTTTTCCACAGTAATAAAAGTGCAAAAGTGGTTTCCTGCACCAACACAAGTGCGAAAAGTGGTTTTTCAACACTAACACAAGTGTGAAAAGTGGTTTTTCCACACTAATACAAGTGCAAAAGTGGTTTCCTGCACCAACACAAGTGCGAAAAGTGGTTTTTCAACACTAACACTAGTGCGAAAAGTGGTTTTTCAACACTAACACAAGTGCGAAAAGTGGTTTTTCAACACTATCACAAGTGCAAAAAGTGTTTTTCCACTCTAATACAAGTGCAAAAGTGGTTTCCTGCACCAACACAAGTGCGAAAAGTGGTTTTTCAACACTAACACAAGTGCAAAAAGTGGTTTTTCAACACTATCACAAGTGCAAAAAGTGTTTTTTCCACACTAATACAAGTGCAAAAGTGGTTTCCTGCACCAACACAAGTGTGAAAAGTGGTTTTTCAACACTATCACAAGTGCGAAAATTGGTTTGTCCACACTAATACAAGTGCAAAAGTGGTTTCCTGCACCAACACAAGTGCGAAAAGTGGTTTTCCAACAGTAACACAAGTGCAAAAAGTGGTTTGCCCACACTAATACAAGTGCAAAAGTGGTTGCCTGCACCAACACAAGTGCGAAAAGTGGTTTTTCAACACTAACATAAGTGCGAAAAGTGGTTTTTTAACACTAACACAAGTGCGAAAAGTGGTTTTTCAACACTATCACAAGTGCAAAAAGTGTTTTTTCCACACTAATACAAGTGCAAAAGTGGTTTCCTGCACCAACACAATTGCGAAAAGTGGTTTTTCAACACTAACACAAGTGCGAAAAGTTGGGTTTTCAACACTAACACAAGTGCGAAAAGTGGTTTTTCAACACTATCACAAGTGCAAAAAGTGTTTTTCCACACTTATACAAGTGCAAAAGTGGTTTACTGCACCAACACAAGTGCGAAAAGTGGTTTTTCAACACTAACACAAGTGCGAAAAGTGTTTTTTCCACACTAATACAAGTGCAAAAGTGGTTTCCTGCACCAACACAAGTGCAAAAAGTGGTTTTTCAACACTAACACAAGTGCGAAAAGTGGTTTTTCCACACTAATACAAGTGCAAAAGTGGTTTCCTGCACCAACACAAGTGCGAAAAGTGGTTTTTCAACACTATCACAAGTGCAAAAAGTGTTTTTCCAAACTTATACAAGTGCAAAAGTGGTTACCTGCACCAACACAAGTGCGAAAAGTGGTTTTTCAACACTAACACAAGTGCGAAAAGTGGTTTTTCAACTCTAACACAAGTGCGAAAAGTGGTTTTTCAACACTATCACAAGTGCAAAAGTGGTTTTTCAACACTAACACAAGTGCGAAAAGTGGTTTTTCAACACTATCACAAGTGCAAAAAGTGTTTTTCCAAACTTATACAAGTGCAAAAGTGGTTTCCTGCACCAACACAAGTGCGAAAAGTCGTTTTTCAACACTAACACAAGTGTGAAAAGTGGTTTTTCCACACTAATACAAGTGCAAAAGTGGTTTCCTGCACCAACACAAGTGCGAAAAGTGGTTTTTCAACACTATCACAAGTGCGAAAATTGGTTTGTCCACACTAATACAAGTGCAAAAGTGGTTTCCTGCACCAACACAAGTGCGAAAAGTGGTTTTTCAACAGTAACACAAGTGCAAAAAGTGGTTTGCCCACACTAATACAAGTGCAAAAGTGGTTGCCTGCACCAACACAAGTGCGAAAAGTGGTTTTTCAACACTAACATAAGTGCGAAAAGTGGTTTTTTAACACTAACACAAGTGCGAAAAGTGGTTTTTCAACACTATCACAAGTGCAAAAAGTGTTTTTTCCACACTAATACAAGTGCAAAAGTGGTTTCCTGCACCAACACAATTGCGAAAAGTGGTTTTTCAACACTAACACAAGTGCGAAAAGTTGGGTTTTCAACACTAACACAAGTGCGAAAAGTGTTTTTCCACACTTATACAAGTGCAAAAGTGGTTTACTGCACCAACACAAGTGCGAAAAGTGGTTTTTCAACACTAACACAAGTGCGAAAAGTGTTTTTTCCACACTAATACAAGTGCAAAAGTGGTTTCCTGCACCAACACAAGTGCAAAAAGTGGTTTTTCAACACTAACACAAGTGCGAAAAGTGGTTTTTCCACACTAATACAAGTGCAAAAGTGGTTTCCTGCACCAACACAAGTGCGAAAAGTGGTTTTTCAACACTATCACAAGTGCAAAAAGTGTTTTTCCAAACTTATACAAGTGCAAAAGTGGTTTCCTGCACCAACACAAGTGCGAAAAGTGGTTTTTCAACACTAACATAAGTGCGAAAAGTGGTTTTTCAACACTAACACAAGTGCGAAAAGTGGTTTTTCAACACTATCACAAGTGCAAAAGTGGTTTTTCAACACTAACACAAGTGCGAAAAGTGGTTTTTCAACACTATCACAAGTGCAAAAAGTGTTTTTCCAAACTTATACAAGTGCAAAAGTGGTTTCCTGCACCAACACAAGTGCGAAAAGTCGTTTTTCAACACTAACACAAGTGTGAAAAGTGGTTTTTCCACACTAATACAAGTGCAAAAGTGGTTTCCCGCACCAATACAAGTGCGAAAAGTCATTTTTCAACACTAACACAAGTGCGAAAAGTGGTTTTTCAACACTAACACAAGTGCGAAAAGTGTTTTTTCCACACTAATACAAGTGCAAAAGTGGTTTCCTGCACCAACACAAGTGCGAAAAGTGGTTTTTCAACACTAACACAAGTGCGAAAAGTGTTTTTTCCACACTAATACAAGTGCAAAAGTGGTTTCCTGCACCAACACAAGTGCGAAAAGTGGTTTTTCAACACTAACACAAGTGTGAAAAGTGGTTTATCCACACTAATACAAGTGCAAAAGTGGTTTCCTGCACCAACACAAGTGCGAAAAGTCGTTTTTCAACAGTAACACAAGTGCGAAAAGTGGTTTTTCAACACTATCACAAGTGCAAAAAGTGTTTTTTCCACACTAATACGAGTGCAAAAGTGGTTTCGTGCACCAACACAAGTGCGAAAAGTGGTTTTTCAACACTAACACAAGTGCGAAAAGTGCTTTTTCAACACTAACACAAGTGCGAAAAGAGGTTTTTCAACACTATCACAAGTGCAAAAAGTGTTTTTTCCACACTAATACAAGTGCAAAAGTGGTTTCCTGCACCAACACAAGTGCGAAAAGTGGTTTTTCAACACTAACACAAGTGCGAAAAGTGGTTTTTCCACACTAATACAAGTGCAAAAGTGGTTTCCTGCACCAACACAAGTGCGAAAAGTGGTTTTTCAACACTAACACAAGTGCGAAAAGTGGTTTTTCAACACTAACACAAGTGCGAAAAGTGGTTTTTCAACACTATCACAAGTGCAAAAAGTGTTTTTTCCACACTAATACAAGTGCAAAAGTGGTTTCCTGCACCAACACAAGTGCGAAAAGTGGTTTTTCAACACTAACACAAGTGCAAAAAGTGGTTTTTCAACACTATCACAAGTGCAAAAAGTGTTTTTTCCACACTAATACAAGTGCAAAAGTGGTTTCCTGCACCAACACAAGTGCGAAAAGTAGTTTTTCAACACTAACACAAGTGCGAAAAGTGGTTTTTCAACACTAACACAAGTGTGAAAAGTGGTTTTTCAACACTATCACAAGTGCAAAAAGTGTTTTTTCCACACTAATACAAGTGCAAAAGTGGTTTCCTGCACCAACACAAGTGCGAAAAGTGGTTTTTCAACACGAACACAAGTGCGAAAAGTGGTTTTTCCACACTAATACAAGTGCAAAAGTGGTTTCCTGCACCAACACAAGTGCGAAAAGTGGTTTTTCAACACTAACACAAGTGCGAAAAGTGGTTTGTCCACACTAATACAAGTGCAAAAGTGGTTTCCTGCACCAACACAAGTGTGAAAAGTGGTTTTTCAACACTAACACAAGTGCGAAAATTGGTTTGTCCACACTGATACAAGTGCAAAAGTGGTTTCCTGCACCAACACAAGTGCGAAAAGTGGTTTTTCAACACTAACATAAGTGCAAAAAGTGGTTTTTCTACACTAATACAAGTGCAAAAGTGGTTTCCTGCACCAACACAAGTGCGAAAAGTGGTTTTTCAACACTATCACAAGTGCAAAAAGTGTTTTTCCACACTTATACAAGTGCAAAAGTGGTTTACTGCACCAACACAAGTGCGAAAAGTGGTTTTTCAACACTAACACAAGTGCAAAAAGTGTTTTTTCCACACTAATACAAGTGCAAAAGTGGTTTCCTGCACCAACACAAGTGCAAAAAGTGGTTTTTCAACACTAACACAAGTGCGAAGAGTGGTTTTTCAACACTAACACAAGTGCGAAAAGTGGTTTTTCAACACTATCACAAGTGCAAAAAGTGTTTTTTCCACACTAATACAAGTGCAAAAGTGGTTTCCTGCACCAACACAAGTGCGAAAAGTGATTTTTCAACACTAACACAAGTGCGAAAAGTGGTTTTTCAACACTAACACAAGTGCGAAAAGTGGTTTTTCAACACTATCACAAGTGCAAAACGTGTTTTTTCCACAGTAATAAAAGTGCAAAAGTGGTTTCCTGCACCAACACAAGTGCGAAAAGTGGTTTTTCAACACTAACACAAGTGCGAAAAGTGTTTTTTCCACACTAATACAAGTGCAAAAGTGGTTTCCTGCACCAACACAAGTGCGAAAAGTGGTTTTTCAACACTAACACAAGTGCAAAAAGTGGTTTGCCCACACTAATACAAGTGCAAAAGTGGTTTCCTGCACCAACACAAGTGCGAAAAGTGGTTTTTCAACACTAACACAAGTGCGAAAAGTGGTTTTTCAACACTAACACAAGTGCGAAAAGTGGTTTTTCAACACTATCACAAGTGCAAAAAGTGTTTTTTCCACACTAATACAAGTGCAAAAGTGGTTTCCTGCACCAACACAAGTGCGAAAAGTGGTTTTTCAACACTAACACAAGTGCAAAAAGTGGTTTTTCAACACTATCACAAGTGCAAAAAGTGTTTTTTCCACACTAATACAAGTGCAAAAGTGGTTTCCTGCACCAACACAAGTGCGAAAAGTAGTTTTTCAACACTAACACAAGTGCGAAAAGTGGTTTTTCAACACTAACACAAGTGTGAAAAGTGGTTTTTCAACACTATCACAAGTGCAAAAAGTGTTTTTTCCACACTAATACAAGTGCAAAAGTGGTTTCCTGCACCAACACAAGTGCGAAAAGTGGTTTTTCAACACTAACACAAGTGCAAAAAGTGGTTTGTCCACACTAATACAAGTGCAAAAGTGGTTTCCTGCACCAACACAAGTGTGAAAAGTGGTTTTTCAACACTAACACAAGTGCGAAAATTGGTTTGTCCACACTAATACAAGTGCAAAAGTGGTTTCCTGCACCAACACAAGTGCGAAAAGTGGTTTTTCAACACTAACATAAGTGCAAAAAGTGGTTTTTCTACACTAATACAAGTGCAAAAGTGGTTTCCTGCACCAACACAAGTGCGAAAAGTGGTTTTTCAACACTAAAGTGCGAAAAGTGGTTTTTCAACACTAACACAATTGCGAAAAGTGGTTTTTCAACACTATCACAAGTGCAAAAAGTGTTTTTCCACACTTATACAAGTGCAAAAGTGGTTTACTGCACCAACACAAGTGCGAAAAGTGGTTTTTCAACACTAACACAAGTGCAAAAAGTGTTTTTTCCACACTAATACAAGTGCAAAAGTGGTTTCCTGCACCAACACAAGTGCAAAAAGTGGTTTTTCAACACTAACACAAGTGCGAAGAGTGGTTTTTCAACACTAACACAAGTGCGAAAAGTGGTTTTTCAACACTATCACAAGTGCAAAAAGTGTTTTTTCCACACTAATACAAGTGCAAAAGTGGTTTCCTGCACCAACACAAGTGCGAAAAGTGATTTTTCAACACTAACACAAGTGCGAAAAGTGGTTTTTCAACACTAACACAAGTGCGAAAAGTGGTTTTTCAACACTATCACAAGTGCAAAACGTGTTTTTTCCACAGTAATAAAAGTGCAAAAGTGGTTTCCTGCACCAACACAAGTGCGAAAAGTGGTTTTTCAACACTAACACAAGTGTGAAAAGTGGTTTTTCCACACTAATACAAGTGCAAAAGTGGTTTCCTGCACCAACACAAGTGCGAAAAGTGGTTTTTCAACACTAACACAAGTGCGAAAAGTGGTTTTTCAACACTAACACAAGTGCGAAAAGTGGTTTTTCAACACTATCACAAGTGCAAAAAGTGTTTTTTCCACTCTAATACAAGTGCAAAAGTGGTTTCCTGCACCAACACAAGTGCGAAAAGTGGTTTTTCAACACTAACACAAGTGCAAAAAGTGGTTTTTCAACACTATCACAAGTGCAAAAAGTGTTTTTTCCACACTAATACAAGTGCAAAAGTGGTTTCCTGCACCAACACAAGTGCGAAAAGTGGTTTTTCAACACTATCACAAGTGCGAAAATTGGTTTGTCCACACTAATACAAGTGCAAAAGTGGTTTCCTGCACCAACACAAGTGCGAAAAGTGGTTTTTCAACAGTAACACAAGTGCAAAAAGTGGTTTGCCCACACTAATACAAGTGCAAAAGTGGTTGCCTGCACCAACACAAGTGCGAAAAGTGGTTTTTCAACACTAACATAAGTGCGAAAAGTGGTTTTTTAACACTAACACAAGTGCGAAAAGTGGTTTTTCAACACTATCACAAGTGCAAAAAGTGTTTTTTCCACACTAATACAAGTGCAAAAGTGGTTTCCTGCACCAACACAATTGCGAAAAGTGGTTTTTCAACACTAACACAAGTGCGAAAAGTGGTTTTTCAACACTATCACAAGTGCAAAAAGTGTTTTTCCACACTTATACAAGTGCAAAAGTGGTTTACTGCACCAACACAAGTGCGAAAAGTGGTTTTTCAACACTAACACAAGTGCGAAAAGTGTTTTTTCCACACTAATACAAGTGCAAAAGTGGTTTACTGCACCAACACAAGTGCAAAAAGTGGTTTTTCAACACTAACACAAGTGCGAAACGTGGTTTTTCAACACTAACACAAGTGCGAAAAGTGGTTTTTCCACACTAATACAAGTGCAAAAGTGGTTTCCTGCACCAACACAAGTGCGAAAAGTGGTTTTTCAACACTAACACAAGTGCGAAAAGTGTTTTTTCCACACTAATACAAGTGCAAAAGTGGTTTCCTGCACCAACACAAGTGCAAAAAGTGGTTTTTCAACACTAACACAAGTGCGAAACGTGGTTTTTCAACACTAACACAAGTGCGAAAAGTGGTTTTTCCACACTAATACAAGTGCAAAAGTGGTTTCCTGCACCAACACAAGTGCGAAAAGTGGTTTTTCAACACTATCACAAGTGCAAAAAGTGTTTTTCCAAACTTATACAAGTGCAAAAGTGGTTTCCTGCACCAACACAAGTGCGAAAAGTGGTTTTTCAACACTAACACAAGTGCGAAAAGTGGTTTTTCAACACTAACACAAGTGCGAAAAGTGGTTTTTCAACACTATCACAAGTGCAAAAGTGGTTTTTCAACACTAACACAAGTGCGAAAAGTGGTTTTTCAACACTATCACAAGTGCAAAAAGTGTTTTTCCAAACTTATACAAGTGCAAAAGTGGTTTCCTGCACCAACACAAGTGCGAAAAGTCGTTTTTCAACACTAACACAAGTGTGAAAAGTGGTTTTTCCACACTAATACAAGTGCAAAAGTGGTTTCCCGCACCAATACAAGTGCGAAAAGTCGTTTTTCAACACTAACACAAGTGCGAAAAGTGGTTTTTCAACACTAACACAAGTGCGAAAAGTGTTTTTTCCACACTAATACAAGTGCAAAAGTGGTTTCCTGCACCAACACAAGTGCGAAAAGTGGTTTTTCAACACTAACACAAGTGCGAAAAGTGTTTTTTCCACACTAATACAAGTGCAAAAGTGGTTTCCTGCACCAACACAAGTGCGAAAAGTGGTTTTTCAACACTAACACAAGTGTGAAAAGTGGTTTATCCACACTAATACAAGTGCAAAAGTGGTTTCCTGCACCAACACAAGTGCGAAAAGTCGTTTTTCAACACTAACACAAGTGCGAAAAGTGGTTTTTCAACACTATCACAAGTGCAAAAAGTGTTTTTTCCACACTAATACGAGTGCAAAAGTGGTTTCGTGCACCAACACAAGTGCGAAAAGTGGTTTTTCAACACTAACACAAGTGCGAAAAGTGCTTTTTCAACACTAACACAAGTGCGAAAAGAGGTTTTTCAACACTATCACAAGTGCAAAAAGTGTTTTTCCACACTAATACAAGTGCAAAAGTGGTTTCCTGCACCAACACAAGTGCGAAAAGTGGTTTTTCAACACTAACACAAGTGCGAAAAGTGGTTTTTCCACACTAATACAAGTGCAAAAGTGGTTTCCTGCACCAACACAAGTGCGAAAAGTGGTTTTTCAACACTAACACAAGTGTGAAAAGTGGTTTTTCAACACTAACACAAGTGCGAAAAGTGGTTTTTCAACACTAACACAAGTGCAAAAAGTGGTTTGCCCACACTAATACAAGTGCAAAAGTGGTTTCCTGCACCAACACAAGTGCGGAAAGTGGTTTTTCAACACTAACACAAGTGCGAAAAGTGGTTTTTCAACACTAACACAAGTGCGAAAAGTGGTTTTTCAACACTATCTATCACAAGTGCAAAAAGTGTTTTTTCCACACTAATACAAGTGCAAAAGTGGTTTCCTGCACCAACACAAGTGCGAAAAGTGGTTTTTCAACACTAACACAAGTGCAAAAAGTGGTTTTTCAACACTATCACAAGTGCAAAAAGTGTTTTTTCCACACTAATACAAGTGCAAAAGTGGTTTCCTGCACCAACACAAGTGCGAAAAGTAGTTTTTCAACACTAACACAAGTGCGAAAAGTGGTTTTTCAACACTAACACAAGTGTGAAAAGTGGTTTTTCAACACTATCACAAGTGCAAAAAGTGTTTTTTCCACACTAATACAAGTGCAAAAGTGGTTTCCTGCACCAACACAAGTGCGAAAAGTGGTTTTTCAACACGAACACAAGTGCGAAAAGTGGTTTTTCAACACTAACACAATTGCGAAAAGTGGTTTTTCAACACTATCACAAGTGCAAAAAGTGTTTTTCCACACTAATACAAGTGCAAAAGTGGTTTCCTGCACCAACACAAGTGCGAAAAGTGGTTTTTCAACACTAACACAAGTGCGAAAAGTGTTTTTTCCACACTAATACAAGTGCAAAAGTGGTTTCCTGCACCAACACAAGTGCGAAAAGTGGTTTTTCAACACTAACACAAGTGCAAAAAGTGGTTTGTCCACACTAATACAAGTGCAAAAGTGGTTTCCTGCACCAACACAAGTGTGAAAAGTGGTTTTTCAACACTAACACAAGTGCGAAAATTGGTTTGTCCACACTAATACAAGTGCAAAAGTGGTTTCCTGCACCAACACAAGTGCGAAAAGTGGTTTTTCAACACTAACATAAGTGCAAAAAGTGGTTTTTCTACACTAATACAAGTGCAAAAGTGGTTTCCTGCACCAACACAAGTGCGAAAAGTGGTTTTTCAACACTAAAGTGCGAAAAGTGGTTTTTCAACACTAACACAATTGCGAAAAGTGGTTTTTCAACACTATCACAAGTGCAAAAAGTGTTTTTCCACACTTATACAAGTGCAAAAGTGGTTTACTGCACCAACACAAGTGCGAAAAGTGGTTTTTCAACACTAACACAAGTGCAAAAAGTGTTTTTTCCACACTAATACAAGTGCAAAAGTGGTTTCCTGCACCAACACATGTGCAAAAAGTGGTTTTTCAACACTAACACAAGTGCGAAGAGTGGTTTTTCAACACTAACACAAGTGCGAAAAGTGGTTTTTCAACACTATCACAAGTGCAAAAAGTGTTTTTTCCACACTAATACAAGTGCAAAAGTGGTTTCCTGCACCAACACAAGTGCGAAAAGTGATTTTTCAACACTAACACAAGTGCGAAAAGTGGTTTTTCAACACTAACACAAGTGCGAAAAGTGGTTTTTCAACACTATCACAAGTGCAAAACGTGTTTTTTCCACAGTAATAAAAGTGCAAAAGTGGTTTCCTGCACCAACACAAGTGCGAAAAGTGGTTTTTCAACACTAACACAAGTGTGAAAAGTGGTTTTTCCACACTAATACAAGTGCAAAAGTGGTTTCCTGCACCAACACAAGTGCGAAAAGTGGTTTTTCAACACTAACACAAGTGCGAAAAGTGGTTTTTCAACACTAACACAAGTGCGAAAAGTGGTTTTTCAACACTATCACAAGTGCAAAAAGTGATTTTTCCACTCTAATACAAGTGAAAAAGTGGTTTCCTGCACCAACACAAGTGCAAAAAGTGGTTTTTCAACACTAACACAAGTGCAAAAAGTGGTTTTTCAACACTATCACAAGTGCAAAAAGTGTTTTTTCCACACTAATACAAGTGCAAAAGTGGTTTCCTGCACCAACACAAGTGCGAAAAGTGGTTTTTCAACACTATCACAAGTGCGAAAATTGGTTTGTCCACACTAATACAAGTGCAAAAGTGGTTTCCTGCACCAACACAAGTGCGAAAAGTGGTTTTTCAACAGTAACACAAGTGCAAAAAGTGGTTTGCCCACACTAATACAAGTGCAAAAGTGGTTGCCTGCACCAACACAAGTGCGAAAAGTGGTTTTTCAACACTAACATAAGTGCGAAAAGTGGTTTTTTAACACTAACACAAGTGTGAAAAGTGGTTTTTCAACACTATCACAAGTGCAAAAAGTGTTTTTTCCACACTAATACAAGTGCAAAAGTGGTTTCCTGCACCAACACAATTGCGAAAAGTGGTTTTTCAACACTAACACAAGTGCGAAAAGTTGGGTTTTCAACACTAACACAAGTGCGAAAAGTGGTTTTTCAACACTATCACAAGTGCAAAAAGTGTTTTTCCACACTTATACAAGTGCAAAAGTGGTTTACTGCACCAACACAAGTGCGAAAAGTGGTTTTTAAACACTAACACAAGTGCGAAAAGTGTTTTTTCCACACTAATACAAGTGCAAAAGTGGTTTCCTGCACCAACACAAGTGCAAAAAGTGGTTTTTCAACACTAACACAAGTGCGAAAAGTGGTTTTTCAACACTAACACAAGTGCGAAAAGTGGTTTTTCAACACTAACACAAGTGCGAAAAGTGTTTTTTCCACACTAATACAAGTGCAAAAGTGGTTTCCTGCACCAACACAAGTGCGAAAAGTGGTTTTTCAACACTAACACAAGTGCGAAAAGTGTTTTTTCCACACTAATACAAGTGCAAAAGTGGTTTCCTGCACCAACACAAGTGCGAAAAGTGGTTTTTCAACACTAACACAAGTGTGAAAAGTGGTTTATCCACACTAATACAAGTGCAAAAGTGGTTTCCTGCACCAACACAAGTGCGAAAAGTCGTTTTTCAACACTAACACAAGTGCGAAAAGTGGTTTTTCAACACTATCACAAGTGCAAAAAGTGTTTTTTCCACACTAATACGAGTGCAAAAGTGGTTTCGTGCACCAACACAAGTGCGAAAAGTGGTTTTTCAACACTAACACAAGTGCGAAAAGTGCTTTTTCAACACTAACACAAGTGCGAAAAGAGGTTTTTCAACACTATCACAAGTGCAAAAAGTGTTTTTTCCACACTAATACAAGTGCAAAAGTGGTTTCCTGCACCAACACAAGTGCGAAAAGTGGTTTTTCAACACTAACACAAGTGCGAAAAGTGGTTTTTCCACACTAATACAAGTGCAAAAGTGGTTTCCTGCACCAACACAAGTGCGAAAAGTGGTTTTTCAACACTAACACAAGTGCGAAAAGTGGTTTTTCAACACCAACACAAGTGCGAAAAGTGGTTTTTCAACACTATCACAAGTGCAAAAAGTGTTTTTTCCACACTAATACAAGTGCAAAAGTGGTTTCCTGCACCAACACAAGTGCGAAAAGTGGTTTTTCAACACTAACACAAGTGCAAAAAGTGGTTTTTCAACACTATCACAAGTGCAAAAAGTGTTTTTTCCACACTAATACAAGTGCAAAAGTGGTTTCCTGCACCAACACAAGTGCGAAAAGTAGTTTTTCAACACTAACACAAGTGCGAAAAGTGGTTTTTCAACACTAACACAAGTGTGAAAAGTGGTTTTTCAACACTATCACAAGTGCAAAAAGTGTTTTTTCCACACTAATACAAGTGCAAAAGTGGTTTCCTGCACCAACACAAGTGCGAAAAGTGGTTTTTCAACACGAACACAAGTGCGAAAAGTGGTTTTTCAACACTAACACAATTGCGAAAAGTGGTTTTTCAACACTATCACAAGTGCAAAAAGTGTTTTTCCACACTAATACAAGTGCAAAAGTGGTTTCCTGCACCAACACAAGTGCGAAAAGTGGTTTTTCAACACTAACACAAGTGCGAAAAGTGTTTTTTCCACACTAATACAAGTGCAAAAGTGGTTTCCTGCACCAACACAAGTGCGAAAAGTGGTTTTTCAACACTAACACAAGTGCGAAAAGTGGTTTGTCCACACTAATACAAGTGCAAAAGTGGTTTCCTGCACCAACACAAGTGTGAAAAGTGGTTTTTCAACACTAACACAAGTGCGAAAATTGGTTTGTCCACACTAATACAAGTGCAAAAGTGGTTTCCTGCACCAACACAAGTGCGAAAAGTGGTTTTTCAACACTAACATAAGTGCAAAAAGTGGTTTTTCTACACTAATACAAGTGCAAAAGTGGTTTCCTGCACCAACACAAGTGCGAAAAGTGGTTTTTCAACACTAACACAAGTGCGAAAAGTGGTTTTTCAACACTAACACAAGTGCGAAAAGTGGTTTTTCAACACTATCACAAGTGCAAAACGTGTTTTTTCCACAGTAATAAAAGTGCAAAAGTGGTTTCCTGCACCAACACAAGTGCGAAAAGTGGTTTTTCAACACTAACACAAGTGCGAAAAGTGTTTTTTCCACACTAATACAAGTGCAAAAGTGGTTTCCTGCACCAACACAAGTGCGAAAAGTGGTTTTTCAACACTAACACAAGTGCAAAAAGTGGTTTGCCCACACTAATACAAGTGCAAAAGTGGTTTCCTGCACCAACACAAGTGCGAAAAGTGGTTTTTCAACACTAACATAAGTGCGAAAAGTGGTTTTTTAACACTAACACAAGTGCAAAAAGTGGTTTTTCAACACTATCACAAGTGCAAAAAGTGTTTTTCCACACTTATACAAGTGCAAAAGTGGTTTACTGCACCAACACAAGTGCGAAAAGTGGTTTTTCAACACTAACACAAGTGCAAAAAGTGTTTTTTCCACACTAATACAAGTGCAAAAGTGGTTTCCTGCACCAACACAAGTGCGAAAAGTTTCCTGCACCAACACACTTTTTGCACTTGTGATAGTGTTGAAAAACCACTTTTCGCACTTGTGTTAGTGTTGAAAAACCACTTTTCGCACTTGTGTTAGTGTTGAAAAACCACTTTTCGCACTTGTGTTAGTGTTGAAAAACCACTTTTCGCACTTGTGTTGGTGCAGGAAACCACTTTTGCACTTCTATTAGTGTGGAAAAACCACTTTTCGCACTTGTGTTAGTGTTGAAAAACCACTTTTCGCACTTGTGTTAGTGTTGAAAAAACACTTTCGCACTTGTGTTAGTGTTGAAAAAACACTTTTCGCACTTGTGTTAGTGTTGAAAAACCACTTTTCGCACTTGTGTTAGTGTTGAAAAACCACTTTTCGCACTTGTGTTAGTGTTGAAAAACCACTTTTCGCACTTGTGTTGGTGCAGGAAACCACTTTTGCACTTGTATTAGTGTGGAAAAAACACTTTTTGCACTTGTGATAGTGTTGAAAAACCACTTTTTGCACTTGTATTAGTGTGGAAAAAACACTTTTTGCACTTGTGATAGTGTTGAAAAACCACTTTTCGCACTTGTGTTGGTGTTGAAAAACCACTTTTCGCACTTGTGTTGGTGCAGGAAACCACTTTTGCACTTGTATTAGTGTGGAAAAAACACTTTTTGCACTTGTGATAGTGTTGAAAAACCACTTTTCGCACTTGTGTTAGTGTTGAAAAACCACTTTTCGCACTTGTGTTAGTGTTGAAAAACCACTTATCACACTTGTGTTAGTGTTGAAAAACCACTTTTTGCACTTGTGTTGGTGCAGGAAACCACTTTTGCACTTGTATTAGTGTGGAAAAAACACTTTTTGCACTTGTGATAGTGTTGAAAAACCACTTTTCGCACTTGTGTTAGTGTTGAAAAACCACTTTTCGCACTTGTGTTGGTGCAGGAAACCACTTTTGCACTTGTATTAGTGTGGAAAAACCACTTTTCGCACTTGTGTTAGTGTTGAAAAACCACTTTTCGCACTTGTGTTAGTGTTGAAAAACCACTTTTCGCACTTGTGTTGGTGCAGGTAACCACTTTTGCACTTGTATTAGTGTTGAAAAACCACTTTTTGCACTTGTGTTAGTGTTGAAAAACCACTTTTCGCACTTGTGTTGGTGCAGGAAACCACTTTTGCACTTGTATTAGTGTGGAAAAAACACTTTTTGCACTTGTGATAGTGTTGAAAAACAACTTTTTGCACTTGTGTTAGTGTTGAAAAACCACTTTTCGCACTTGTGTTGGTGCAGGAAACCACTTTTGCACTTGTATTAGTGTGGAAAAAACACTTTTTGCACTTGTGATAGTGTTGAAAAACCACTTTTCGCACTTGTGTTAGTGTTGAAAAACCACTTTTCGCACTTGTGTTAGTGTTGAAAAACCACTTTTCGCACTTGTGTTGGTGCAGGAAACCACTTTTGCACTTGTATTAGTGTGGAAAAACCACTTTTCGCACTTGTGTTAGTGTTGAAAAACCACTTTTCGCACTTGTGTTGGTGCAGGAAACCACTTTTGCACTTGTATTAGTGTGGAAAAACCACTTTTCGCACTTGTGTTAGTGTTGAAAACCACTTTTCGCACTTTTGTTGGTGTTGAAAAACCACTTTTTGCACTTGTGTTGGTGCAGGAAACCACTTTTGCACTTGTATTAGTGTGGAAAAACCACTTTTCGCACTTGTGTTAGTGTTGAAAACCACTTTTCGCACTTGTGTTGGTGCAGGAAACCACTTTTGCACTTGTATTAGAGTGGAAAAATCACTTTTTGCACTTGTGATAGTGTTGAAAAACCACTTTTCGCACTTGTGTTAGTGTTGAAAAACCACTTTTCGCACTTGTGTTGGTGCAGGAAACCACTTTTGCACTTGTATTAGTGTGGAAAAACCACTTTTCGCACTTGTGTTAGTGTTGAAAAACCACTTTTCGCACTTGTGTTAGTGTTGAAAAACCACTTTTCGCACTTGTGTTGGTGCAGGAAACCACTTTTGCACTTGTATTAGTGTGGAAAAAACACTTTTTGCACTTGTGATAGTGTTGAAAAACCACTTTTTGCACTTGTATTAGTGTGGAAAAAACACTTTTTGCACTTGTGATAGTGTTGAAAAACCACTTTTCGCACTTGTGTTGGTGTTGAAAAACCACTTTTCGCACTTGTGTTGGTGCAGGAAACCACTTTTGCACTTGTATTAGTGTGGAAAAACCACTTTTCGCACTTGTGTTAGTGTTGAAAAACCACTTTTCGCACTTGTGTTGGTGCAGGAAACCACTTTTGCACTTGTATTAGTGTGGAAAAAACACTTTTTGCACTTGTGATAGTGTTGAAAAACCTCTTTTCGAACTTGTGTTAGTGTTGAAAAAGCACTTTTCGCACTTGTGTTAGTGTTGAAAAACCACTTTTCGCACTTGTGTTGGTGCACGAAACCACTTTTGCACTCGTATTAGTGTGGAAAAAACACTTTTTGCACTTGTGATAGTGTTGAAAAACCACTTTTCGCACTTGTGTTAGTGTTGAAAAACGACTTTTCGCACTTGTGTTGGTGCAGGAAACCACTTTTGCACTTGTATTAGTGTGGATAAACCACTTTTCACACTTGTGTTAGTGTTGAAAAACCACTTTTCGCACTTGTGTTGGTGCAGGAAACCACTTTTGCACTTGTATTAGTGTGGAAAAAACACTTTTCGCACTTGTGTTAGTGTTGAAAAACCACTTTTCGCACTTGTGTTGGTGCAGGAAACCACTTTTGCACTTGTATTAGTGTGGAAAAAACACTTTTCGCACTTGTGTTAGTGTTGAAAAACCACTTTTCGCACTTGTGTTAGTGTTGAAAAACCACTTTTCGCACTTGTGTTAGTGTTGAAAAACCACTTTTTGCACTTGTGTTGGTGCAGGAAACCACTTTTGCACTTGTATTAGTGTGGAAAAAACACTTTTCGCACTTGTGTTAGTGTTTAAAAACCACTTTTCGCACTTGTGTTGGTGCAGTAAACCACTTTTGCACTTGTATAAGTGTGGAAAAACACTTTTTGCACTTGTGATAGTGTTGAAAAACCACTTTTCGCACTTGTGTTAGTGTTGAAAACCCAACTTTTCGCACTTGTGTTAGTGTTGAAAAACCACTTTTCGCAATTGTGTTGGTGCAGGAAACCACTTTTGCACTTGTATTAGTGTGGAAAAAACACTTTTTGCACTTGTGATAGTGTTGAAAAACCACTTTTCACACTTGTGTTAGTGTTAAAAAACCACTTTTCGCACTTATGTTAGTGTTGAAAAACCACTTTTCGCACTTGTGTTGGTGCAGGCAACCACTTTTGCACTTGTATTAGTGTGGGCAAACCACTTTTTGCACTTGTGTTACTGTTGAAAAACCACTTTTCGCACTTGTGTTGGTGCAGGAAACCACTTTTGCACTTGTATTAGTGTGGACAAACCAATTTTCGCACTTGTGATAGTGTTGAAAAACCACTTTTCGCACTTGTGTTGGTGCAGGAAACCACTTTTGCACTTGTATTAGTGTGGAAAAAACACTTTTTGCACTTGTGATAGTGTTGAAAAACCACTTTTTGCACTTGTGTTAGTGTTGAAAAACCACTTTTCGCACTTGTGTTGGTGCAGGAAACCACTTTTGCACTTGTATTAGAGTGGAAAAATCACTTTTTGCACTTGTGATAGTGTTGAAAAACCACTTTTCGCACTTGTGTTAGTGTTGAAAAACCACTTTTCGCACTTGTGTTGGTGCAGGAAACCACTTTTGCACTTGTATTAGTGTGGAAAAACCACTTTTCGCACTTGTGTTAGTGTTGAAAAACCACTTTTCGCACTTGTGTTAGTGTTGAAAAACCACTTTTCGCACTTGTGTTGGTGCAGGAAACCACTTTTGCACTTGTATTAGTGTGGAAAAAACACTTTTTGCACTTGTGATAGTGTTGAAAAACCACTTTTTGCACTTGTATTAGTGTGGAAAAAACACTTTTTGCACTTGTGATAGTGTTGAAAAACCACTTTTCGCACTTGTGTTGGTGTTGAAAAACCACTTTTCGCACTTGTGTTGGTGCAGGAAACCACTTTTGCACTTGTATTAGTGTGGAAAAAACACTTTTTGCACTTGTGATAGTGTTGAAAAACCACTTTTCGCACTTGTGTTAGTGTTGAAAAACCACTTTTCGCACTTGTGTTAGTGTTGAAAAACCACTTATCACACTTGCGTTAGTGTTGAAAAACCACTTTTTGCACTTGTGTTGGTGCAGGAAACCACTTTTGCACTTGTATTAGTGTGGAAAAAACACTTTTTGCACTTGTGATAGTGTTGAAAAACCACTTTTCGCACTTGTGTTAGTGTTGAAAAACCACTTTTCGCACTTGTGTTGGTGCAGGAAACCACTTTTGCACTTGTATTAGTGTGGAAAAACCACTTTTCGCACTTGTGTTAGTGTTGAAAAACCACTTTTCGCACTTGTGTTAGTGTTGAAAAACCACTTTTCGCACTTGTGTTGGTGCAGGTAACCACTTTTGCACTTGTATTAGTGTTGAAAAACCACTTTTTGCACTTGTGTTAGTGTTGAAAAACCACTTTTCGCACTTGTGTTGGTGCAGGAAACCACTTTTGCACTTGTATTAGTGTGGAAAAAACACTTTTTGCACTTGTGATAGTGTTGAAAAACAACTTTTTGCACTTGTGTTAGTGTTGAAAAACCACTTTTCGCACTTGTGTTGGTGCAGGAAACCACTTTTGCACTTGTATTAGTGTGGAAAAAACACTTTTTGCACTTGTGATAGTGTTGAAAAACCACTTTTCGCACTTGTGTTAGTGTTGAAAAACCACTTTTCGCACTTGTGTTAGTGTTGAAAAACCACTTTTCGCACTTGTGTTGGTGCAGGAAACCACTTTTGCAGTTGTATTAGTGTGGAAAAACCACTTTTCGCACTTGTGTTAGTGTTGAAAAACCACTTTTCGCACTTGTGTTGGTGCAGGAAACCACTTTTGCACTTGTATTAGTGTGGAAAAACCACTTTTCGCACTTGTGTTAGTGTTGAAAACCACTTTTCGCACTTTTGTTGGTGTTGAAAAACCACTTTTTGCACTTGTGTTGGTGCAGGAAACCACTTTTGCACTTGTATTAGTGTGGAAAAAACACTTTTTGCACTTGTGATAGTGTTGAAAAACCACTTTTCGCACTTGTGTTAGTGTTGAAAAACCACTTTTCGCACTTGTGTTGGTGCAGGAAACCACTTTTGCACTTGTATTAGTGTGGAAAAACCACTTTTCGCACTTGTGTTAGTGTTGAAAAACCACTTTTCGCACTTGTGTTAGTGTTGAAAAACCACTTTTTGCACTTGTGTTGGTGCAGGACACCACTTTTGCACTTGTATTAGTGTGGAAAAACACTTTTTGCACTTGTGATAGTGTTGAAAAACCACTTTTCGCACTTGTGTTAGTGTTGAAAAACCACTTTTCGCACTTGTGTTAGTGTTTAAAAACCA
The DNA here is from genome assembly GCF_964187855.1 of Myxine glutinosa. Taxonomy (NCBI): domain Eukaryota; kingdom Metazoa; phylum Chordata; class Myxini; order Myxiniformes; family Myxinidae; genus Myxine; species Myxine glutinosa. Next base: position 6,460,612 of record NC_136261.1, on the reverse strand, counting down.
CTTTTCGCACTTGTGTTGGTGCAGGAAACCACTTTTGCACTTGTATTAGTGTGGAAAAACCACTTTTCGCACTTGTGTTAGTGTTGAAAAACCACTTTTCGCACTTGTGTTAGTGTTGAAAAACCACTTTTCGCACTTGTGTTAGTGTTGAAAAACCACTTTTTGCACTTGTGTTGGTGCAGGAAACCACTTTTGCACTTGTATTAGTGTGGAAAAACCACTTTTCGCACTTGTGTTAGTGTTGAAAATCCACTTTTCGCACTTGTGTTAGTGTTGAAAAACCACTTCTCGCACTTGTGTTGGTGCAGGAAACCACTTTTGCACTTGTATTAGTGTTGAAAAACCACTTTTCGCACTTGTGTTAGTGTTGAAAAACCACTTTTCGCACTTCTGTTAGTGTTGAAAAACCACTTTTCGCACTTGTGTTGGTGTAGGAAACCACTTTTGCACTTGTATTAGTGTGGAAAAACCACTTTTCGCACTTGTGTTAGTGTTGAAAAACCACTTTTCGCACTTGTGTTAGTGTTGAAAAACCACTTTTCACACTTGTGTTAGTGTTGAAAACCACATTTCGCACTTGTGTTGGTGCAGGAAACCACTTTTGCACTTGTATTAGTGTGGAAAAACACTTTTCGCACTTGTGTGAGTGGTTTTTTGCTGGGGGAGGCGAGATGTAGTGTTGGGTGAGTGAGAGGGGAGAGTGTTGGGCCAGC
>NC_136261.1:6217399-6457399 GCF_964187855.1 Myxine glutinosa | reverse complement strand
ACAAAGTTTCTTTTAATATTCATAGAGCTTGATTTATACAAATAAAAATATTGTATTAAATTAATACATTGTTATTTTCTTTCACAGGAAATTGTATCTGAGATACGAAATGAAAATTCTGCTTTTAACGCAACTTGGGATGAAGTTATTTTTTTGTTTGAAGACATTTTGAACAACCAAGACCCCCAGAACGAGTTCTACCTTGATGACCCAGCCAAAGAGTTCTACCTTGGAGATCCACAAAATCCTGAAAAAGAGTTTTACCATGATGATACTTGTTGTGAGTTATCAAAACAAAACCCATTGAACAAGTTCTACCTTGATGAGCCAGAATACAAGTTATACATTGGAGACCCACAAATTTCTGAAAATTGGGAAAGGGGAGTTCTCCCTGATGGTCCGCAGTTATACTATGTGAGACACATCATAGAAACCCTAAAAAATTGTGAAACGGGAATTCTCCCTGATGGTCCGCAGTTATACTATGTGAGACACATCATAGAAACCCTAAAAAATTGGGCAAGGAGAGTTCTCCCTGATGGTCCGCAGTTATACTATGTGAGACACATCATAGAAACCCTAAAAAATTGGGAAAGGGAAGTTTTCCCTGATGGTCCGCAGTTATACTATGTGAGACTTATCATGGAAACCCCCAATATTTCTGAAAATTGTGGTTCTACCTTGGAGACTTGGAAAGATGGTTATATTTTTGGAGACTCGGGATGGGGGTTTTGTTTTGATGACTCGGAATGCGATACCTATCTTGGAGGCTCAACAGGAATGTGGTTATACCTTGGGAACTTGGAAAGTTGGTTTTATTTTGGAGACTCTACCTGTGGGGTTCATCTTGGAGACTCTTTGGATTCTAAAGCAATGAACAATGTTCTTTGTTTAATGACGCTTGATTTAAGCAATATCAAGAAAGTTCGAGGAAGAAAATGCTGGAAAATTCTTTCTTCCCATTTCTACTTCTTCAAACTTGAAAGCCTTGAAAGACAGAATTGGAGGGAAGAGGAAAAAAAAAAAAATGAAATACGTATTTAAAAAAAAGAAGAAAAAAAAGATTATGTTAGGGTTTGGGTGGGATTTTGAATGTGAGGGTTAGGGATGGGGTTGGGTTAGGGATGGGGTTGGGTTAGGGTTGGGATTTTGAATGTGAGTGTTAGGGTTGGGGTTGGGTTAGGGATGGGATTGGGTTAGGGTTGGGATTTTGAATGTGAGGGTTAGGGATGGGTTGGGTTAGGGATGGGGTTGGGTTCGGGATGGGGTTGGGTTAGGGATGGGGTTGGGTTAGGGATGGGGTTGGGATGGGGTTGGGTTAGGGATGGGGTTGGGTTAGGGATGGGGTTGGGTTAGGGATGGGGTTGGGTTAGGGATGGGTTTGGGTTAGGGATGGGGTTGGGTTAGGGATGGGTTTGGGTTAGGGATGGGGTTGGGTTAGGGATGGGGTTGAGTTAGGGATGGGGTTGGGTTAGGGATGGGGTTGGGTTAGGGATGGGGTTGGGTTAGGGTTTGTATCTTATTATGACTCACTCACACATACACACCCAAAAGTTAAGCCCCAACTGAAAAGTTGAGGGATTCTGTGTTTGGGGTTCACAGATCTCAAGAACGTATCCCCATTATACACACACAAAAGTTAAGCCCCAACTAAAAAGTTGTGGGATTCTGTGTTTGGGGTTCACAGATTTAAAAACGTATCCCCATTATACACACACAAAAGTTAAGCCCCAACTAAAAAGTTGTGGGATTCTGTGTTTGGGGTTCACAGATTTAAAAACGTATCAGCATTATACTGTTGCGAATATGGAATTTGGCCTCCATATCCGCTTGTAAATATTCCCCTATTTCCCCAATACTCCCCAACTATCCCCAATCCCCCATTCCCTAGTCCCATTGTCTGTAAACAACACTCTGTAGAACCGACCTTCCCCTTTTTCCCCCATTAAATGTCGTGCCCAGGTCCACCGCATCACACGTAGACAACTTTCGGACATCTTGCTAGTTATTCTTAGTCTATGTCAGTTAAGGACTCGTTTCCATTAATTCTGACTTTTCGTTGCACCAGAATGTGATTATATGGCACCAGTAGTGAGTTTAGGACCTTCCCATGCCTCCTCCCGTCTTCTTCCCCAAACAACAACAACAACAACTACAGCAACAACAACAACTACAGCTACAACAACAACTACAACAATGGCGCGCGGGGGGAGTGTGCGTCCTCACACCGGCTCGGTTAGCCGCCATGACCATGCGCTCCACGGGGTTACCATGAAGGGGCTCCCTGTCAGCCCCTCGTCAAGGGTGGAGCCGGTAACCCCCCCGCACGCACCCAATGAGAAGCAACGAGCCGATTCCATCTGGGGCGGAGCTAACGAGCCGAGGGCGTGTCACTCCCCGCCGGATATACGCGGCCACGTACCGGACGTGACGTGAGATGCGCCCCGAGCTTGAGAAGACAAGAGAGCCACCTCCGAGCGCTGAGAGACCTCCTGCATCTTTTGGGCCACGCTATCCTGTCCCTGAGCACAAGGTGCACCTTGTGCTGGCCATCGAATACCCGCTTTCCTTGCCATCAATCCCCGTGTGAGTCAGTTTTTGTCCTGTTTATCTGTCGTCTGTCGGGGCTATTATAAGACCGTAATTAAGTGCCTATCTTACTATGCTGTACCTCTCATCCCTGTAATCTGACCTTCCGCCCTAATATAATCTCTTCCGGAGGTCTTGAGAACCGTATCCCTGGTGTCGTGTCATTTTAATCCAGCAGTTGTGTCCTTTTCCTTCATTGATTTAGCATAGCGCGATTTGGTCAACGTCGGGTGGAATCGGGTGAGTTGGGGAAGAATCGGGGCAACTGTTAGGTCGCGGCAATACCACCGCTCGGTAAATAACATCTAAGCCGCGTCCGTAACAATACACACACAAAAGTTAAGCCCCAACTAAAACATTGTGGGATTCTGTGTTTGGGGTTCACAGATTTAAAAACGTATCCCCATTACATTTTATTTATTTATTTATTATTTTCAAGGGTATTAGCTGCTTACTTGTGTTTTTTGTAATTCTTGCGAGTAAAATGAACCCAAGATTTCTTCTCCATTTAAATCATATAATTTGTAGGTCCAAGGAGCTGTATCCATTACATCAATGATTTTAAATAATTCACGAGTCCATTTTTGTGTATAACCTTTCTCAAAATGACTTTTCCATTTGTATATTCTTACAATATCACCAACTTTAGACTTGGGCTTTCTCAAATTAATCTCCTTTTCATATTCTAATTTTGTAAATGTTTCCGATGATTTTGATTTTGTTGATGAATGAACTGTATTATTGTAATTATCGACAATATCCTGAATTAAATACACCCATTTTTGAGAACCGAGTTGTGTGAATTTTTTATATCGTCTCTCTTTCAAAGTACGATTAAAACGCTCAAACACAACTGCTTTTCCTTCATTAAAGGTGCTGTATAATTTAATACCCTCCCCCTTAAGAAATTTCATAAATATTTTGTTATAGAACTCTGTTCCCTCATCGGTCCATAACTTCTTTGGTTTCCTTTTATTCCTATCAAATATTAGCTTAAAGGCTAACATTAAAGTATTACCTCTCTTGTTTTTCAAAGGAACAACCCAGGCAAATCTACACCTCAAATCAATAACGGTTAAAGCATACCTGTATCCCTTATCATTATTTAGTTCGATTAAATCAGCGGACCATATGTGGTCAGTGTATTTAGAATAAACTTTCCTTCTTTTAAACTTTGTGATTATAGGTTTATGTAATTCATTAGCCAAAAGCTCCTCAGTCTTGATAACATCATTGGAGTTAAATTGAAACTTGGTCTTGGTTATTTCCCAAAAAACTATTAAACACATCATTTTTTTCACAATAAACCGATCAACTTTCTCTCTCAATGTTGGATTTCGTATCAAGGACAAATTATACAACATTTCTCTGTCTGCTTCATGTTTTTCATCCAATGTAGTGGTATTCCCATAAGCAATATCATGCTTCATACACACTTCATCAACCTTATTTTTTGGTTTAGACCAAGGTTTAGGATTGGTAGCCTCATCTAATCTTTTATCCAAGTTTGTTCCGGGACCACAGAAAGAATACCCTGGAAGGTGTAATTCCCCCGGAATTCCAGTTGTTGTAAATTTACTTCCTGACAGAAACTTTTGTATGTCTCCTCCACTTTTAGGAGAGATGAATTGGCACTTTTTAGAGCCACACACTTGACATATTCCTTTTTGATAAACTCTATTATTTTTAGCTTTAACAGAAGAGATATTTTTAGATTTAGTTTTCTTTTTACATTTGAGACAATAACTCATATTTATTTATCAGAAAAAGTCCGACAGAGTATCAAAACCTTTTTGGTTTTCAACACATACATTTCTATCTTAATTTTTAAAACATAAAGAATCCTTAGGAATGCCTTCACTCTCTCCTCCATTTATTTACAAATAAAAACCAACTAAAATCAATAGCATCATCCACCACATAATCTTTGTCTTCTTCATGTAAATCTCCTCGCTGAACTCATCTCAACCATTTTTAAAATCATTATCTTAGTAAGAGTCGTTAATTCTTTATTTTCCTCTTCGGTGCGTTGAGATTGATTTATTTGCTGTAATACACTCAATCTTTTACGAATCTCACTGATTTCCATCTTTTTATATTTTTCCTCCCTCTCTCTTTGCTCCCTTTCCTCCCTCTCCTCCTTCTCCTTTTTCTCCCTTTCCTCCTTCTCCTTTTTCTCCCTCTCCTCCTTCTCCTTTTTCTCCCTTTCCTCCTTCTCCTTTTTCTCCCTTACCTCCTTCTCCTTTTGCTCCCTTTCCTCCTTCTCCTTTTTCTCTCTTTCCTCCTCCTTTTTCTCCCTCTCCTCCTTCTCCTTTTTCTCCCTCTCCTCCTTCTCCTTTTTCTCCCTTTCCTCCTTCTCCTCCTTCTCTCTTTCCTCCTTCTGTCTTTCCTCCTTCTCTTCTTCAACTCCTTCCCTTGCTACCCTTGAGTGTGAACCCCAAAGAATATTATACATATACACATCTGGATTTTGAGATATTCTTGTATCAATAATTATTTTTCTCATAATAGGATACCAATAAGATTTGTTGACGATTTCTAAAAGAGTTTTATATTTCATAACTTTGAGAAGTTCATTTTTATTTAATATTTTAAACAAGTCTCTATTTGTGGGTTTAACAATATCAGTATAAGGCCAGTTTTTAATGACAAAATTCCCATGTATATGCTCCACATCATAAGGTATGTAAAACCGAGCACCCTTTTCTTGTAGGTATCCTTGAATACAAAAATTATAAATCTCTTGTAGTCTTCTTCCTGCCATTTATGTATCAGAAATATATGTGAGATTAATATTATGACAGGTAATACCACCCCATCTTCCCACTACCAAATCGGTTTGTATTCCTCAGCTTTCTATCCTTATCTCATTACCTTCCTTCTTTGTCATGCTAACCATCGCTATACTATCATATATTTTTCTTTTCTTAAAATCACGTATTTGTTGTTTACTAATTGTACTTCCACATAAATCCTTATCCTCGCCAAGCGGATAATATTCTTCTTTACGAGACTGATTCAAATCATGTAGGTCTTCTAAGTTTATTGAAAAATACCAATTATACCCTAAATCAGGCATATCATACCCCCATTTATTAATTCGCATATTAACTATATGTCCTTCTTTATAAAATTCAATTGTAAGCAGGTAGTTAAATTCAATGAGGAAAGGTGTATGGTCAGTATAACCAGGTGTGTGGTTGTAAATTTTACTTGTTTAACAAAACGTGCTGTTTTCTTTAAATATATATATTGTGATAAATCACTGAATCTAATTAAGTCATTCGCATCTGTAGGGTTTGGATAATTGATTAATTTATAAGTATTCTTCATATTAATATTTTTACTTATACTATATTTTTGTCGTTCAGCCTGTGCCTTTGTATAATAATTTGATAAATCAATATCCTGAGAGGATTTTCCAAAGATAGAACCATCTTTTCCAACATAAGTCATTTATATTAGATTAAAAATGATATCATAAAAATTTTCATTATTGTTGAGTTGAAATAATACATATAAACATAATTGACCACAACATTTAGAATTAATTTCTTGAACTTGAAATGTTTGATAAACACCATTCTGCAAGAATTGTATTACTTCAACAGGTGGTGGCATACCATAACTATCAAAATAATATTTATCCTGACTATTATGAATACAAACCCAATGAGAACCATTCTGTGTGTCTAAATTCATAATAATATTCTTTGTATTCTTATTTATATGTATTAATTCATCTCTCATACAAATAACCACATTATCAATTTTTAGTGTTTTACAATACTTAGCTAGTTCTATATTTGACGTTGTATTCTTTCCAAATTGTTTAAACCATTTATCCATTTATTTATGAGAAAGATACAATCCATTACCCCGTTTAGTTAGTTTAACACCCGCTTGAGCGATAGAGGAGAGCATATCTCCAACCAACAATCTAGCTTTATCAGGTAGACTTTCAAGTTTTTGAGCAAAATCTACAATTACACCACTTCCACTAATTTGTTTCTCCAACTCCTTGTTATGTCTTTCCAATTCTTTTTGAGCTTTTAGTTGTGCCTTCCTTTCGTTAGCAGTTTTTACTGCTGCTGAAATACCACCAGTCAATGCTCCCGCCGCACTTAAACCAGCAAATAAAGGAATTAGAAACGGGAGAAATCCTCCTCTTGACTCGTCTATTGAATATTTCTTTAACATAGGTTTTGTCATTTTAATTTTAAGTGAACCAGTATCATTTAGTGTTTTTACTTGTGTGTGTGTGAGTAAAACATCAATTCTTACAGCTCCTTTTCTTTGAATTGTATTAACATTAATAATACAAGGCTTTTGATTTTGAATACAAGATGTTAATTTATTAAGATTGATTTGATTAACATATACCCCTACCATTTATTTATGAGAAAAAACATATGTGATATTAATCATAACACCATTATCTGTATTAATCTGTAATTCTGTTTCCTCCAAAAGCAAACAATAAGCATTAACTTCTTCATTCTCTCCTCTTTCAATGTATAGAGAAGTATCCACTCTATTAGACTTTATAGTTTCCTTTTGAGAACTCAGGTCAATTGTGTAGATTGTATAAAGTTTTTGAAATGCAACCATATCCAAAATAGGGTTATTATTACCATTACTTTCACACACCTTTTGGTAAGACTTGTAGGCTTCCGCATAATCATTTTTTTCCCAATCAATTTCCAATCTATCTCGCGGATAAAATGTTCCATCAAGAGAAACCCGAAGTTGTTTCACCTTAGCATTATCACACAGCGCATTATTCTTATTAGTACCGTCCTCCCCATCTGGTTTTTTTTAAATGAGCCAGAGGTATCGTGGCTTTCCTTGAAGAACACCTAAATTCCAAGTGTAGGTAGTGTGTTCCAGTTTAACGTGTTGACATCTTCTTTTGAGGTATGATACATTTAGCGGGGTCTTTGAGTTAAGTCTTTTATTTAACATCTCTTCCGTTTTAAGATTAGGAGTATATTCACTGATATACCAACACAAATCATTAATAACAAATTTATTATTGTCGCCAAAAGCATTTTCAGCCCCAAAAAGCAACCTATTTACATTATCATTCCTTTGTAGTTGAAATCTAATTTTAAGACCATACAAAACTTAATCATAATCACAAAATCCAAATATACCTTTAAGAGGTACTGCTACGGCAAAACTATTCTCTGCTTTTGTTTCATCATTATACATTGCCTTCCTTTGAATATAACCAGGGTCAGCATTTGTTCCCGTTGACATATCAGGAATAAAACCTTCAACAGCTCCCTTACCCATTCTATCACGAAACGAATATAGTGTAAATTTCATCATTTCAGATGTAGCAGAGACATAATCAACAGCTTCAACCTCTTGTGTTCCAATATACAGGCGGACACTGTCAAACATTTTCCAGAAGAAATCATTTACGAGTGTAGCATTAGTATTATTCGCAGCCTCAGTGAATTTAAATTTACACAGCAAGAAACTATCAGCTATATTCAAGTAAGTTTGTTGATTATTTATTTCAAAACTTTTTGTTCCGTTTGAATTCCAGTCTGTTCCTGTTATAGCATTTACCTTAAAATAGTCTTCCTTTTTAGTGGAGTTTGAAATGATAATCGTATCATCCAAATCATAGATACTATCAATCGCTTCCATACTTGTATTTATATCGCATTAAAATTGTTGAAACCCTGACCCAAGTATTTTAATGATTTTTTGTCATTCTTGTGAAGATAGTTGAGTTTTACCTTTTTTTATTTCTTTGATTGCTTGTAATTTATGAGACTCCTTTTGAGCATCTTTTATACTCTTTATAGCACCCGCAACTGAGCCCACGGCAGAAGCAGTTGAACCAATTAGGTCTTTATGTTTAAGAATGGTTGAACCAATACCCATTAGAGTATCAATTATCCCATCTCCTTTATTTCTAAATTGATGACCCACACCCTGTTGTCTCTTTGGTTTATAGTTTCCTCTACCCACATACCTTGTATAGTATGGTGAAAGAAACATCCCATCCCCTGTAATTACTTTATATTTTCCCAACTCATGTTTTCTCACAATAACCATTATTTATTTATTGAAAAACTTCACGTAGGTGAATTCTGATGGATATAATTTCTTCATTAAAGGAGATCATACGATTATCTTGATCGGTTATCCTAAAATTTACTCTGTATATGGTTTTTCCTGACACAGGTAAATAGACAAGATTTTTTGGTTCCATATTGAATTTATAACCAATCGGTGTTGAGTATGCGCTGAATGAAAATATTGTATTTGTTCTTATTCCATCGTTATAAGCACCATCAATCAAATCACAATGAATTAATACTGAATTTATACCGGAGGATATTTGAATGACATTATCACTGTAAAACGTTCCGTTAGTTTCAATCTTTTTTGAAGAGAAACCCAATAGCTCTCTAAACGATTTTTCAATCATGAAATCAACTTTATAATTATTTTTAGGTTTAATAGTTGATTTTGAAGTGTGTTTTTGAATATCTATTACAATATTTTTTGGTTCATCACTTTTTTCTTTCATAAGGCGAGAGACTTCAGAAGATATTTGAGAAATCTCGTAAGCTCCAGGTGAAACTGTTATAGTTTTGTACCCACTTCCTGGATTATAACTAAACTTGTTGTTTTTCTCTGTGATATTAAAAAGTGTATTGTAAGTCTCCATTGACAACAAAGAAGCCTCATATGAGGTAAGGGGGTCAAGTTGTAGTGGGTAAGGGAATGAAGCTGTGTAATCTCTCGTTGTGAAATTAAAACTAAGAATTGTGCTTCTCATCTTATTTAATATCTAATAAAATATCTTTGTATTGACATTTATTAATTATTTTCATATTCATCAACTGATCTAAAATGGCGGATGCTTCATTAAAACAATTGTTGTTTCCAGCCTTCTTACTACCGAACAACAATAATAACCTCTTAACTAATTGTGATGGGTCATTTGGAAGAAAGCTAACACCCGAACCAAGCTTACTTAAAGCATCAATAATATGTTTCTCCTTCTCATTCTTCTTACTTTTACCGGCAACAGAAACTCCATAATCAAGTGAGTTTAGTAAATCAATATATACCCTATCTTCCGCATTTTCCATATCAAGTGGTTCATCAAAATATTTTGAACCGCTGAATCCGGAGTTTGTTAGAAGAAACATTAATCTTGGAGTTAATTCAACATTTGGTTGAGCAGAACTTAAGAACACCAATTTATCATTAAATATCAATAACTTTTCTTTCTTTCACAAATATCAAATTCTTTCACAAGCTGGTTCTTCTGTTGGAATGAGACCTGCTCTGGTTTTTGAACCCACCGAATATTCATTGTTTTGAAGAGCTTCCACAACATAATTAGGTGGTTGATTTACCTCCTCAAGTTTCCGAAATAATCCTTCATCATCATATTCTAATTCTCCAAGTTCTTGCGCCATCATTTGACTAAAATATTTGAGCATTTGAAGTTTTTTTGGAGTAAATTCTACTGTGGGAACTGTAGGTGAGTGTTGAGTTTTCAAAAGTGGTTAAAAAAATTTCTCTTGTTTTCTTTCAAAGGCTTCTTCACCAGTTAGTTTCTGTCTCCGTTTCTTCTTTATCTCTTCCTGTTGCTTTACAACTTTTGAAACTAATTGTTGATGTTCCTTAAACTTTCTTGCTCTTTCTTCGGCATTCATTTAGTATTGAAAAATATCATTTAATGAATTGTAAAGGTCAATGGGAAAATTTTCCTTTTCTTCATCATTATAGTAAATGTGTTGAAATAAAGCCTTTTCTTTAAATATTTCATCAAATTCTTTATTGGTATTAATACGAGTTGTTATTTCTTCTTCACTAATACTTGTATCTCTGCTTTTCATACGTTTGCGTTGAGTCTCCTCATTGATATCAAAACCGAATGATAAAATCTTAACTCCATCACCACACAAATGTTTAATAATTTGTCTCATTCCTTCAGGATTCGTTTCTAAAATCCCAACACCATTAGATTTTACTTTATTTAACTCACTCTTACAATGTGAATATTTTGTAGAACCAAGAGAGACCTCCTCAAATATTTGACCTTCGTTCCTCAATCGCATATGTTTCTCCATTGAAATGTAGTAATAATCTTTCCCTTCTACTTCTCCTGGTCGCATTGCTCTGGTTGTAGTACTTACAAAACGAATCATAGGGTGTTTTTAAAAAAAACTTACAATCTTTTCATTTTTACTATTCAAGAGTTTAGATTTATGAAAGTTCTTTCTTGAAGCAGATTTACCCACAAGATTAATAATAATAGTTGTCATTTATGTGTGTAAAATATCAGTTAGTATCTCATCTTGTTTCACAACAATATATTTATATTTTCCAATCGTGTGTTTCATATAATTTTCAAATTCTTTTTTACGACATAACGTAGAGCAATTATCTCTCCAAAAATTATTTACATCTATTGAATTTAACTTAAATAAAATAAAAGTATTGGCATTGTTTCTTATTGAGTGCCAAAGGAGTTGAAAATATGACTGACTAAGATAAATACAATTACAAGAAGAATGTCTCCCTCTTGTATAGTAGCTGTCCATTACTGTTTGGTTTCTCTCATTAACACAATCATCAAAGATGACGAGGTTCTTTTTTGATTTATCTAAATCTTGAGGTGAAGGTATATCATCCGTATTATCACTGAGAATACAAGTTATGGGTTTTGGTTTCGATTTTGATTTCTGTGTATCACAAAATAATTGTATTATATCTTCAATATTATAATCATTTAGTTTGTTTTGAAGTTTAAATAAACCGATAATGTCTTCCTTTTTAAGACCTGCATTAAAACCCTGTGAGAGTAGTTGATACTCGGGTTGAAAACTTGACTTTGTAAAAATTATTAAATTATCATAATCTAAAAAATTAGGACCAAGGAGCATCTTTAAAAGTAAACAGCTTTTTCCACATCCGCTTGAACCAACTATTAGACATCTCAATGAATTTGGAATGTTTTTATGGTTATTAAATTTTATCTTATTTTCCCAAACGGGTAAAAAATCATTCATTTATATATTTGGAAAACAAGTCATCTAACTTTTTTGAGCTATTTTAGAAACTCTATATTTTATCCTGAGTTCGGGTTTAATTTCAAAATAATTCATTATTTTATTTATATAGTATCTTGTATTAACATTTCCATTAAAATTATTTTGAATAATAAATATCATTAAACCCTTATACATTTCCTCAATACAAATAGTCTCTTCCCTTGAAAGAAATGGTGTATTATCATCACAATACTTAACATTCATCTCTCTTATTAATCTTGTAAAGTAATTCATTTTTGTTTCTAATTTAAAAGAGTTGTATTTTTTTTTTTTTTTTTTATTATCATTAATTAAAATTAAATCACAGAAAATACATTGTTTATATGAACCCTCATTATTAAGCCCTATTCTATCACAAGCCGTTCAATTCTCTAATTTATCATATGGAGAGTCTGGAAATTCTAAATATCCTTCAGAACTTATCATATTTATATGGTAAATTTTAACTTAAACTAAATGCAAGTTTATTCATTAATAAATACAATGTTTCAAAGCACAAAAGACAAATTTCAATCAATCTCTACTTCGGTGAAAGATATAGAAAAATATGTCAAAGATGTTAAATTTAACAAAGATAAATATGGAAATTTTTGGGTAAAACCAGTTATGGAAAATAACATGAGCCCCTCTATTTCATTTAAAGGAAGAGCTCTAATTATACCTGGAAAGACATCCATTAAAGTAAATCTAACAAAAGTTTCTCCTCTACTCCTGGCAATTTATTCAAAGCTTGAAAAAGTGATCGATCGTGATACTTTGAAAAAGAATGATAAGACCATCAACAATACTCGTGGAGAAATTTGTATTTACTTTAATAATCCAAAGGGTGTAGATCTTAGTAAAATGAATGATGTTAATATTTCTGGTGAAATGTCATTTCGTTCTATGATAGTTAGAGATTATTTAAAGATAACTTTTGATATTAAAAATGTCGAGATTGAATCTGTTAATCAAAGAAAGTATATAGATATTGATGGGAATGTTTTTCCTGCTAATTAAATATGAGTCATTACAGCAGTGAAGATTTTACTATTTTATTGAACTCGGACGATAGTGATGATAGCATTTCATTGAACTCGGACGATGGTGATGATAGTATTTCATTGAACTCAAATGATAGTTATGATGCTAATAGTTTATGCTCAAATGATAGTTATGAGAGTAGCTTTATTGATGACTCTGAGTATGATTCTGAGTATTCATGTGATAGTTATGACTCAGATGATTCTGAGTGAAAAAGTCTTTTAGTTTAAGTATAGTTTCATATGTAAAAAGCCTGTAAAAAGGCACTTTCTTCTATAAGTGTTTTACTTTAAGCACAGTTTCATCTTTAAAAAAGCCTCTAAAAAGGTGTTTTACTTTAAGTATAATTTTGGTATATAAATATGATCAAAGTAACGCATTGCAAAGTTTGTGAACAAGAATATAAACAATACAAAAGACACCTTAAAACTAACAAACACACATTTAATCTACTTCACCTACTATCTCCTATTCAGAAGGAAACAAAACACTGTTCTGCCTGTAATAAAAATATCCTCAAGAAAGGCTTCGAAATACATCTTAAAACAAATCAACATTTAACAAATTTTATCACAACTAAAAACTCTGATGGTGCATTCAAAGGACATATTAAAATAAGAGTCTTTAACTTCAAACCTCCTGAACCAGAGTCTATAGTTGATGCTGTAGAAATAGTTAAACCTGCTGTTCAAACGTTGATTGAAAAAACACTAAAAGAAATGAAACCACTTAAATTTTATATGGGAGTAAAATTAGAAATGACAAAGGACGAAGGAGTTATAGATACACCATACATGAGAACTGAGCCACACTTTATATCTTCATATCAAGATTTTAAAACATCAGGAGTCTATGATGAACTTATTAAACAAGAGCAAGATGTGGATAATTCAATCGTATGAAGTGGTTTCTATATAGGAAAAATTATTTACATAGACATTCATATTCTTAAATCAGATCCTCTAAAAGCTTCTTCTTACATTGATTTACCCAGTGTTATCAAAAATAGAAAAGCAGTTATCAATATCAAAAATAAAGACAATAAATGTTTTCTCTGGTCTATTCTAGCACACTTACATCCTCCACATTTTCATGATGAAAGAGTATCTCATTATAAAAAATATGAGAATACATTAAATACGAAAGATCTAAAGTTTCCGATGACTTTAAATGATATTCCTAAATTTGAAAAGTTGAATAATTTATCAGTTAATGTTTATGGTCTAACAGAAACAAACAACATTCAGGTTTTAAAGCTTTCTGACAATTGTAAACAAACTCATATTAATCTTCTATATTTTAATTCAGACGAAAATTCACATTATACATACATCAAAGATATTACAAAATTAATAAAACCACAAGTATGTAAAAGAACAAATAAAATATATATTTGTATGCGTTGTCTTAACTTCTTCCATACACAAGAAAGATTAGATAAACATTCAAATTATTGTGGTGAACATAAATCAACGGTAATCAACATGCCTAAAAAAGGCTCAAAGATCACATTCAAAGATGAAAAGAAAACAATAAAACATCCATTTGTTATATATGCTGATTTTGAAAGTATTTTAGAAAAAATTGATACTGCTTCTCCAGATCCAAAAGAATCATACACAAATAAATATCAAAAACATACTCCTTGTGGTTTTTGTTATTATATCAAATCATCCGTTGGTGATGAATATAACAAGTTAGAGGTGCATAGAGGCTCAAATACCCCAGAGGAGTTTGTGAAACGACTAGAAAAAGACTGTGTTCGATTAACCAAGATAATGAGAGAAACCAATAAACCAATGTCCTTAACAAGTAAAGAAAAAAGAGAATTTAGACAGCCAAAGGCTGCCTGTCATATTTGTGAGAAGAAAATTGGTAAAGGTCTAAAGGTTAGAGACCATTGTCATCTCACTGGTAAATATAGAGGTCCGGCTCATCAAAGTTGTAATATTAATTATCAACTCCCCTCTTTCATTCCTGTTTTTCTTCATAACAACGCTCATTATGATACACATCTATTTATCAAGGAACTCTCAAAGACTTCTGGAAGTATCTCAGCAATTCCAAACACGGATCAGAAATACATTTCATTCACAAAAACAATTCACACATCTCCTATTACTCATATCAGATTTCTTGATACATTTAAATTCATGACAAGTCCATTGGCTAACTTGGTTCAAAATCTAAAAGAGTTTCCATGTCTTTCAGAGTATTTTTCAGAGAAAGATTTACTAACACAAAAGGGAATTTACCCCTATGACTATATGGACTCATTTGAGAGATTCAATGAAACACAACTTCCTTTAAAAGAAAATTTCTCTAACAAATTAAATAATAGTCATATATCTGATAAAGATTATGTACACGCACAAAATGTTTGGAAAAAATATAACATTAAGAATCTTGGTGAGTATCACGATTTGTACCTCAAAACTGATGTGCTTTTGTTGGCTGATGTGTTTGAGGCTTTCAGAACAATCTGTCATTCTGGATATGGATTGGATCCTGCTCACTATTACACTGCTCCTGGATTGGCTTGGAGCGCGATGTTGAAAATGACAAAACAAGCTTTGGATTTAATAACCGATGTTGATATGCTTTTGATGATTGAAAAGGCAAAGAGAGGAGGAATTTCACAAGTCTGTTCAAAGAGATATGCTAAAGCAAATAACAAGTACATTCCAAATTATGATCCATCAGTAGAGAGCTCCTACTTGATGTATTATGATGCGAACAACCTGTATGGCTGGGCAATGTCTCAGGCTCTTCCTTATGGAAAACTTAGATGGGTAAAGGAAAAAGATTACAAAAAGGTTTTACAAGATGTATGTATCTCTACACAAAAATAATTGGATGATTCAAAGGTTGGTTATTATTTTGAGGTCGATTTAAAATATCCAGAGGAACTTCATAACCTACACAAAGATCTCCCATTTGCTTGTGAAAAGGAAAGTCCAAAGAAGGAGTGGTTAAGTGATTATCAACAATCATTTAATATAGGTGAATCAACAGAAAAATTACTTACTACATTATATAACAAGAAAAATTATGTTCTACAC
The DNA here is from genome assembly GCF_964187855.1 of Myxine glutinosa. Classification (NCBI taxonomy): domain Eukaryota; kingdom Metazoa; phylum Chordata; class Myxini; order Myxiniformes; family Myxinidae; genus Myxine; species Myxine glutinosa. The sequence continues at coordinate 6,441,630 of NC_136261.1, read as the reverse complement.
CAAATAAATTTGCGACAATATTTATCAAAAGGTCTAAGAGTAGAGAAGATTCATAGGGTTCTAAAGTTCAATCAAAGTCATTGGTTAAAGGGGTACATTGATTTTAATACACAAAGAAGAACAGAGTCAAAAACAGATTTTGAGAAAGACTTTTATAAATTGATGAATAATGCGGTCTTTGTTAAGACCATGGAAAATGTGAGGAAAAGACAAAATATCAGACTATCAACATCTTGGAAACAAGCATCAAAATTAATTAATAGACCGAGTTTTACTAGAGCTGAGGTCTTTACTGAGAACTTTTGTGCGATCCATTTGATTAAAGAGAGTATTGAAATGGACAAACCTATTTATATTGGAACATCAATTCTTGATTTATCAAAGTCATTAATGTATGATTACTTTTATAATAACTTGAGGAATAAACATCAAAATGATGTTAATCTACTTTATATGGATACAGATAGTTTTATTTTGCAAATTAATACTGATGATGTTTATTCAGACATGAAAAAGGACATTAATATTGTTACGGTACGCGGTTAAGGATGGTATGTTTGCCGAGCGGAGGCTCCGCGACCGAACAGTTGTTCCCCGACTAAACCCGATTCACCCAAACGTTGGCCGTATCGCGCCACAGATATTCAATGGGGAAAAGACTAAGACGACGAATGCAAAGAAGAAGAAGACGTACAGAAGAGTAACGGGGTTTATTATTATTTACACACACATAAGCAAAAAAGAGCAGTCACGGGTATTTACAGCGGACATGAAAAACCAGGTAACACAGTGCAAATTACTAGCTTATACTGACTTAGTTTACTACCCAGGACAGCACGAACAGAACAAACTCACGTACGCAAATGGATGGAAGGGTAGGAATCGTTTGGAGGGATGAGCAGGTGGGATCACAGGGCACAGCGAGCAGGTCCACTCCGGGCGGGAAGCCAGGAGCCGGCAGCTCCTTGTATTCGGCTTCACAGCGCACGCCGGCAGGGTCACTTGGCTGGTTGAAACGGGGCTGGTTGAAGCGGCTCTTTGTCAAAGGCTTTTCGTATCTCTCACGCAACTCCGGTGCTACTCTGAACTCTCTCCCGGTGGACTGCCGACCCTCTTACGCACCTGGACTCATCTGCCGTATCTCTGGTGTCTCTTCTTCCAGCGATCGTCGCACCCTTCTCTCATATCTCCAGCGCGGGTCTGACACGCCCTCCTCGGTTTCGCTACCGCCCTCCCCCCCCCCCCCCCCCCCCCCCCCCCCCGTGCTCTGTTTCGTGACCTTGTATGGTAATCCCACGGGCTTGTCTCCTTATTTGGGCATGGCGCCGACGGCACGCCCCTCGTGGCGAGCCACGGGCTTGTTTCCTTATTTAGGCATGGGGCTGAACAGCCCCGCCCTTCGTGGCACGCCCTGGGCTTGCCTCTCCCGGGCGACTCCGCCCCTCCTGTTCAAACAGAGCATGGAGCACCTATTCACTATAGCAGCGAAATGAGAGGGCGTGCACCCCACGCTTGTGAACTGCTTTACCCGCAGATGGAGAGTTTGGCTGGGAAATGGAAGTATTGAAGGGGAGCTATTCTTAATTGATTTGGTGCAATGGAGTGTCATTCTAATGGAAGACAAGGCCTTACTCTAAAACACATAATAAGATATAAGCTACTGAACAAGGGTTTTATCGTGTCCTTCAATGTGGTGTTTCATGGAATTAACTACCGAGACGCCCTTTTTACCTTTACACAACTCTGGAGGCAGGAGGGGCCATATCCAACCAATGTTGCACAACAATTTACCACTACAATACACACAATAAAAAAAATGCAATCCTCATATCCGCAACAATATCTATGACACTAGTAATTACAGTCCAGAGAGTGAGTTGTTCTCTTCTAAAAATAAAAAGGTGATTGGAAAGTTTAAGGATGAATTAGGAGGAAATGTCATGAGTGAATTTGTGGGATTGAGGTCTAAGGCTTATGCTTATAAATACATTGTGAATCACGTTGAAAAGAATGATAAGAAGTTAAAAGGTGTAAAGAAAAATGTTATTAAAGAAACAATAAACTTTAAGGATTATTATAACTGTTTAACAACAAAGAAAGAAGAGTTTAGAAAGATTAATGGAATAAGAAGTTATAAACATAAATTATATTCAGAAGAGGTGAATAAGAAAGCATTGGGGGCTTTTGATGATAAGAGGTTTATTTTAGAAAATGGAATTGATAGTCTCCCTTATGGTTATATAAGTATATAAGTGATAAGTTTAAAAAGGGGGGGGTTAGGGATTTTAATGGGCTACCGCCGCCTTTTTACTATTATATAAATGATAGAACCAAGTACCAACCAGACTAAAGAGTGGAGGTGTAATCAACCTTGGTATATAAATGGTAAACATAACGAATGTGAAAAATATCAAATAGGTAAAATTGAAAAGACAACTGGTAAAAAAATTTACAAAACAAATAAGAGAATTAATTTAAATACCGGTGAATTGGGTAAAAAAGATGGAAATATTTTTGAGTGGATGGAAAACTTTGATGGTTGTCAGGAAAATATATACTTTAATTTTAAAATGGTATGTGGCACTGGAGGCGCTCAAACAAGAACATTGAGGGAGGTTTATCATTTTATCTTAGCTCAGTTAAAATATCTTAATAAAGAACCAAACTCAATCATATACTTTGTTAATATATTAGATGGTGAAGAGAGTGGCAAGAGAATTAAATTATTTCCCACGCATAAACAAATATTTGTAGCATCAATGTTTGAGTGGTCTACTTGGGATCATTGATAGTAAGAATACCATAAGACCAAGGGGGAATCATTGTTTGAGTGGTCTAATGAACAACATTAAGGATAGGTGTCAAAAGGCTAAAAGGTTCGTAAAGAGGTGAGAGGAAAATTAACATGGAAGTGAGTAGTGTATATATGTTGCTTCTGGGACACTCTCATTTTCCCATTGACTTACATGTTAATTTTTCCCCTCCCTCATTGCCCCTAAACACCTCTATTTCTCTCACCCTGTTCTTTACGAACCTTCTAACCTTTTGACATGTTATCCTTATTCATTAGACCACTTAAACAATGGTCCTTCTGTGTGAACCTGTGATCCTTCTGACCTTATGGACCTTTTAACCTTTTACTCTTAATATCATCTGGTGAATCATCTTTGACCCACTCAAACAACGACCCTACAAATATTTGTTTATGCGTGGGAAATAATTTAATTCTCTTGCCACTCCCTTCACCATCTAATATATTAACAAAAAAGATGTTTGAGTTTGGTTCTTTATTAAGATATTTTAACTGAGCTAAGATAAAATGGTAAACCTCCCTCAATGTTCTTGTTTGAGCGCCTCCAGTGCCACATACCATTTTTAAATTAAAGTATATATTTTCCTGGCAACCATCAAAGTTTTCCGTCCACTCAAAAATATTTCCATCTTTTTTACCCAATTCACCGGTATTTAAATTAATTCTCTTATTTGTTTTGTAAATTTTTTTACCAGTTGTCTTTTCAATTATACCTATTTGATATTTTTCACATTCGTTATGTTTACCATTTATATACCAAGGTTGATTACACCTCCACTCTTTAGTCTGGTTGGTACTTGGTTCTATCATTTATATAATTGTAAAAAGGCGGCGGTAGCCCGTTAAAATCCCTAACCCCCCTTTTTAACTTATCACTTATATACTTTTGTAACCATAAGGGAGACTATCAATTCCATTTTCTAAAATAAACCTCTTATCATCAAAAGCCCCCAATGCTTTCTTATTCACCTCTTCTGAATATAATTTATGTTTATAACTTCTTATTCCATTAATCTTTCTAAACTCTTCTTTCTTTGTTGTTAAACAGTTATAATAATCCTTAAAGTTTATTGTTTCTTTAATGACATTTTTCTTTATACCTTTTAACTTCTTATCAGTTTTTTCAACGTTATTCACAATGTATTTATAAGCATAAGCCTTAGACCTCAATCCCACAAATTCACTCATGACATTTCCTCCTAATTCATCCTTAAACTTTCCAATCACCTTTTTATTGTTAGAAGAGAACAACTCACTCTCTGGACTGTAATTACTAGTGTCATAGATATTAATGTCCTTTTTCATGTCTGAATAAACATCATCAGTATTAATTTGCAAAATAAAACCATCTGTATCCATATAAAGTAGATTAACATCATTTTGATATTTCTTCCTCAAGTTATTATAAAAGTAATCATACATTAATGACTTTGATAAATCAAGAATTGATGTTCCAATATAAATAGGTTTGTTCATTTCAATACTCTCTTTAATCAAATGGATCGCACAAAAGTTCTCAGTAAAGACCTCAGCTCTAGTAAAACTCGGTCTATTAATTAATTTTGATGCTTGTTTCCAAGATGTTGATAGTCTGATATTTTGTCTTTTCCTCACATTTTCCATGGTCTTACCAAAGACCGCATTATTCATCAATTTATAAAAGTCTTTCTCAAAATCTGTTTTTGACTCTGTTCTTCTTTGTGTATTAAAATCAATGTACCCCTTTAACCAATGACTTTGATTGAACTTTAGAACCCTATGGATCTTCTCTATTCTTAGACCTTTTGATAAATATTGTCGCAAATTTCTTTGGTATAGAACATAATTTTTCTTGTTATATAATGTAGTAAGTAATTTTTCTGTTGATTCACCTATATTAAATGATTGTTGATAATCACTTAACCACTCCTTCTTTGGACTTTCCTTTTCACAAGCAAATGGGAGATCTTTGTGTAGGTTATGAAGTTGCTCTGGATATTTCAAATCGACCTCAAAATAATAACCAACCTTTGAATCATCCAATTCTTTTTGTGTAGAGATACATACATCTTGTAAAACCTTTTTGTAATCTTTTTCCTTTACCCATCTAAGTTTTCCATAAGGAAGAGCCTGAGACATTGCCCAGCCATACAGGTTGTTCGCATCGTAATACATCAAGTAGGAGCTCTCTACCGATGGATCATAATTTGGAATGTACTTGTTATTTGCTTTAGCATATCTCTTTGAACAGACTTGTGAAATTCCTCCTCTCTTTGCCTTTTCAATCATCAAAAGCATATCAACATCGGTTATCAAATCCAAAGCTTGTTTTGTCATTTTTAACATCGCGCTCCAAGCCAATCCAGGAGCAGTGTAATAGTGAGCAGGATCCAATCCATATCCAGAATGACAGATTGTTCTGAAAGCCTCAAACACATCAGCCAACAAAAGCACATCAGTTTTGATGTACAAATCGTGATACTCACCAAGATTCTTAATGTTATATTTTTTCCAAACATTTTGTGCGTGTACATAATCTTTATCAGATATATGATTATTATTTAATTTGTTATAGAAATTTTCTTTTAAAGGAAGTTGTGTTTCATTGAATCTCTCAAATGAGTCCATATAGTCATAGGGGTAAATTCCCTTTTGTGTTAGAAAATCTTTATCTAAAAAATACTCTGAAAGACATGGAAACTCTTTTAGATTTTGAACCAAGTTAGCCAATGGACTTGCCATGAATTTAAATGTATCAAGAAATCTGATATGAGTATTAGGAGATGTGTGAATTGTTTTTGTGAATGAAATGTATTTCTGATCCGTGTTTGGAATTGCTGAGATACTTCCAGAAGTCTTTGAGAGTTCCTTGATAAATAGATGTGTATCATAATGAGCATTGTTATGAAGAAAGACAGGAATGAAAGAGGGGAGTTGATAATTAATATTACAACTTTGATGAGCCAGACCTCTATATTTACCAGTGAGATGACAATGGTCTCTAACCTTTAGACCTTTACCAATTTTCTCCTCACAAATATGACAGACATTGTTTTTTATAAATCCCTTTTTTCTTTACTTGTTAAGGACATTGGTTTATTGGTTTCTCTCATTATCTTGGTTAATCGAACACAGTCTTTTTCTAGTCGTTTCACAAACTCCTCTGGGGTATTTGAGCCTCTATACATCTCTAACTTGTTATATTTATTACCAACGGATGATTTGATATAATAACAAAAACCACAAGGAGTATGTTTTTGATATTTATTTGTGTATGATTCTTTTGGATCTGGAGAAGCAGTATCAATTTTTTCTAAAATACTTTCAAAATCAGCATATATAACAAATGGATGTTTTATTGTTTTCTTTTCATCTTTGAATGTGATCTTTGAGTCTTTTTTAGGCATGTTGATTACCGTTGATTTATGTTCACCACAATAATTTGAATGTTTATCTAATCTTTCTTGTGTATGGAAGAAGTTAAGACAACGCATACAAATATATATTTTATTTGTTCTTTTACATACTTGTGGTTTTATTAATTTTGTAATATCTTTGATGTATGTATAATGTGAATTTTCGTCTGAATTAAAATATAGAAGATTAATATGAGTTTGTTTACAATTGTCAGAAAGCTTTAAAACCTGAATGTTGTTTGTTTCTGTTAGACCATAAACATTAACTGATAAATTATTCAACTTTTCAAATTTAGGAATATCATTTAAAGTCATCGGAAACTTTAGATCTTTCGTATTTAATGTATTCTCATATTTTTTATAATGAGATACTCTTTCATCATGAAAATGTGGAGGATGTAAGTGTGCTAGAATAGACCAGAGAAAACATTTATTGTCTTTATTTTTGATATTGATAACTGCTTTTCTATTTTTGATAACACTGGGTAAATCAATGTCAGAAGAAGCTTTTAGAGGATCTGATTTAAGAATATGAATGTCTATGTAAATAATTTTTCCTATATTGAATCCACTTCCTACGATTGAATTATCCACATCTTGCTCTTGTTTAATAAGTTCATCATAGACTCCTGATGTTTTAAAATCTTGATATGAAGATATAAAGTGTGGCTCAGTTCTCATGTATGGTGTATCTATAACTCCTTCGTCCTTTGTCATTTCTAATTTTACTCCCATATAAAATTTAAGTGGTTTCATTTCTTTTAGTGTTTTTTCAATCAACATTTGAACAGCAGGTTTAACTATTTCTACAGCATCAACTATAGACTCTGGTTCAGGAGGTTTGAAGTTAAAGACTCTTATTTTAATATGTCCTTTGAATGCACCATCAGAGTTTTTAATAGTAAACAATTTTGACAAGTGTTTGTTAGTTTTAAGATGGGCTTTAAACCCCTTCTTGAGGATGGTTGTTTTACAGACCTTACAATGTTTTGTTTTAGGTGGAAGAGGGGAAAGTTTGTTAAGAATGTTGTATGTATGTTTTGCGGTGAGAATATGTTGTTTATAATATATTACTTCCTTCTCGCAAGTATCACAATAAACCATATTTATAGCGTGAGAAAACGTGGTGTTTTATATATATCGCTGTGCTTAAAATAAAACACTTTTGAGCTTTACAGCTCTGTTTTACATATATCGCTGTGCTTAAACTAAAACACTTTTTCACTCAGAATCATCGAAGTCATAACTATCACATGAATACTCAGAATCATACTCAGAGTCATCAATAAAGCTACTCTCATAACTATCATTTGAGCACAAACTATTAGTATCATAACTATCATCTGTGTTCAATGAAATACTATCATCACCATCATCCGAGTTCAATGAAATACTATCATCACTATCGTCCGAGTTCAATGAAATAGTAAAATCTTCACTGCTGTAATGACTCATATTTAATTAGCAGGAAAAACATTCCCATCAATATCTATATACTTTCTTTCATTAACAGATTCAATCTCGACATTTTTAATATCAAAAGTTATCTTTAAATAATCTCTAACTATCATAGAACGAAATGACATTTCACCAGAAATATTAACATCATTCATTTTACTAAGATCTACACCCTTTGGATTATTAAAGTAAATACAAATTTCTCCACGAGTATTGTTGATGGTCTTATCATTCTTTTTCAAAGTATCACGATCGATCACTTTTTCAAGCTTTGAATAAATTGCCAGGAGTAGAGGAGAAACTTTTGTTAGATTTACTTTAATGGATGTCTTTCCAGGTATAATTAGAGCTCTTCCTTTAAATGAAATAGAGGGGCTCATGTTATTTTCCATAACTGGTTTTACCCAAAAATTTCCATATTTATCTTTGTTAAATTTAACATCTTTGACATATTTTTCTATATCTTTCACCGAAGTAGAGATTGATTGAAATTTGTCTTTTGTGCTTTGAAACATTGTATTTATTAATGAATAAACTTGCATTTAGTTTAAGTAAAAATTTACCACATAAATATGATAAGTTCTGAAGGATATTTAGAATTTCCAGACTCTCCATATGATAAATTAGAGAATTGTCCGGCTTGTGATAGAGTGGGGCTTAATGATGAGGATTCATATAAACAATGTTTATTCTGTGATTATATTCTAATTAATGATAATAAGAAATAAAAAAAAACATATAACTCTTTTAAATTAGAACCAAAAATGAATTACTTTACAAGATTAATAAGAGAGATGAATGCTAAGCATTATGGTGATAATACACCATTTCTTACAAGGAAAGAGACTCTTTGTATTGAGGAAATGTATAAGGGTTTAATGATATTTATTATTCAAAATAATTTTAATGGAAATGTTAATACAAGATACTACATAAATAAAATAATGAATTATTTTGAAATTAAACCCGAACTCAGGATAAAATATAGAGTTTCTAAAATAGCTCAAAAAAAGTTGGATGACTTGTTTTCCAAATATATAAATGAATGATTTTTTACCCGTTTGGGAAAATAAGATAAAATTTAATAACCATAAAAACATTCCAAATTCATTGAGATGTCTAATAGTTGGTTCAAGCGGATGTGGAAAAACCTGTTTGCTTTTAAAGATGCTCCTTACCCCCAACTTTTTAGATTATGATAATTTAATAATTTTTACGAAGTCAAGTTTTCAACCCGAGTATCAACTACTCTCACAGGGTTTTAATGCAGGTCTTAAAAAGGAAGACATTATCGGTTTATTTAAACTTCAAAACAAACTAAATGATTATAACATTGAGGATATAATACAACTATTTTGTGATACACAGAAACCTAAACCAAAACCCATAACTTGTATTCTCAGTGATAATACGGATGATATACCTTCACCTCAAGATTTAGATAAATCAAAAAAGAACCTCGTCATCTTTGATGATTGTGTTAATGAGAGAAACCAAACAGTAATGGATAGCTACTATACAAGAGGGAGACATTCTTCTTGTAATTGTATATATCTTAGTCAATCATATTTTCAACTCCCTCGACGCTCAATAAGAAACAATGCCAATACTTTTATTTTATTTAAGTTAAATTCAATAGATGTAAATAATTTTTGGAGAGATAATTGCTCTACGTTATGTAGTAAAAACGAATTTGAAAATTATATGAAACACACGATTGAAAAACATAAATATATTGTTGTGAAACAAGATGAGATATTAAAGGATGTATTTTTATTTTAAACATAATTACATATATAAATGACAACAATTATTATTAACCTTGTGGGTAAATCTGCTTCTGGAAAGAACTTTCATAAATCTAAACTCTTGAATAGTAAAAATGAAAAGATTGTAAGTTTTTTTTTAAAACACCCTATGATTCGTTTTGTGAGTACTACAACCAGAGCAAAGCGACCAGGAGAAGTAGAAGGGAAAGATTATTACTACATTTCAATGGAGGAACATGCGATTGAGGAACGAAGGTCAAATATTTGAGGAGGTCTCTCTTGGTTCTACAAAATATTCACATTGTAAGAGTGAGTTAAATAAAGTAAAATCTAATGGTCTTGGGATTTTAGAAACTAATCCTGAAGGAATGAGACAAATTATTAAACAATTGTGTGGTGATGGAGTTAAGATTTTATCATTCGGTTTTGATATCGATGAGGAGACTCAATGCAAACGTATGAAAAGCAGAGATACAAGTATTAGTGAAGAAGAAATAACAACTCGTATTAATACCAATAAAGAATTTGATGAAATATTTAAAGAAAAGGATTTATTTCAACACATTTACTATAATGACAAAGAAAAGGAAAATTTTCCCATTGACCTTTACAATTCATTAAATGATATTTTTCAATAAATAAATACAGAAAATGAATACCGAAGAAAGAGCAAGAAAGTTTAAAGAACATCAAGAGTTGGTTTCAAAAGTTGTAAAGCTACAGGAAGAGATAAAAGAAGAAACGGAGACAGAAACTAACTGGTGAAGAAGCCTTTGAAAGAAAACAAGAGAAATTTTTAAAACCGCTTTTAAAAACTCAACACCCTACAGTTCCCACGGTAGAATTTACTCCGAAAAAACTTCAAATGCTCAAAGATTTTAGTCAGATAACAAAACAAGAACTTGGAAAATTAGAATATAATGATGAAGAATTATTTCAGAAACTTGAGGAGGTAAATCAACCCCCTAATTATGTAGTGGAAGCTCTTCAAAACAATGAATATTTGGCAGATTCAAAAACCAGAGCAGGTCTCATTCCAACAGAAGAACCAGCAGTGTTTCATCTTGTGGAAGAAAAGGTATTGATATTTAATGATGAATTGATGTTCTTGAGTTCTACTCAACCAAATGTTAAATTAACTCCAAGATTAATGTTTCTTCCAACAAACCCCGGATTCAGCGGTTCAAAATATTTTGAGGAACCACTTGATATGGAAAGAGAGGAAGATAGGGTATATATTGAGTTGCTAAATGCACTTGATTATGGAGTTTCTGTTGCTGGTAAAAGTAAGAAGAATGAGAAGGAGAAACATATTATTGATGCTTTAAGTAAGCTTGGTTCGGGTGTTTGTTTTCTTCCAAATGACCCATCACAATTAGTTAATAGGCTATTATTGTTGTTAGGTAGTAAGAAGGCTGGAAACAACAATTGTTTTAATGAATCCTCAGCCATTTTAGATCAGTTGATGAACATGAAAATAATTAATAAATGTCAATACAAAGATATTTTATTAGATATTAAATAAGATGAGAAGCACAATTCTTAGTTTTAATTTCACAACGAGCGATTACACAGCTTCATTCCCTTACCCACTACAACTTGACCCCCTTACCTCATATGAGGCATCTTTATTGTCGATGGAAACTTACAATACCCTTTTTAATATCACAGAGAAAAACAACAAGTTTAGTTATAATCCAGGAAGTGGATATAAAACTATAACCGTTTCACCTGGAGCTTACGAGATTTCTCAAATATCTTCAGAAGTCTCTCGCCTTATGAAAGAAAAAGGTGATGAACCAAAAAATATTGTAATAGATATTCAAAAACACACTTCAAAATCAACTATTAAACTTAAAAATAATTATAAAGTTGATTTCACGATTGAAAATTCGTTTAGAGAGCTATTGGGTTTCTCTTCAAAAAAGATTGAAAATAACGGGACGTTTTACAGTGATAATGTTATCCAAATATCCTCCGGTATAAATTCAGTATTAATTCATTGTGATTTGATTGATGGTGCTTATAACGATGGAATAAGAACAAATACAATATTTTCATTCAGTGCATACTCAACCCCGATTGGTTATAAATTTAATATGGAACCAAAAAATCTTGTCTATTTACCTGTGTCAGGAAAAACCATATACAGAGTAAATTTTAGGATAACCGACCAAGATAATCGTATGATATCCTTTAATGATGAAATTATATCCATCAGAATTCACCTACGTGAAGTTTTTCAATAAATAAATAATGGTTATTGTGAGAAAACATGAGTTGGGAAAATATAAAATAATTACAGGGGAGGGCATGTACCTTTCACCATACTATACAAGGTATGTGGGTAAAGGATACTATAAACCTAAGAGACAACGAGGTGTAGGTCATCAATTTCGAAATAAAGGAGATGGGATAATTGATACTCTAATGGGTATTGGTTCAACCATCCTTAAACATAAAGACCTAATTGGTTCAACTGCTTCTGCCGTGGGCTCCGTTGCGGGTGCTATAAAGAGTATAAAAGATGCTCAAAAGGAGTCTCATAAATTACAAGCAATCAAAGAAATAAAAAAAGGTAAAACTCAACTATCTTCACAAGAACGACAAAAAATCATTAAAATACTTGGGTCAGGGTTTCAACGATTTTAATACTATATAAATACAAGTATGGAAGCGATTGATAGTATCTATGATTTGGATGATACAATTATCATTTCAAACTCCACAAAAAAGGAAGACTATTTTAAGGTAAATGCTATAACAGGAACAGACTGGAATTCAAACGGAACAAAAAGTTTTGAAATAAATAATCAACAAACTTACTTGAATATAGCTGATAGTTTCTTGCTGTGTAAATTTAAATTCACTAAGGCTGCGAATAATACTAATGCTACACTCGTAAATGATTTCTTCTGGAAAATGTTTGACAGTGTCCGCCTGTATATTGGAACACAAGAGGTTGAAGCGGTTGATTATGTCTCTGCTACATCTGAAATGATGAAATTTACACTATATTCGTTTAGTGATAGAATGGGTAAGGGAGGTTTTATTCCTGATATGTCAACGGGAACAAATGCTGACCCCGGTTATAGTCAAAGGAAGGCAATGTATAATGATGACACAAAACCAGAGAATAGTTTTACCATAGCAGTACCTCTGAAAGGTATATTTGGATTTTGTGATTATGACAAAGTTTTGTATGGTCTTAAAATTAGATTTCAACTACAAAGGAATGATAATGTAAATAGATTGCTTTTTGGGGCTCAAAATGCTTTTGGTGATAATAATAAATTTGTTATTAATGATTTGTGTTGGTATATTAGTGAATATACTCCTAATCTTAAAATGGAGGAGATGTTAAATAGAAGACTTAACTCAAAGAAACCACTAAATGTATCATACCTTAAAAGAAGATGTCAACACGTTAAACTGGAACACACTACCTACACTTGGAATTTAGGTGTTCTTCAAGGAAAGCCATGATACCTATGGCTCATTTTTAAGAAACCAGATGGAGATGAAGGCACTGATAAGAATAATGCGCTGAGTGATAATGCTAAGGTGAAACAACTTCGGGTTTCTCTTGATGGCACATTTTATCCGCGAGATAGATTGGAAATTGATTGGGAAAAAAATGATTATGCGGAAGCCTACAAGTCCTACCAAAAGGTGTGTGAAAGTAATGGTAATAATGATCCTATTTTGGATATGGTTGCGTTTCAAAAACTTTATACAATCTACGCAATTGACCTGAGTTCTCAAAAGGAAACTATAAAGTCTAATCGAGTGGATACTTCTCTATACATTGAAAGGGGGGAGAGTGAAGAGGTTAATGCATATTGTTTGCTTTTGGAGGAAACAGAATTACAGATTAATACAGATAATGGTGTTATGATTAATATCACATAGGTTTTTTCTCATAAATAAATGGTTGGGGTATATGTTAATCAAATCAATCTTAATAAATTAACATCTTGTATTCAAAATCAAAAGCCTTGTATTATTAATGTTAATACAATTCAAAGAAAAGGAGCTGTAAGAATTGATGTTTTACTCACATACACACAAGTAAAAACACTAAATGATGTTGGATCTCTTAAAATTAAAATGATGAAACCTATGTTAAAGAAATGTTCAATAGACGAGTCAAGAGGAGGATTTCTCCCGTTTCTAATTCCTTTATTTGCTGGTTTAAGTGCGGCGGGAGCATTGACTGGTGGTATTTCAGCAGCGGTAAAAACTGCTAACGAAAGGAAGGCACAACTAAAAGCTCAAAAAGAATTGGAAAGACATAACAAGGAGTTGGAGAAACAAATTAGTGGAAGTGGTGTAATTGTAGATTTTGCTCAAAAACTTGAAAGTCTACCTGATAAAGCTAGATTGTTGGTTGGAGATATGCTTTCCTCTATCGCTCAAGCGGGTGTTAAACTAACTAAACAGGGTAATGGATTGTATCTTTCTCATAAATAAATGGATAAATGGTTTAAACAATTTGGAAAGAATACAACGTCAAATATAGAACTAGCTAAGTATTGTAAAACACTAAAAATTGATAATGTGGTTATTTGTATGAGAGATGAATGAATACATATAAATAAGAATACAAAGAATATTATTATGAATTTAGACACACAGAATGGTTCTCATTGGGTTTGTATTCATAATAGTCAGGATAAATATTATTTTGATAGTTATGGTATGCCACCACCTGTTGAAGTAATACAATTCTTACAGAATGGTGTTTATCAAACATTTCAAGTTCAAGAAATTAATTCTAAATGTTGTGGTCAATTATGTTTATATGTATTATTTCAACTCAACAATAATGAAAATTTTTATGATATCATTTTTAATCTAATATAAATGACTTATGTTGGAAAAGATGGTTCTATCTTTGGAAAATCCTCTCAGGATATTGATTTATCAAATTATTATACAAAGGCACAGGCTGAACGACAAAAATATAGTGTAAGTAAAAATATTAATATGAAGAATACTTATAAATTAATCAATTATCCAAACCCTACAGATGCGAATGACTTAATTAGATTAAGTGATTTATCACAATATATATTTTTTAAGAAAACAGCACGTTTTGTTAAACAAGTAAAATTTACAACCACAACACCTGGTTATACTGACCATACACCTTTCCTCATTGAATTTAACTACCTGCTTACAATTGAATTTTATAAAGAAGGACATATAGTTAATATGCGAATTAATAAATGGGGGTATGATATGCCTGATTTAGGGTATAATTGGTCTTTTTCAATAAACATAGAAGACCTACATGATTTTAATCAGTCTCGTAAAGAAGAATATTATCCACTTGGTGAGGATAAGGATTTATGTGGAAGTACAATTAATAAACAACAAATACATGGTTTTAAGAAAAGAAAAATATATGATAGTATAGCGATGGTTAGCATGACAAAGAAGGAAGGTCATGAGATAAGGATATAAAGCCAAGGAATACAAACCAATTTGGTAGTGGGAAGATGGGGTGGTATTACCTGTCATAATATTAATCTCACATATATTTCTGATACATAAATGGCAGGAAGAAGACTACAAGAGAATTATAATTTTTGTATTCAAGGATACCTACAAGAAAAGGGTGCTCGGTATTACATACCTTATGATTTGGAGCATATACATGGGAATTTTGTCATTAAAAACTGGCCTTATACTGATATTGTTAAACCCACAAATAGAGACTTGTTTAAAATATTAAATAAAAATGAACTTCTCAAAGTTATGAAATATAAAACTCTTTTAGAAATCGTCAACAAATCTTATTGGTATCCTATTATGAGAAAAATAATTATAGATACAAGAATATCTCAAAATCCAGATGAGTATATGTATAATATTCTTTGGGGTTCAAACTCAAGGGTAGCAAGGGATGAGGAAGGAGTTGAAGAAGAGAAGGAGGAAAGAGAGAAAAGAGAGAAGGAGGAGAGGGAACAAAGAGAGAGGGAGGAGAGGGAGATGGAAATCAGAGCGATTCAAAAAAGAGTGGATGTATTACAACAAGAAGATCAATCTCAACTCACCGAAGAGGAAAATAAAGAAAGAATGAATGCTGTGAAAATATTGATATCAAAAATTGCTAAGATAAATGAGGAAGGAGTTAAAGAAGAGAAGGAGGAAAGAGAGAAAAAGGAGAAGGAGGAAAGGGAGAAAAAGGAGGAGGAAAGGGAGAAAAAGGAGAAGGAGGAGAGGGAGGAAAGGGAGCAAAGAGAGAGGGAGGAAAAATATAAAAAGATGGAAATCAGTGAGATTCGTAAAAGATTGAGTGTATTACAGCAAATAAATCAATCTCAACGCACCGAAGAGGAAATTAAAGAATTAACAACTCTTATGAAGATAATGGTTTCAAAAATAACAACGTCAATGTCTTCAATTTCAGGGAGGAGATTTAAACGAGAAAGTGGTGAAGAAGAAGAAGAAGAAGGAAAAGATTATGTGATTGATGATGTTGGTGTCATTGACTTTAGTTAGTTACCTTCGCAAAAGCGGAAGGTTATGTTTTGATCGCTGTGTATTTATTTGTATGTCTGTGTGTGTGTGTGTGTGTATGTTATTCGCATAACTCAAAAAGTATTCAACCGAATTGCATGAAATTTGGTGGGATGATTGGTTATTATACGGGACACATTTGATTAGATTTTGGGAGCAATCGGGTCAAAGGTCAAGGTCAAGGTCACGAAAAGGTCAAAATCGTATTTTTACCATAGCGTGGTCAATTTTTATCCAATTGGCATGCAACTAATGCCAAAATGTTCAGAATTCAATGCCCGATCTTGTGATATACGACATGACCCAGTGAAGACATTACCCTTGTTAGCGGTTGGGGGTCAAAGGTCAGGGGGGTCACGACCTTGCAAAATGTGCGTTTTTTGTCATAACTCGGTCAATTCTTATCCGATTTGCATGAAATCAGCACCAAACTGTTCACTGTTCTGTTCCCTACACTCCCATGCCAAGTACAGAACAGTAGCTGCGGCGAAGGTATGCGCTCTAGCGAGTGCCCGTTCTAGTTTTTATTTGTAAATAAATGGAGGAGAGAGTGAAGGCATTCCTTAGGATTCTTTATGTTTTAAAAATAAAGATTGAAATGTATATGTTGAAAACCAAAAAGGTTTTGATACTCTGTCGGAATTTTTCTGATAAATAAATATGAGTTATTGTCTCAAATGTAAAAGAAAACTAAATCTAAAAATATCTCTTATGTTAAAGCTAAAAATAATAGAGTTTATCAAAAAGGAATATGTCAAGTATGTGGCTCTAAAAAGTGCCAATTCATCTCTCTTAAAAGAGGAGGAGACATACAAAAGTTTCTGTCAGGAAGTAAATTTACAACAACTGGAATTCCAGGGGAATTACACCTTCCAGGGTATTCTTTCTGTGGTCCAGGAACAAACTTGGATAAAAGATTAGATGAGGCTGACAATCCTAAACCTTGGTCTAAACCTACAAATAGGGTTGACGAAGTGTGTATGAAGCATGATATTGCTGATGGGAAAACCACTACGTTGACTGAAAAACATAAAGCCGACAGCGAAATGTTGTATAATTTGTCTTTGATACAAAATCCAACGTTGAGAGAGAAAGTTGATAGGTTTATTGTGAGAAATTTGATAAATGCTAAATTGAAACTTGGTCTTGGTTATTCCTCAAAAAACTATTAGGCTCTAATGATGTCATCAAGACTGAGGAGCTTTTGGCTGAAGAATTACACAAACCTATAATCACAAAGTTTAAAAGAAGGAAGGTTTATTCTAAATACACCGACCACATATGGTCCGCTGATTTAATTGAATTGAATAATGACAGGGGATACAGGTATGCTTTAACCGTTATTGATTTGAGGAGTAGATTTGCCTGGGTTGTCCCTTTAAAAAATAAAAGGGGTGATACTTTAATGTTAGCCTTTAAGCTAATATTTGATCGGGATAAAAGGAAACCAAAGAAGTTATGGACTGATGAGGGAACAGAGTTCTATAACAAAATATTCATGAAATTTCTTAAGGGGAAGGGTATTAAATTATACAGCACCTTTAATGAAGGAAAAGCAGTTGTTATTGAGCGTTTTAATCGTACTTTGAAAGAGAGACTATATAAAAAATTCACACAACTCGGTTCTCAAAAATGGGTGTATTTAATTCAGGATATTGTAGATAATTACAATAATACAGTTCATTCATCAACAAAATCAAAACCATCGGAAACATTTACAAAATTAGAATATGAAAAGGAGATTAATTTGAGAAAGCCCAAGTTTAAAGTTGGTGATATTGTAAGAACTAGGGCATTGCCCGTACGTGGGTGCCCGTTCCGTGGCCAAAAAAAAAAAAAAACGCTACCCGTACGCTCTACCCCGCCCGTACGCCCGTAAACAAAAAAAGCAACGCTCTTCGCTTCCGCCCTTCGCTCTGACTGAATTGGGAGAAATAATGCGCATAAGAAATCGAATTACGTACCGTAATGGCGGTCAGCTCGTAACGCGCTCAGCTCCGCTCGTCTCACATCGGCCACGCCTACGCAACAGAGCGTTCTGTGATTGGCTGCCGGAAGATAAGTCGTCACTGTCCGGAAGTTCGCAAATCGCAGTTAGGATGAATCGTTTTAATTTAATCGCAGTTTGAATTCGTTTTAAAACATAGTTTAACGGCAACATAGTTGAAAAGCCTTGCCTTGCTGCAAACAGCTGCTGCAAACAACAACAACATGGAAGGCTGCACTGTCCGGAAGTTGGCATATCGCAGTTACGATTATTTTAGTGTTAATGGCCAATTATTCAATTAGCGCCAACGTATTTTGGCTGTTTGCAATTTAATCGCAAGGAAAAGTAGAAAGAGAAGAGGGAAAAAAAGAAAAGCCTTGCATTAACGCATTAACGCTTGCATTGCATTAACGGTTCGGCACACGTGATAGCTCGCTGCTCTCTGATTGGTTGAAGCGTTTTTTGGACATAGCTCGGTAGGTACTTGTCCGATTAATTACAAACCTTGAAAAGGCACATCCTCGGGTCCCCAGCAATATACCTGGCAAGTTTCAAGTATATCGGACCCGTGGTTGTCGAGAAACAGCGGTCACAGACACACAGACAGACACACAGAGATTGCTGGAATTATAGATAGATATACAAATGGAAAAGTCATTTTGAGAAAGGTTATACACAAAAATGGACTCGTGAATTATTTAAAATCATTGATGTAATGGATGCAGTCCCTTGGACCTACAAATTATATGATTTAAATGGAGAAGAAATCTTGGGTTCATTTTACTCACAAGAATTACAAAAAACACAAGTAAGCAGTTAATACCCTTGAAAATAATAAATAAATAAATAAAATGTAATGGGGATACGTTTTTTAATCTGTGAACCCCAAACACAGAATCACACAACTTTTTAGTTGGGGCTTAACTTTTGTGTGTGCATAATGGGGATACGTTTTTTAATCTGTGAACCCCAAACACAGAATCCCACAACTTTTTAGTTGGGGCTTAACTTTTGTGTGTGTATAATGGGGATACGTTTTTAAATCTGTGAACTCCAAACACAGAATCCCACAACTTTTCAGTTGGGGCTTAACTTTTGTGTGTGTATAATGGGGATACGTTTTTAAATCTGTGAACCCCAAACACAGAATCCCACAACTTTTCAGTTGGGGCTTAACTTTTGTGTGTGTATAATGGGGATACGTTTTTAAATCTGTGAACCCCAAACACAGAATCCCTCAACTTTCCAGTTGGGGCTTAACTTTTGTGTATGTGTGAATGAGTCATAATAATATACAAACCCTAACCCAACCCCATCCCTAACCCAAACCCATCCCTAACCCAACCCCATCCCAAACCCAACCCCATCCCTAACCCAACCCCATCCCTAACCCAACCCATCCCTAACCCAACCCCATCCCTATCCCAACCCCATCCCTAACCCAACCCCATCCCTAACCCAACCCCATCCCTAACCCAACCCCATCCCTAACCCAACCCCATCCCTAACCCAACCCCATCCCTAACCCAACCCCATCCCTAACCCAACCCCAACCCATCCCTAACCCTCACATTCAAAATCCCAACCCTAACCCAATCCCATCCCTAACCCAACCCCAACCCTAACCCTCACATTCAAAATCCCAACCCTAACCCAACCCCATCCCTAACCCAACCCCAACCCTAACCCTCACATTCAAAATCCCAACCCTAACCCAACCCCATCCCTAACCCAACCCCATCCCTAACCCTCACATTCAAAATCCCACCCAAACCCTAACATAATCTTTTTTTTCTTCTTTTTTTAAAATATGTATTTCTTTTTTTTTTTTTTCTCTTCCTCCAATTCTGTCTTTCAAGGCTTTCAAGTTTGAAGAAGTAGAAATGGGAAGAAAGAATTTTCCAGCATTTTCTTCCTCGAACTTTCTTGATATTGCTTAAATCAAGCGTCATTAAACAAAGAACATTGTTCATTGCTTTAGAATCCAAAGAGTCTCCAAGATGGACCCCACAGGTAGAGTCTCCAAAATAAAACCAACTTTCCAAGTTCCCAAGGTGTAACCACATTTCCTATTGAGCCTCCAAGATAGGTATCACATTCCGAGTCATCAAAACAAAACCCCCATTCCGAGTCTCCAAAAATATAACCATCTTTCCAAGTCCCCAAGGTAGAACCACAATTTTCAGAAATATTGGGGGTTTCCGTGATAAGTCTCACATAGTATAACTGCGGACCATCAGGGAAAACTTCCCTTTCCCAATTTTTTAGGGTTTCTATGATGTGTCTCACATAGTATAACTGCGGACCATCAGGGAGAACTCCCCTTTCCCAATTTTTTAGGGTTTCTATGATGTGTCTCATATAGTATAACTGCAGACCATCAGGGAGAACTCTCCTTGCCCAATTTTTTAGGGTTTCTATGATGTGTCTCACATAGTATAACTGCGGACCATCAGGGAGAATTCCCATTTCACAATTTTTTAGGGTTTCTATGATGTGTCTCACATAGTATAACTGTGGACCATCAGGGAGAACTCCCCTTTCCCAATTTTCAGAAATTTGTGGGTCTCCAATGTATGACTTGTATTCTGGCTCATCAAGGTAGAACTTGTTCAGTGGGTTTTGTTTTGATAACTCACAACAAGTATCATCATGGTAAAACTCTTTTTCAGGATTTTGTGGATCTCCAAGGTATAACTCTTTGGCTGGGTCATCAAGGTAGAACTCGTTCTGGGGGTCTTGGTTGTTCAAAATGTCTTCAAACAAAAAAATAACTTCATCCCAAGTTGTGTTAAAAGCAGAATTTTCATTTCGTATCTCAGATACAATTTCCTGTGAAAGAAAATAACAATGTATTAATTTAATACAATATTTTTATTTGTATAAATCAAGCTCTATGAATATAAAAATAAACTTTGTTAACTCTTACATGAGTCTCATCTAAAAAAAAAAAAAAAAAAAAAAAAAAAACACCTCCATTGATAAGAGGTTCGAGTCCAGTTCATCAATCTGAAGGTTGAGTTCTACACAGGACTCCAAGGAATAGCAAAGTTATCCCATTCCATTTCGGCATAGTAGTCCATTCTCAAGTGAAGCAGAAAGCGTGTTTGAAAAAGCCTGTGTGGTCGGTGCCTTTTATAAGAAGGGCTGGGTGTGTGTCATTTCCTGTGGAAATTCCCTGGGCAAACCTGGGCGTGTCTTAACTGGAAATGATGTGATGGAAATTCCCTGAAAATGATGTAATGTATTACCTGGAAATGATACAATGCTGAAGAGTTTATAAAGTGGGTGGGACTTAGCAAAAGTGAGCGGAGCTTAGCAAAAGTGGGCGGGGCATGGCAAAAAGTGGGCGTGGTTTACCAAAAAGTGGGCGGAGCTTACCAAAAAAGTGGGCGGCACTGGAGGCGCTCAAACAAGAACATTGAGGGAGGTTTACCATTTTCTCTTAGCTCAGTTAAAATATCTTAATAAAGAACCAAACTCAAACATCTTTTTTGTTAATATATTAGATGGTGAAGGGAGTGGCAAGAGAATTAAATTATTTCCCACGCATAAACAAATATTTGTAGGGTCGTTGTTTGAGTGGGTCAAAGATGATTCACCAGATGATATTAAGAGTAAAAGGTTAAAAGGTCCATAAGGTCAGAAGGATCACAGGTTCACACAGAAGGACCATTGTTTAAGTGGTCTAATGAATAAGGATAACATGTCAAAAGGTTAGAAGGTTTGTAAAGAACAGGGTGAGAGAAATAGAGGTGTTTAGGGGCAATGAGGGAGGGGAAAAATTAACTTGTAAGTCAATGGGAAAATGAGAGTGTCCCAGAAGCAACATATATACACTACTGAAGTGAATGGGTCGATGTTTGAGTGGGTCAAAGATAATCTGCCAGATGATATGTAGAAGAAGGATTATAGGTCTATAAGGGAAAACAAATATTTGTAGTGTTTGAGTGGTCTAATGAACAACATTAAGGATAGGTACTATAGACAAAAGGTTCATAAAGATGAGGGTGGGAGAAATAGAGGTGTTAATGGGCAATGAGGTTAAGAGGAAAATTAACATGTAAGTCAATGGGAAAATGAGTGTCCCAGAAGCAACATATATACACGACTCAGGGGAGAGTGTTGGGCCTTGAAAGTATTGGGCCCAATCCAATCACGTGGCGTACTATAAGTGGTCAAAGTTTAAACTGAATCGATTGAAAAAAGAAGGCAGGGATGAATTTTAAAGGTTTTCATGAAATCCAACATGGCCGCCATGTCACATGAACTCTGATGTCATAATTATCATATGCATCCAATCACGTGGCGTACTATAAGTGGTCAAAGTTTAAACTGAATCGATTGAAAAAAGAAGGCAGGGATGAATTTTAAAGGTTTTCATAAAATCCAATATGGCCGCCATGTTACGTGACCTACGACGTCATAATTAGGATATGCATCCAATCACATGGCGTACTACAAGTTTTCAAAGTTTCAACTCAATCGATCGAAAAATGAAGGCAGGGATGCATTTTAAAGGATTGCATTAAATCCAATATGGCCGCCATGTCACGTGACCTATGACGTCATATTTATGATATGTATACAATCACGTGCCATACCATAAGTAGTCAAAGTTTCAACTCAATCGGTCGAAAAATGAAGGCAGAGATGCATTTTAAAGGTTTTCAAGAAATACGATATGGCCGCCGCGTCACGTGACCTATGACGTCATATTTATGATATGTGTACAATCACTTGGCGTACTACAAGTGGTCAAAGTTTCAACTCAATCGGTCGAAAAATGAAGGCAGGGATGCATTTTAAAGGTTTTCAAAAAATCCAAAATGGCCGCCATGTCACGTGACCTATGACGTCATAATTAGCATCTGCATCCAATCACATGGCGTACTAAAAGTTTTCAAAGTTTCAACCCAATCGATCGAAAAATGAAGGCAGGGATGCATTTTAAAGGATTGCATTAAATCCAATATGGCCACCGTGTCACATGACCTATAACGTCATAATTGGCAAATGCATCCAATCAAGTGACCTACTATAATTGGTCAAAGTTTATAGTGAATCTATCGAAAAATGAAGGCAGGGATCCATTTTTAAGGTTTTCATAAAATCCAACATGGCCACCAGGTCACATGACCTATGACGTCATAATTAGGATATGCATCCGATCGAGTGCCATACTATAAGTGGTAAAAGTTTATACTGAATCGATCAAAAAATGAAGGCAGGGATCCATTTTTAAGGTTTTCATAAAATCCAAAATGGCCGCCATGTCACATGAACTATGACGTCATCATTAGCATATGCCTCCAATCACGTGGCGTACTATAAGTGGTCAAAGTTTAAACTGAATCGATTGAAAAAAGAAGGCAGGGATGAATTTTAAAGGTTTTCATAAAATCCAATATGGCCGCCATGTCACGTGACCTATGACGTCATAATTAGGATATGCATCCAATCACATGGCGTACTACAAGTTTTAACTCAATCGATCGAAAAATGAAGGCAGGGATGCATTTTAAAGGATTGCATTAAATCCAATATGGCCGCCATGTCACGTGACCTATGACGTCATATTTATGATATGTATACAATCACGTGCCATACCATAAGTGGTCAAAGTTTCAACTCAATCGGTCGAAAAATGAAGGCAGAGATGCATTTTAAAGGTTTTCAAGAAATACAATATGGCCGCCACGTCACTTGACCTATGACGTCATATTTATGATATGTATACAATCACGTGGCGTACTACAAGTGGTCAAAGTTTCAACTCAATCTGTCGAAAAATGAAGGCAGGGATGCATTTTAAAGGTTTTCAAAAAATCCAAAATGACCGCCATGTCACGTGACCTATGACGTCATAATTAGCATCTGCATCCAATCACATGGTGTACTATAAATGTTCAAAGTGTTAACTCAATCAATCGAAAAATGAAGGCAGGGATGCATTTTAAAGGTTTGCATTAAATCCAACATGGCCGCCGTGTCACGTGACCTATGACGTCATAATTAGCAGCTGCATACAATCACATGGCGTCCGAAAAGTTTTCAAAGTTTCAACCCAATCGATCGAAAAATGAAGGCAGGGATGCATTTTAAAGGTTTGCATTAAATCCAATATGGCCGCCGTGTCACATGACCTATGACGTCATAATTAGCAAATGCATCCAATCAAGTGACCTACTATAATTGGTCAAAGTTTAAAGTGAATCGATCGAAAAATGAAGGCAGGGATCCATTTTTAAGGTTTTCATAAAATCCAACATGGCCGCCAGGTCACATAACCCATGACGTCATAATTAGGATATGCATCCGATCGAGTGCCATACTATAAGTGGTAAAAGTTTATACTGAATCGATCAAAAAATGAAGGCAGGGATCCATTTTTAAGGTTTTCATAAAATCCAAAATGGCCGCCATGTCACATGAACTATGACGTCATCATTAGCATATGCATCCAATCACGTGGCGTACTATAAGTGGTCAAAGTTTAAACTGAATCGATTGAAAAAAGAAGGCAGGGATGAATTTTAAAGGTTTTCATAAAATCCAATATGGCCGCCATGTCACGTGACCTATGACGTCATAATTAGGATATGCATCCAATCACATGGCGTACTACAAGTTTTCAAAGTTTCAACTCAATCGATCGAAAAATGAAGGCAGGGATGCATTTTAAAGGATTGCATTAAATCCAATATGGCCGCCATGTCACGTGACCTATGACGTCATATTTATGATGTGTACAATCACGTGCCATACCATAAGTGGTCAAAGTTTCAACTCAATCGGTCAAAAAATGAAGGCAGAGATGCATTTTAAAGGTTTTCAAGAAATACAATATGGCCACCGCGTCACTTGACCTATGACGTCATATTTATGATATGTATACAATCACATGGCGTACTACAAGTGGTCAAAGTTTCAACTCAATCGGTCGAAAAATGAAGGCAGGGATGCATTTTAAAGGTTTCAAAAAATCCAAAATGGCCGCCATGTCACGTGACCTATGACGTCATAATTAGCATCTGCATCCAATCACATGGTGTACTATAAATGTTCAAAGTGTCAACTCAATCGATCGAAAAATGAAGGCAGGGATGCATTTTAAAGGTTTGCATTAAATCCAACATGGCCGCCGTGTCACGTGACCTATGACGTCATAATTGGCAAATGC
Organism: Myxine glutinosa; assembly: GCF_964187855.1. NCBI lineage: Eukaryota > Metazoa > Chordata > Myxini > Myxiniformes > Myxinidae > Myxine > Myxine glutinosa. The sequence continues at coordinate 6,416,498 of NC_136261.1, read as the reverse complement.
ATCCAATCAAGTGACCTACTATAATTGGTCAAAGTTTAAACTGAATCGATCGAAAAATGAAGGCAGGGATCCATTTTTAAGGTTTTCATAAAATCAAACATGGCCGCCAGGTCACATGACCTATGACGTCATAATTAGGATATGCATCGATCGAGTGCCATACTATAAGTGGTAAAAGTTTAAACTGAATCGATCGAAAAATGAAGGCAGGGATCCATTTTTAAGGTTTTCATAAAATCCAAAATGGCCGCCATGTCACATGAACAATGACGTCATAATTAGCATATGCATCCAATCACGTGGCGTACTATAAGTGGTCAAAGTTTAAACTGAATCGATTGAAAAAAGAAAGCAGGGATGAATTTTAAAGGTTTTCATAAAATCCAATATGGCCGCCATTTCACGTGACCTATGATGTCATAATTAGGATATGCATCCAATCACATGGCGTACTTCAAGTTTTAACTCAATTGATCGAAAAATGAAGGCAGGGATGCATTTTAAAGGATTGCATTAAATACAATATGGCCGCCATGTCACCTGACCTATGACGTCATATTTATGATATGTATACAATCACGTGCCATACCATAAGTGGTCAAAGTTTCAACTCAATCAGTCGAAAAATGAAGGCAGAGATGCATTTTAAAGGTTTTCAAGAAATACAATATGGCCGCCGCATCACTTGACCTATGACGTCATATTTATGATTTGTATACAATCACGTGGCGTACTACAAGTGGTCAAAGTTTCAACTCAATCGGCCGAAAAATGAAGGCAGGGATCCATTTTTAAGATCTTCATAAAATCCAACATGGCCGCCAGGTCACATGACCTATGATGTCATAATTAGGATATGCATCCGATCGAGTGCCATACTATAAGTGGTAAAAGTTTATACTGAATCGATCGAAAAATGAAGGCAGGGATCCATTTTTAAGGTTTTCATCAAATCCAAAATGGCCGCCATATCACATGAACTATGATGTCATCATTAGCATATGCATCCAATCACGTGGCGTACTATAAGTGGTCAAAGTTTAAACTGAATCGATTGAAAAAAGAAGGCAGGGATGCATTTTAAAGGTTTTCAAAAAATCCAAAATGGCCGCCATGTCACGTGACCTATGACGTCATAATTAGCATCTGCATCCAATCACATGGTGTACTATAAATGTTCAAAGTGTCAACTCAATCGATCGAAAAATGAAGGCAGGGATGCATTTTAAAGGTTTGCATTAAATCCAACATGGCCACCGTGTCTCGTGACCTATGACGTCATAATTGGCAAATACATCCAATCAAGTGACCTACTATAATTGGTCAAAGTTTAAACTGAATCACTCGAAAAATGAAGGCAGGGATCCATTTTTAAGGTTTTCATAAAATCCAACATGGCCGCCAGGTCACATGACCTATGACGTCATAATTAGGATATGCATCCGATCGAGTGCCATACTCTAAGTGGTAAAAGTTTAAACTGAATCGATCGAAAAATGAAGGCAGGGATCCATTTTTAAGGTTTTCATTAAATCCAAAATGGCCGCCATGTCACATGAACTATGACTTCATAATTAGCATATGCATCCAATCACGTGGCGTACTATAAGTGGTAAAAGTTTAAACTGAATCGATTGAAAAAAGAATGCAGGGATGAATTTTAAAGGTTTTCATAAAATCCAATATGGCCGCCATATCACGTGACCTATGACGTCATAATTAGGATATGCATCCAATCACGTGCCATACTATAAGTGGGAAAAGTTAACCTGAATCGATCGAAAAATGAAGGCAGGGATCCATTTTTAAGGTTTTCATAAAATCCAAAATGGCCGCCATGTCACATGAACTATGACGTCATAATTAGCATATGCATCCAATCACGTGGCGTACCTTCAGTGGTCAAAGTTTAAACTGAATCGATTGAAAAATGAAGGCAGGGATCAATTTTAAAGGTTTTCATAAAATCCAATATGGCCGCCATGTCACATGAACTATGAACTATAATATAATATAATATAATATAAATAATATAATATAATATAATCCAAAATGTTCCAATGACAGTCAAAACAGTCAAACACGGGCGAAAAAGTTCCCTGAAAGAAGGCCAAAAAAAAGTCTCCCAGCGTTCCCACGGCCGGCGCAGCTCGTTCCCTTTCCACCATTCGCACCAGCTGTGACCCACGGCACCTGGCCACCCGACTCCTCGTCTCCACATATATGTGGGAGGCATTAGCCAGCAAACGGTCGGTGAAGGGTTAGGGTGGGTGGGTGTGTGTGCGACTGTGTCTCTCGTCACCCCCCGAACAAGAAGAAAGGGAAATACCATTACCATGGCATGGCATTGCGCGGCACTTGAGTGCGTAGGCGTGCGCGTACTCCGACCGTTTGTGCGGGAACGCACCCCGGATAGGCACCTCGGCTTGACATGGTATTTTGTCGACGGACGCCTGGACTCCGGTTGACCCGAGGCTTTCGATGATGGGCTCAACCTTGCCCGGATTGATGCCCTATGAGGTCGTCGTGAGGACTGTGCATTGCCTCCCACAGTCGATCGGCAGGCGATTTTGCAGGTCTGCCCCCGTCGGAGTCCCTCCGTTGTTTCTATCGGTCGGGTCTTCTCCTCGAACGGCGTGACCGGCACGGATCTTTTGATTATCCAACGGATCGTTGCATTATCCAACGTGTCCGAGCGGTTTTGCCGAACTTGTGTGCACCTTTTCTTTTTGGAACATGCGATATAATGGGTGAATATCAAATTGCGGTAGATTTTGGATATTTAAAATCCCCCAAAAAAATATGTTAAATTAAGAAAAAAAAATTCTTATAATGATGCAAAAATGATTAAGAAGAAACACTATACCCATGCGAAAACTGTTTGAAGTAAATTTATTAAATGCCAGAGATAATAAGAAGCAATGCGCAATACATTTTGTCCCCTCTGTTACGGACAAGGGTGATATTGCAACTTATACTAAAATACTTGCTCATTTCTACAATTGTGCACAAACATGAGGCAATAAGTCCTCTTATCATATGTGGAACTTTTCGTTGTAATAATCATTGATGGTGGTGTATAATATTGCAATTAATATCTAGCGTATCCTGTCTGTACCACACAGTGCTAGCTATATTCAAAATTTGGTCCTTAAATACAAGAACAGTTTTAATTATGTGAATACATCCAAAACTTGTATAGTTGCAGGAGTGGAATAGAACAGATGCAATGGTAGAAATGAGTGCAGGTTCAGAAATATATCCATTTTTGCATGCAGTAACAGAGGGGACACCAAGTAACAGTGGGGACCAACAGTAACAGAAGGGACAACAAATTGATCCACATGACAATAGAAAGAAATGAAATGCATAATGTGGACAAGAATCATTATTGTAGTTGATGGAACTCTTCATGAGAAGTGGCATTGAATTGCATGCCAAATTGAGGGATTGATTTGGAGATGTCTGAGGGTCACTTTTTCCGGTGGTGGTATTTCACATACTAGGGCATGCCCGTACTATATATATGCCCGTACTATATATATATCTAAAATTATATCCCCCCCCTCTATTTACATGAAATGGTTTGGTCCATTCGCAACGCCAAAGCGAACGGCGAACGGCTTGCGAGTACGGTGACAATCCCCCCCCTCTATTTACATCAAATGGTTTGGTCCATTCGCAACGACCACAGAACCCCCCCCCCCCCCCCCCCCCCCCTCTATTTACATGAAATGGTTTGGTCCATTCGCAACGCCAAAGCGAACGGCGAACGGCTAAATCGCCATAGCTCGGTAAGTACTTGTCCGATTAATATGAAACCTTGAAAAGGCACATCCTCGGGTCCCCAGCAATATACCTGGCAAGTTTAAAGTATATCGGACCCGTGGTTGTCGAGAAACAGCGGTCACAGACAAACATACACACATACACACATACACACATACAAACACACATACACACATACACACAGAGATTAATGGAATTATAGATAGATGAAGTTATCCTTATTGTACCAACATATATCATCCAACATGAGCCAAAAAAATCTGTTCTTGCCGACTTTATGCATGCATTTCACTTCAAGATCTTCATGGTCTTCATCAATGACAATTCCAGGATATGGTCGACCATCATAGCTCACCACAACATACTTGTTAAGTAGTGAGATATCAGTTGAATCAGTAAGACTCTTCAGCACACCATCTGGCACACTCTCTGATTCAGGATCTGGCACACTCTCTGATTCAGGATCTGGCACACTCTCTGATTCAGGATCTGGCACACTCTCTGATTCAGGATCTGGCACACTCTCTGATTCAGGATCTGGCATCCGCTCTGGTTCAGGATCTGGTACATCATCTTCCATGGCACATTGCAGGTGGTTCGGGAAAGTGAATGTTTTTGGTTTAAAACATAGACATATTTCTCCTTTGGTGCACAAGCAACTGAGATCTCGAAACTGTATGCATCCATGTTTTGTTGTTAAGATTTGATGGATTTTCATTGTGCCTGGGACACTCGGAAGGTGCAGTTTTGCTGATTTGGTCACTGCAGAGTCAATATCCTTTACGTCTACCAAGTGCAGCTCAATGCGACAGTGTGCCTCCTCTAACAGATTAATCATTGTCACCGCATCTGGGCAATCTTTCCCTCTCTGTACCAGGTTGTCAGCCATTCGTTTCACAGTTGCGCCAACTCCATCAGGTGCCCCCTTCCCATGGCCTGCCTCATGGAAATTCCATGTCCCTGTAAAACAACATTCCAAAAAATTATTGATGAAATGATTGGTTAAGGGTCATCCATAATTCCTCTCCCTGTAGTACAAGCATCTAAAACATAATCTAAATAGTCAGATGGAAGGGATTGTAATAAATCATATGTACATGTGCTGTTTGAGGACAGCTAAAATTGTATACAGATTATTTGACATGGTTATTTATGAGATCACCATAGCTTACCAAAAGTAACCTTCCTTTGTGCCAGTTCTTTGGTGAACAGAAAGAAATTTAATTTCTGCCTGTACTGGGTCGTGGGCCCATCACTGAAGAAGTGCATGGTGTCCACTTCGTGCTTCTCCTGCAAGCTGTTGAGATTTGGCTTCAGGTGCTCCCATATGGCTGCTGGACCATGGTACAAGTTTTCTGAGATTGTGCAGACTGGTGCAGGGTTTGCATTTGGACCTACATAATACACACCAGTGTGTAAGCTGAGTTGTTTCTTTGATGCACCAAAGTGCATGCTCTGACTTTCACTGGACAATTTGCAGACATGGTCCTTAATTATGTCCCCACTGTTAGGCTTGGTCCCCCCCGTTACCGAAAATCAAGTAACAGAGAGGACAGTAACAGCGGGGACATTTCATGCACACAAATCTCACTGATTCCATTATTAATTCCCAAATTATCGCCCCATCACTCCCATGCCTCAAGGAACTATTCTGTAATATAGTTGCGTGATTAGTGTTTTCGAATGTTTTATATTTATAAATGATGAATGTATAACAGTGTGGACAATTTCTGTTTGACGTGCAATACTCACCAACTTATTATTGAAAAAAATTTCCTCAATCACTTCTTTGTTCAACTTTTTTCTTCCATGCTGGAAATGAGAACTTATATGCTGCAAACTGTACTGGACACATTAATGAAATATGGTAAAATCAGACACAGGCTGGCTTTATTGGACAGGGTAACAGGGGGGGACTTCAAATCAGGGACATGTGCATTTCGGTTCAGTGATGAATATAAGGAGGTCACAAATTAGCTTATTTCGTCAGCACATTGTACAATACAAATCACTTGATGAAACAGGGGCTTAATATTTTCTCAACACATTGTTTACTGCGGATAAATGATGTAACTTTCTGAAAATGTTCGTCTCGGACAGAGATATTTCATAGGTACACAGACTTTGAAATTTTTTTTCACACAAAAAATTAAATCCCAGATGTGAATTTCAACCATCATATCGTTAACTAATGTTTAATTAACCTGTACACAACAAAAAATAAGGACAATATTATCAGTAACAGCATTTAAACGGAAGATTAGTCCTTCGGACACAAAATCTACCGCAATTTGATATTCACCCATTTATACGACGTAGAAACACCGAGGCATTTACAGGCAGGTAACTTGCGAATCCATGCACATTGCGCACGGTCGATCGATTCGGCAACGCCGGAGGCAACGGCGACGCCTGGCGAGGCACCCTGGCTCGAGGCATGACACGGTCAATTGTTTCACGTGCGTCATGCGCCATGGGCTGGTGCCAACGCCGCGGAAGCTCCATGGGGGAGTATACATAGAGCAATCGTGCTCACGAGCACTGCACACTGGACACCCGGCACGGTGACTTATGCCGCGGACAGTCGTCCGAGTCGGCATGGTCGTCGTGTTTCGCAACTTTGCCACGTTGCGTGGGTTGTCGATAGGCGGCGTGATGATGATGCTGGTGGCGACGCCGCGGAAGCTCCATGGGGGAGTATGTACATGGAGCGATCGTGCTCACGAGCACTGCACACTGGACACCCGGCACGGTGACGTATGCCGCGGACGGTCGTCCGAGCCGGCATGGTCGTCGTGTTTCGCAACTTTGCCACGTTGCGTGGGTTGTCGATAGGCGGCGCGATGATGATGCTGGTGCCGACGCCGCTGGAACTCCATGGGGGAGTATGTACATGGAGCAATCGTGCTCACGAGCACTGCACACTGGACACCCGGCACGGTGACGTATGCCGCGGACGGTCGTCCGAGCCGGCATGGTCGTCGTGTTTCGCAACTTTACCACGTTGCGTGGGTTGTCGATAGGCGGCGTGATGATGATGCTGGTGCCGACGCCGCGGAAGCTCCATGGGGGAGTATGTACATGGAGTGATCGTGCTCACGAGCACTGCACACTGGACACCCGGCACGGTGACGTATGCCGCGGACGGTCGTCCGAGCCGGCATGGTCGTCGTGTTTCGCTACTTTGCCACGTTGCATGGGTTGTCGATAGGCGGCGTGATGATGATGATGCAAGGGGTGCGGGACGCGCGGTGTCGCCGATGCGGAGCCGCCGGTGAAATACCACGACTCTTACCGTTCCTTTACTAACCCGGTGAGACTGGAAGTGCGGGCTCCCTGGTCGGGGGTTCCCGCGTTTCTGGTGCGAAGCCCAGGGGTCCGCCGTGCGAGGCGTGCGTCTTAACGGGCTCGCTTCACGTCGGAGAGCGACCCGGGCGACCCGCTCCGGGGACAGTTCCGGGCGGCAAGTTTGACTGGGTCGGTATGCCTGTCAATCGGTAACGCAGGTGTCCTAAGGTGAGCTCAGGGAGGATGGAAACCTCCCGTGGAGCAGAAGGGCAAAAGCTCGCTTGATCTTGATTTTCAGTACGAATACAGACCGTGAAAGCGTGGCCTTGCGATCCTTTTGACTTTTTGAGTTTTAAACAAGAGGTGTCAGAAAAGTTACCACAGGGATAACTGGCTTGTGGCGGCCAAGCATCCATAGCGACGTCGCTTTTTGATCCTTTGATGTCGGCTCTTCCTATCATTGCGAAGCAGAATTCGCCAAGCGTTGGATTGTACACCCACTAACAGGGAACGTGAGCTGGGTTTAGACCGTCGTGAGACAGGTTAGTTTTACCCTACTGATGCTATTGTCGCCGGGACAGCAACCCCGCTCAGTAGGAGAGGAACCGCGGGTTCAGACACTTGGCGCGTGTGTCTGGCTGAGCAGCCAGTGGCGCGAAGCTACCCTCTGAGGGATTATGTCTGAACGCCTCTAAGTCAGAATCCCTCCTTGGGCATGGCGAAACAGTTGTGCGTGGGGCTTCGGCCGGGACAGCGTAACTCTTTTGAGCCGGTGGCCCTCTCGGAGGGCGGCCTCCGGCATGGTCCTCCGCATGGCATCGGTTTCGAGGGTCGCCCTATGAATCGTGCAGTGCGACCCTCTCCGAGTTTGCCGCTTGCACAGCACGACGGTGGGGCGCCATGCGCCGAATGACTCGTAAACAACCTCGTTACGGCTCGGGGTGTCGTAAGTAGCAGAGCAGCTTCGTCGCTGCGATCTATTGAAAGTCATCCTTCGAGCTAATGTTTCGTCACACGACGAGAGCGACAATGACGAGCGAGCGAACGCACGCCTTGTACGCCCAGCTCGCAGTCGCGGGTCGGCTGACCATCTACAGGCCGACGGGACCGGACCGCGGAGCCTCTGCCGCCGGCACTCTGCCATCCGGCATTGGTCGCGCATCTTCTTTTCTCTTCGTTTGCCCTCGCTTCCTTGCACGCACGCATGAACGCATCACGGCGACACTGAACGCCTATAGGCTGCCCCCAATGCCGCCATTGCCGCTGCGCCTGGTGCTTGTCGCGTCGGGTGTGCGTGAGTGTGTGTGCGCACGGAAACGTGCGTCTGCACGGACGCCCATACCTTGCGGTGTTGCTTTTCTTGTTCGCCAAACAAACCTCCACAAAGTCCCTCAAGCCAAGTGCTCGCCACCCTCCCTGCCTCCATCGGCTCGTTGGTTCGGTCCAAGGTAAACCGTCCGACTCGCGTACCCGCCACCATGCATCCTCGCCACCATGCATCCTCCACAAGTTCGCTCGTCGGTTCGACGGAGTGCGTTGGGCCAGCGAAATCTAAATGCTGGGGGAGGCGAGATGTAGTGTTTGGTGAGTGACAGGGGAGATATGTAGCGTTGGGCCAGGGGAGAGTGTTGGGCCAGCGAGATATAAATGCTGGGGGAGGCGAGATGTCGTGTTGGGTGAGTGAGAGGGGAGATATGTAGCGTTGGCCAGGGGAGAGTGGTGGGCCTTGAAAGTATTGGGCCCAAGTATTCCCTGAAAGTCCTGAAATTCCGAAAAAGTTCCCTGAACGAAGGCCAAAAAAACGAAGCGTTCCCACGGCCGGCGCAGCTTTCCACGATTCGCCCGGTACCAGCTCACGTGACCCACGGCACCTGGCCACCCGACTCCTCGTCTGCACATAAGAGGGGGAGTGGAGGTATAGTGTTGGGTGAGCGAGATATTGGTCGGGGGTGTTGGGCCAGCGAGATATAAATGCTGGGGGAGGCGAGATGTAGTGTTGGGTGAGTGAAAGGGGAGAGTGTTGGGCCAGCGAGATATAAATGCTGGGGGGGGGGGGGGCGAGATGTAGTGTTGGGTGAGAGGGGAGAGCGTTTGGCCAGCGAGATCTAAATGCTGGGGGAGGCGAGATGTAGTGTTGGGTGAGTGAGAGGGGAGATATGTAGCGTTGGGCCAGGGGAGAGTGTTGGGCCAGCGAGATATAAATGCTGGGGGAGGCGAGATGTAGTGTTGGGTGAGTGAGAGGGGAGAGTGTTGGGCCAGCAAGCTATAAATGCTGGGGGAGGCGAGATGTAGTGTTGGGTGAGTGAGAGGGGAGAGTGTTGGGCCAGCTAGATATAAATGCTGGGGGAGGTGAGATGTAGTGTTGGGTGAGTGAGAGGGGAGATATGTAGCGTTGGGCCAGGGGAGAGTGTTGGGCCAGCGAGATATAAATGCTGGGGGAGGCGAGATGTAGTGAGAGGGGAGATATGTAGCGTTGGGCCAGGGGAGAGTGTTGGGCCAGCGAGATATAAATGCTGGGGGAGGCGAGATGTAGTGTTGGGTGAGTGAGAGGGGAGAGCGATGGGCCAGGGGAGTGTTGGGCCAGCGAGATATAAATGCTGGGGGAGGCGAGATGTAGTGTTGGGTGAGTGAGGGGAGATATGTAGGGTTGGGCCAGGGGAGTGTTGAGCCAGCGAGATATAAATGCTGGGGGAGGTGAGATGTAGTGTTGGGTGAGTGAGAGGGGAGAGCGATGGGCCAGGGGAGTGTTGGGCCAGCGAGATATAAATGCTGGGGGAGGCGAGATGTAGTGTTGGGTGAGTGAGGGGAGATATGTAGCGTTGGGCCAGGGGAGAGTGTTGGGCCAGCGAGAGCTAAATGCTGGGGGAGGCGAGATGTAGTGTTGGGTGCATGAGAGGAGAGAGCGTTGGGCCAGGGGAGTGTTGGGCCAGCGAGATATAAATGCTGGGGGAGGCGAGATGTAGTGTTGGGTGAGTGAGAGGGGAGATATGTAGCGTTGGGCCAGGGGAGAGTGTTGGGCCAGCGCGATATAAATGCTGGGGGAGGCGAGATGCAGTGTTGGGTGAGTGAGAGGGGAGATATGTAGCGTTGGGCCAGGGGAGTGTTGGGCCAGCGAGATATAAATGCGGGGGGAGGCGAGATGTAGTGTTGGGTGAGTGAGAGGGGAGAGTGTTGGGCCAGCTAGATATAAATGCTGGGGGAGGCGAGATGTCGTGTTGGGTGAGTGAGAGGGGAGAGTGTTGGGCCAAGGGAGTGTTGGGCCAGTGAGATATAAATGCTGGGGGAGGCAAGATGTAGTGTTGGGTGAGTGAGAGGGGAGATATGTAGCATTGGGCCAGGGGAGAGTGTTGGGCCTTGCAAGTATTGGGCCCAAGTATTCCCTGAAAGTCCTGAAATTCCGAAAAAGTTCCCTGAAAGAAGGCCAAAGAAACGAAGCCTTCCCACGGCCGGCGCAGCTTTCCACGATTCGCCCGGCACCAGCTCACGTGACCCACGGCACCTGGCCACCCGACTCCTCGTCTGCACATAAGAGGGGGAGTGGAGGTATAGTGTTGGGTGAGCGAGATATTGGTCGGGGGTGTTGGGCCAGCGAAATATAAATGCTGGGGGAGGCGAGATGTAGTGTTGGGTGAGGCGAGATGTAGTGTTGGGTGAGTGAGAGGGGAGAGCGTTGGGCCAGGGGAGTATTGGGCCAGCGAGATATAAATGCTGGGTGAGGTGAGATGTGGTGTTTGGTGAGTGAGAGGGGAGATATGTAGCGTTGGGCAAGGGGAGAGTGTTGGGCCAGCGAGATATAAATGCTGGGGGAGGCGAGATGTAGTGTTGGGTGAGTGAGAGGGGAGATATGTAGCGTTGGGCCAGGGGAGAGTGGTGGGCCTTGAAAGTATTGGGCCCAAGTATTCCCTGAAAGTCCTGAAATTCTGAAAAAGTTCCCTGAAAGAAGGCCAAGAAAACAAAGCGTTCCCACGGCTGGCACCAGCTCACGTGACCCACGGCACCTGGCCACCCGACTCCTCGTCTGCACAAAAGAGGGGGAGTGGAGGTATAGTGTTGGGTGAGCGAGATATTGGTCGGGGGTGTTGGGCCAGCGAGATATAAATGCTGGGGGAGGCGAGATGTAGTGTTGGGTGAGTGAAAGGGGAGAGTGTTGGGCCAGCGAGATATAAATGCTGGGGGGGGCGAGATATAAATGCTGGGGGGGGGTGAGATATAAATGCTGGGGGGGGGGCGAGATATAAATGCTGGGGGGGGGCGAGATATAAATGCTGGGGGGGGCGAGATATAAATGCTGGGGGGGGGCGAGATATAAATGCTGGGGGGGGGGCGAGATATAAATTGGGGGGGGCGAGATATAAATGCTGGGGGGGGCGAGATATAAATGCTGGGGGGGGCGAGATATAAATGCTGGGGGGGGGCGAGATATAAATGCTGGGGGGTGTGGAAGTGTAACTCAGTGTAACGTATTGATTGGCCCTGGTAACTCATTGATTAAATCTGGTAACGAAGCAGAATGTGCATGAACATGATAATCCTTTGGAAACACCTGGTCAAGGCCCCAAGCTAGAGCACCCCCCCCTGCTGTGTAAATGGAAATCACAGCAGGAGGGGAGCGAGCTGATGCCAGGACTCGGTGCGATGCATGACCTCGGGACATTAGCGGAGAAGAGATTACGAGTTCAGCGGACAGAGGATTAAGTCGAGTTGGTCCATATAAGCGGGAGCTGCGGCTGGAGTCGAGAGGACTTGCTACGTGAAGCGCTGACCGAACGGGAGTGTCGGATGAACGAGAAGGACCAGCGAAAAGAGTTAACCTGACCCATTATATTATGCGGTATCATTTTGGTAATTGAATGAAGTGAATACAGTTTAATAAACTAGACCTTTTGTAACCTGTGTCCGGTCGTTGGAGTCCTGTGAGTCCCCCAGTACAAATTCCCTGACAATCTTGGAGGCACCGCTGGGATCAATTGTACACACAAACAAGTCTTCTTTAAAAGGTGAGTGTGTCTTGTTTGGTCCAATATGATTTACGAACTTGGAAGTTATGGGTACATACATGGGGGAGCAGGTGGACTGGGGCTTCTTTGCGCACCGATGCCGCGATATAGGTGGCGTGAGCCATCACGAATGGGATTTCGATAAACGACTGTAGCAATTTATTCGTTTTTTTTTTCTAAAATGATTTCTGTAAAAACGTATTTTTGCGCTGGTTATTAAAGGGCCTTACTGTGACCTGGAAGCGGGCGGAGCAAGTGTGCACCTTGCGACCGCTTGCTTCCAGGACGTGTAAGGCCGGTACACTCGTTTACTCACCCGCACACGGATAAAGTACTACTTTTTTTTTTGCACTTGTTCGAAGCACTTGACTTGATCGGCGCTCGGCGAGCGACAGGGAACCGGGAAACGGAATTATATTTATATATATATATATTTCCAATATGGTACACCGGCCACAACGATTTTAGCGATTATCCGAGTTTTTTTTTTTTAACGATTTCTGTAAATACGTATTTTTCCTGCGCTGTGTAATTCTTCTGACACGCGCCACGAAGAAACGCACCACTGATGTGCATGAAGCGACTTGTTTGCCGGTTCGGTAAGGTCCGTCCGTACACGTGTACAATCGTGTACACCCGTTTTAAATAAATAATTTTTTTCAGTTTTCCCGCCATGCCTATAAATTCATGACAGACAACCCCCCCTCATGCCGGTCCAGAATTATGATGAAAGATGGCGATTGAGAAAAAAAATTGCATCAAATTTTGTCCAGGTCCATCAAGAAGCCTTTGAGACATGCTTCACGGTTGAATAAAAAACCACCGTTTAGAGTACTTCTTTTTTTTGTTCAAAGCACTCGACTTGGAGCCAGCGACTTGCTCGGCGGGGGATATAATTTTAGATATATATATAGTACGGGCATGCCCTAGTGAGAGATAATTACAGGAAATGGTGTTTGTGAGTAACAACCACCCTCTGGTCGAGGCTCATAGAAGGGGTGATGCTTACTGATTCGGCACGCTCACAAAATATGGGATTTTAATGGCAGAGATGCCACGAAAGATCAGGAAGGGAAGGAATGGAAAATTTGTCAAGGTTTGAAATTAATCGGACAAGGGGGTCCCAAGGTATGGTCACCGTACTCGCAAGTCGTTCGTTTTGGCTTTGCGAATGGACCAAACCATTCCATGCAAATAGGAGGGTGGTTCTGTGGTCGTAACTGCCACGTGGTTTCAAAGTTTTTGTTGTTGCTTGCACGCATGTTTTTTGCAAGCACGTACGGGCGAGCACGTACGTGCGGGCACGCCCTAGTATATATAAATTGAGGTAATATTAAGTTATGGAATTAATTGCTTTCAACAATGCAAAGGGTGATAAAATATGGGATTTTAATGGGATTTTTTAATGGGATATTGGTTTCGGAATGTTTAGAGGTCATTGCAATGTGATAATAACTTGTTGTTGGAACTTGTTGTTGGAACTTGTTGTTGGAACTTGTTGGAACTTGTTGTTGCAACTTGCTGTTGGAACTTGCTGTTGGAACTAGTTGGAACTTGCTGTTGGAACTTGTTGTTGGAACTTGCTGTTGGAACTTGTTGGAACTTGTTGTTGGAACTTGTTGTTGGAACTTGTTGTTGGAACTTGCTGTTGGAACTTGTTGTTGGAACTTGTTGGAACTTGCTGTTGGAACTTGTTGTTGGAACTTGTTGGAACTTGTTGTTGGAACTTGCTGTTGGAACTTGTTGTTGGAACTTGTTGGAACTTGTTGTTGGAACTTGTTGTTGGAACTTGTTGTTGGAACTTGCTGTTGGAACTTGTTGTTGGAACTTGTTTGAACTTGTTGTTGGAACTTGCTGTTGGAACTTGTTGTTGGAACTTGTTGTTGGAACTTGTTGTTGGAACTTGCTGTTGGAACTTGTTGTTGGAACTTGTTGGAACTTGTTGTTGGAACTTGTTGTTGGAACTTGTTGTTGGAACTTGCTGTTGGAACTTGTTGTTGGAACTTGCTGTTGGAACTTGTTGGAACTTGTTGTTGGAACTTGTTGTTGGAACTTGTTGGAACTTGCTGTTGGAACTTGTTGTTGGAACTTGTTGGAACTTGTTGTTGGAACTTGCTGTTGGAACTTGTTGTTGGAACTTGTTGGAACTTGTTGTTGGAACTTGTTGTTGGAACTTGTTGTTGGAACTTGCTGTTGGAACTTGTTGTTGGAACTTGTTGGAACTTGTTGTTGGAACTTGCTGTTGGAACTTGTTGTTGGAACTTGTTGTTGGAACTTGTTGTTGGAACTTGCTGTTGGAACTTGTTGTTGGAACTTGTTGGAACTTGTTGTTGGAACTTGTTGTTGGAACTTGTTGTTGGAACTTGCTGTTGGAACTTGTTGTTGGAACTTGCTGTTGGAACTTGTTGGAACTTGTTGTTGGAACTTGTTGTTGGAACTTGCTGTTGGAACTTGTTGTTGGAACTTGTTGGAACTTGCTGTTGGAACTTGTTGTTGGAACTTGTTGGAACTTGTTGTTGGAACTTGCTGTTGGAACTTGTTGTTGGAACTTGTTGGAACTTGTTGTTGGAACTTGTTGTTGGAACTTGCTGTTGGAACTTGTTGTTGGAACTTGTTGGAACTTGTTGTTGGAACTTGCTGTTGGAACTTGTTGTTGGAACTTGTTGTTGGAACTTGTTGTTGGAACTTGCTGTTGGAACTTGTTGTTGGAACTTGCTGTTGGAACTTGTTGGAACTTGTTGTTGGAACTTGTTGTTGGAACTTGCTGTTGGAACTTGTTGTTGGAACTTGCTGTTGGAACTTGTTGTTGGAACTTGTTGTTGGAACTTGTTGTTGGAACTTGTTGTTGGAACTTGTTGTTGGAACTTGTTGTTGGAACTTGTTGGAACTTGTTGTTGCAACTTGCTGTTGGAACTTGCTGTTGGAACTTGTTGGAACTTGTTGTTGGAACTTGTTGTTGGAACTTGTTGTTGGAACTTGTTGGAACTTGTTGTTGCAACTTGCTGTTGGAACTTGCTGTTGGAACTTGTTGGAACTTGTTGTTGGAACTTGTTGTTGGAACTTGTTGTTGGAACTTGCTGTTGGAACTTGTTGTTGGAACTTGTTGTTGGAACTTGTTGTTGGAACTTGTTGTTGGAATGAATGGGAACATTCAAATGTTGGGTTTTGCTAACGTTTCCACAACGTCGCTACAACGTTTCACTTTCGTTGTTGCAACGTTTTGCTCCAACGTTTTGGGGACATTCGAATGTCAAGTGAATCGAATGAGAATTCAGGAATTATTTCATTATTAACGATTAATGAAGTACTTATTTAATTAATTACATTTCTTATTACATTACAGTAATTACATTAGGGTAATTACCTGAGGTAATTACAGTAATTACAGTTCCGGTAATTACAGTAATTACAGTAATCATTACAGTAATTGCAGTAATCTTATTACAGTAATTACATTACATTAACTCAGGCACCTTTTGAGTAAGGAAGCTGATATTTGGACATGACACTGACCAAGTGATGTGGCTGTCAAGGAAATATTGATTTATTGATTAATCATTTAATAAATTAACTCGTTGATTTATAAATGACTTATTTAATTAAAATTCCTCAGAGATACATCTTCGGATGAGATACTTGCAGATTGGTTATGCTATGAGCCAATTGATTAAGGAAAATATTTTGTGATGGCCATATTGGCAATTTCGTGGCCATATTCGTGGCAACTCAGTTAGTGCCACTGCACCTTTAAAATGCATCCCTGCGTTCATTTTTCGATCGATTGAGTTGAAATTTTGAACAATCGGATCTGGACTGTCGTTGTTAACGACTCTAGCACGCACTCGTCCAATCAGGATGGAGCGGTATGGTCCCCGGATCATCACTGCCCGCAGTTTTAATTAATTTTACTTTTTCTCTTGGGCATATAATTTTGAAGACATGCATGTCATGATAGAGGAAATGTTTGTTCTGTTAAACGGAATAAATGTTGTTTATTTGTGTGGGTGTGTATTTTTGTGTATTTGGATATATTTTCACGACTAATTCCAGTTATCGTCCTGCAAAAGGTCTGCTCGTTCTTTTCCTTTGAGTCGTAAATTCCTGTTGAATTCTCATTAAAAAGCGGAATTAAGTACGCTGTGTGATGATGGAGATCCTTGATGACGAATCAGGAATAGTGAATGAGCAGACAAATATCACGGATGGTACACCAGATAGGGAAAATGTAGATGAAACCCCTTTTGCTCAGGTGCTGTGTAGCGCTGCACAAAGATCCATATGAGCGGGGCCTGGGTGCTGTGTAATTAGTACACAAAGAACCAATTACTAGGGTGCTGAATAAACACAAAGATCCATTTTTGGAGCTGGTTCTCCCGGTGCTGTGATTTATTCAAAGAACCAAAATCTTGTAAGAATTAAGATATGATTTGTCGACATCATAAATACTTTAATATATGTAACGATTTTTGTAACGATCATCCTGCAAAAGGTCTGCTCGTTCTTTTCCTTTGAGTCGTAAAATCCTGTTGAATTCTCATTAGAATGCGGAATTAAGTACGCTGTGTGATGATGGAGATCCTTGATGACGAATCGGGAATAGTGAATGAGCAAACAAATATCACGGATGCTGCGGCTGGAGCAGGGGAAGCGATTTTTGAATTGTTCAGTGATTATTCGATATTGTTATGACTTATTGTCAATAGGTATACTAAGTGGCCATGAGGTAGCCTGTTGCTATGTACAGTTTTATTCTATTGTTGATTATACCACATAGCTGTGGTGATAAAGGAAATGTTCGTTTTAAATAGATGATTATGATAGGACCATGACTATAAAATCATGATGATTATTATGAATGATATCATAGGGTTCAAATGCAGAATGCTGCATGAACTTGGGAAAGAACTTTCAAGCCCTATGGGATAAATTGGGTATTACAAGCGATGGAGTTTCAAAATTTAGCATGATTGAAGAAATTTTACAGTCTTATTTCAGGAGTTTTACGAAATTTATATTGCCAAGAGATTTTGGATACTATTAAAAGAAAAATGATGAGATATTTTTCCCAATGAACTTTAATATCTGCCATCCATTTTGGCTGTCTCACGAATGAAGGATGAGTTGCCTTTAGTGGTTGCAAAGAAAATTTGTGGAGACCAGGCAAAATGGGGAAATATGTCAGATATGACCCTAGGACAGGACGGTGATTCATCAATTGACATGAGGTACAAACCAGAGGTGACGACCGATGAGTCGATCTCAGTCAATGGATGGACCTGTCCTGACATCATTGGGGAAAGGGCTTATGCAAGGAGTCATTCAAAATGATTAATTTGATTTATTGATGAATATTGATGAATTAATTGAAATTGAATAATTGATTGAATTGTTAATTGATTGAATCTAATTGATTGAATTTAATTGCATAAATTGAACTGAATAAATTGAATTGAATATATTGATTGTTTTGATTGATGAAAATGCGGTCTCAAGAAAGAAGCTTTGATATCTTTGCGTGATATTAACAATGTGGAGACAACCTGGGAATATTGAGCAAGGTGGTGAGTTTATATACAGATATATATGTGCGGTTACCATTGTGTGATTTCCCCGTCAACAGAGCGGACACCTGAGGATTCACCCATTTCATACTGACCCTCCGGCTCATCTGCAAATACTGATCTGTGAGATTGGATTGTGCAAAAGCCACGGCTGAGGGAGATTCTCTGGAAATCACCGTGTGAACAGGTGGAGAGACCCTTCCTGGAGGTACGAGTGAAGCTTTAGAGGAACAAACTACAACACATCCAACGCTACTTTGATAAAAGGCAGAATGGGAAATGGAGCCTGCAAGAATACACAAGGACAACAAGAGATTCCACAAAAAGGTACTTGTACACATCATATGTACGACCGTTATGGTGCAGAAGCTATAAGGCAGGTCGAGAATTGGTATTTGTGGACAAAGGGACATGATGAGGAGTTTCCAAGAGATGGTACATTTGAGCGAAGTCGATTGGAAAGATTGGAACAAAGATTGAAAGCCAGGAAGAGACAGAATCTAACGGTAGACTGGCTTGCATTCCATCTTTGGGATGGTGAATCCAGACAACGGGAACAGCAAGAACGGATAACGGAACTAGAACTTAAAATAAAAAGGATACAGGATACAGTGGAGGAGACAAATGCACAACTGCCCTCGAAATTAGGAATGAAAGTGACAGTTGTCCCATCTGATTTCCAGTTGTCTCCCCAAAAAGGACGGTACAGAGAATTTTTTCGTGTTTCAGGAGATAACGAGAGATTGCAGTGGCAACTCAGGGATGTAGAGATGCAGCCCAGCAATACAAGTGCACAGGTGCACAGATCAGACAACGACAGAAACCGGTGTTTCGAGTGTGGAAAGATGGGACATTGGAGAAGAAGATGTCCGTATGTCAACAGGAAGACAAGGTCATGGGGCAAACCAAGATCAAGGGTACCAGTGCTTACCGGTACCTCAGACAATGATTAGGCCTTCATTGCTGCAAATCCCAAATGATGATTGGCCTCAACAGATTCGATTACTGGACAAACATGAATAACTGTCGATGATTCTTGTGTCTGAAAAGTTTTCAGAGCAAGGATGATTCATTTTTTCTTTTTTTTGCTTGTTAACAAATTAATAATTAATTGATCAAATGCCAAAATTGGATCTTCTATTTTGGGCACAGCAATTTTAAATTTACAAAGTTTGGAACAATTGCGTTGCAATTTTTTGGCAAACCAAGTGACAAGAGTCACATGATGATCAGGTGGGAATTTCGGACTATTGTTCCGCACGATTGATAGGTCAATGGTCGACTGACATGCAAATGGGTGTGTAGTCAAAATTTGGATAGATTATTGTGAAGGCTGAAAGGGTAATTTCAATGTGACATCATGAGGGTTTTCTAAGAATGGACTTTTGGTTTATTTGTCTATAAGCATTTTGAATTTGATTGACAAATTTTATGAAATTGAAATAAAATTGACACCCATCTGATCTGTAAATAATGGTTCCAACGCAAACAAATATGCATAATGCATGTGTGTGTGTGTTTTTGTGTATCAATCTTACAAGATTGTTGACACCGACAGTGTGCCTGTCTGGAAATGGATAGTTTTATGTGGATGGGATTGGGATATGTGGATGGGATTGAATATCCAGAGAATCCGTAAAATAAAATAGAAATATAATTTGATTATGAACATTATCTCTTTTGTCAAGGGAAATGGAATATAAAAAAATTTGATGTGCTGGGTTATGAGCAGCCATTAATTCATAGTAAAATTGTGAGTAATTTTGGGATTCCATTTTTTGATAGAATGTATATGAGAATAACATCTATTTATGGATATGAGCTTCATAAAAGGAAATGAGGAAGTACAAAATCATCCAAATTTGGGAGAGGTCTTACACTGACTTCCCAGAATACTCTGCTCATGGATTTTATATATATAAACTTGAATTTTATCAGCATATAAATTGTGCTGTATGTATGGATGTGTTTTAGGCATAGATGATATGGGAAAAGAGTAAAGAAAATTTTGCTGGTTTGAACTATTGTGGGTTTTCAGTTCTGGAGTTTAAACAAAGTCACTGGTTAACAGATGAGAAAGGATAGTAAATAAATTATTCTCTGCTGGGCAAATTAAGTACGATATTACTAAGACTTATGAGAGCTATTGTTCCGCCTTACAGCAGTGGAAAATTATTGGAAAAAATTAGATCCAACATAATGAATCTATAAAAGAATGTGATAGGGATAATATCCTCAATTTGTACTAATTATTTGATTGTGGGTAAAGGAATTAAGTCATCGTAGTGGATTGTTAACAGCAGCCTGAAAATGTCCTGAGAGTGTGCATCCATGTAATCAGAAATCCCAGATTTGTTTTTACAAACAACATTTTGGTAGAGGTCTTGTGTGGAACACTTCCTTGGTAGATAAAAAACGGTACTGCATGCTGGCAGCCACTTTTGCGGCCAGTTAGGCCAAACAAATTGAGAGGAAATTGTAGTTAAATACGTAAGTTACACATGGCTATTTGTAAAAAAGGAAATTTGTTGAGATGGGAAACATTTTTTCGAAGGTTTATTAAGGTGTTATAATATGACATGTGGCAAGGCAAACTATTGGATGGGAAAATTAGATCTGGCTATAGAATAAATTTATTGACCCCTTGAAGTTAATCCTTCGAATCATTGTTTCACTGGCATTTTTGTTCAAATTGGAAATAGTTTGGTAGAGCTTTGGTTAAAACCTTTGGTTGCGGTATCTTGGAACGAATTGATAAACCATAGGAGATTGATAAGAATAGAAACAAAGATGGACCCAAAATAGAAAGTTGGATTCATGCCCCTCATTGCAAACAAGCACATGGGGCTAAGGTGGACGATCCCACAGAAAATGAGGCTGCACCTAGCAGCCCAGCAGAACATTCAGTGGTAGATAAATGATAGTAGTGATTTACAGTCATTTGAATTACATTTTAACACCCCTTGCATTGATAAACACTACATTTTCAACATGTGATATTCCTACTTGGGATAGTGACATTTATTTGCCTACATGACATACAATTACCTGCTGATATTAATACAACATGAGTGAAAAATGTATCACAACTACACTCATGATCAGGGGATTGAGTTCAACCCCGGGAGATAGGGGGATCATTTGTAAGACAAATAATCTGATTATGTTACATATTAAGGGATTTTCTTTATTTACCTTTTAGGAAGCTTGTTAGTTTGGTATATAATGTCTACAAAGAGTAGCAGACTTGTTTGTTGGTTTAGTAGTTATATTGGCAATTGTTTTAGTGGTGGCTTGCTTGAAAGCCTTAGTGACGGTGTGTTTGAATAAGGTAACCAACAACACGATGATAACGCATGAAGTGACAAATGAGGAAAGAAATGTGGATCCAGAAAAGGAAGACTTTTATGGCGACATAAACAGTAGAATTAAGATAATGGCATAACGACAATGTTATGAGTTGTGTCAATTACAATATCAGTGAACTCATATCACCACAAGTGCCACACTGTTAAGGGAAAAAGAGGGAAAAGAAAAAGTGGAGAGGAATTATGGTAATAATACATTATGCTTAAATTGTTGGTTTGGGAAAATTGTTGTTGGGAATTAGGTATTCCCGTTTGTGATTGTAATCATATACAATTGATTTTCTTAGAGTAGTGCTAAAATACCTGCATGAGTTAATTTTTGAACTATATTAACCTGAAAGCAATTGTGGATGCTATTCTTAGTTTAGTAATAAAATACATACCTGATTGAATATTATTTGTGTGACGCATATAAATGAATATAACTTTTGTGTTAAGGAAAAACAGCAAATTGTTGAATGTGAAACTATCGGAAGATATACATGATTATGCTGATTTCATGGTAAGATGTACCCTATCTGATTCAGTGTGTGCGGAAAGCAGATTCAGATGTGACTGAGCATAAGGATAAGACGAGATCACATTTTGAAGGGAGTGCTAACGGAATTGGGAAGAAGTTCGAGAAAGAAAATTTGTGGCTAAAAATGAAGTTAATCATGGCATACACCCTCTTTCTCAAAGAATGATGAAGACATTCTCCCGTGTAACTTGGAGATGAATGCTTACCTTCACCAAGGAAATTTATGTGACCATTTGCCTGGATCACACTGCAACATATGAAAGAAAGGCGATCACTTACTCTTGTTCGAAGGCTTCGAACATTCATCACATCAGAAGTTGCAGGACAACGACATTTTACCTGCAACCTCTGTGAAATGCGGGGACATATGTTATTACTTCACCAACGCCCGGGGAACCAGCATGGAGCTGCAAAAAAACGGCTGTGCCCTTGTCACAACAGCTGTGCACGATTCTGCTGGTTGCTCCTGGTAAGGACCATGAATGACCTGAACACCATGGTCCCAACATCAGTGTGGATGCATCCGGCATCCCTGTTCCACATCTTGCTGGCCAATCAACGTCACACCAATACTTGCTGCCCACTCACAATGAGGGAAGAGGCAAGTCGACTACAACTGGGTGAAGGCCTTGTTCAAGGAATCATTATGGTTCACAGCAAAAAAAGTGGCAAGAATGCTACATGGAGAGAAGGGTCAGTCTATGACTCCGCAGTGTTACCACAACAGCGAAATCCTACACGAAGTAGTGCAGGAGCTATGAAGACATTAGGAGAAAATGTTTCATACCTGGATTCAAACACAAGTGATCAGCCCTTCCTTTCAAACAAAGTTAACATTTGTGTGGAGGCAAACGTTTTTGCCAGATGGTGCAGATGCTTTACAAAACTTGAAAATGAAGTGAAATTGTTGTATCTTGGTGATGGTGAAGTGTTGTTTTGAAAATATATTTGTGATGCAAATGCAATAGATTGAACAATATGGAAGGAGTCAATGACCAACGAAATGTTTTGTGATTCTTGCAGGATGACGGTGTATGCCTAAGGGAATTTGATTACCAAAGTGATTGATTTTATTTACTTATACTTGTAATGATGTTTACAAAGTGATTGATTATTTACTTATACTTGTAATGATGTTTACTAGTAGTGATTGATTGTTTACTTATATTGATGTTTAGATTAATGGTTAATATAAACAAAAACAAAAAGATGAGGGAATTGTGGAAGTGTAACTCAGTGTAACGTATTGATTGGCCCTGGTAACTCATTGATTAAATCTGGTAACGAAGCAGAATGTGCATGAACATGATAATCCTTTGGAAACACCTGGTCAAGGCCCCAAGCTAGAGCACCCCCCCCTGCTGTGTAAATGGAAATCACAGCAGGAGGGGAGCGAGCTGATGCCAGGACTCGGTGCGATGCATGACCTCGGGACATTAGCGGAGAAGAGATTACGAGTTCAGCGGACAGAGGATTAAGTCGAGTTGGTCCATATAAGCGGGAGCTGCGGCTGGAGTCGAGAGGACTTGCTACGTGAAGCGCTGACCGAACGGGAGTGTCGGATGAACGAGAAGGACCAGCGAAAAGAGTTAACCTGACCCATTATATTATGCGGTATCATTTTGGTAATTGAATGAAGTGAATACAGTTTAATAAACTAGACCTTTTGTAACCTGTGTCCGGTCGTTGGAGTCCTGTGAGTCCCCCAGTACAAATTCCCTGACAGGGGGGCGAGATATAAATGCTGGGGGGGGCGAGATATAAATGCTGGGGGGGGCGAGATATAAATGCTGGGGGGGGCGAGATATAAATGCTGTGGGGGGGGCGAGATATAAATGCTGGGGGGGGCGAGATATAAATGCTGGGGGGGGCGAGATATAAATGCTGGGGGGGGGCGAGATATAAATGCTGGGGGGGGCGAGATATAAATGCTGGGGGGGGCGAGATATAGATGCTGGGGGGGGGGGCGAGATATGTAGCGTTGGGCCAGGGGAGTGTTGAGCCAGCGAGATATAAATGCTGGGGGAGGTGAGATGTAGTGTTGGGTGAGTGAGAGGGGAGAGCGATGGGCCAGGGGAGTGTTGGGCCAGCGAGATATAAATGCTGGGGGAGGCGAGATGTAGTGTTGGGTGAGTGAGGGGAGATATGTAGCGTTGGGCCAGGGGAGAGTGTTGGGCCAGCGAGAGATAAATGCTGGGGGAGGCGAGATGTAGTGTTGGGTGAGTGAGAGGGGAGAGCGTTGGGCCAGGGGAGTGTTGGGCCAGCGAGATATAAATGCTGGGGGAGGCGAGATGTAGTGTTGGGTGAGTGAGAGGGGAGATATGTAGCGTTGGGCCAGGGGAGTGTTGGGCCAGCGAGATATAAATGCTGGGGGAGGCGAGATGTAGTGTTGGGTGAGTGAGAGGGGAGAGTGTTGGGCCAGCTAGATATAAGTGCTGGGGGAGGCGATATGTAGTGTTGGGTGAGTGAGAGGGGAGAGCGTTGGGCCAAGGGAGTGTTGGGCCAGCGAGATATAAATGCTGGGGGAGGCGAGATGTAGTGTTGGGTGAGTGAGAGGGGAGAGCGTTGGGCCAGGGGAGTGTTGGGCCAGCTAGATATAAATGCTGGGGGAGGTGAGATGTAGTGTTGGGTGAGTGAGAGGGGAGAGTGTTGGGCCAGCTAGATATAAATGCTGGGGGAGGTGAGATGTAGTGTTGGGTGAGTGAGAGGGGAGAGCAATGGGCCAGGGGAGTGTTGGGCCAGCGAGATATAAATGCTGGGGGAGGCAAGATGTAGTGTTGGGTGAGTGTGAGGGGAGAGTGTTGGGCCAGCTAGATATAAATGCTGGGGGAGGTGAGATGTAGTGTTGGGTGAGTGAGAGGGGAGAGCGATGGGCCAGGGGAGTGTTGGGCCAGCGAGATATAAATGCTGGGGGAGGTGCGATGTAGTGTTGGGTGAGTGAGAGGGGAGAGCGTTGGGCCAGGGGAGTGTTGGGCCAGCGAGATATAAATGCTGGGGGAGGCGAGATGTCGTGTTGGGTGAGTGAGAGGGGAGAGCGTTGGGCCAGGGGAGTGTTGGGCCAGCGAGATATAAATGCTGGGGGAGGCGAGATGTAGTGTTGGGTGAGTGAGAGGGGAGAGCATTTGGCCAGCGAGATCTAAATGCTAGGGGAGGCGAGATGTAGTGTTGGGTGAGTGAGAGGGGAGATATGTAGCATTGGGCCAGGGGAGATATGTAGCGTTGGGCCAGGGGAGAGTGTTGGGCCAGCGGAAAGTGTTGGGCCAGCGAGATATAAATGCTGGGGGAGGCGAGATGTAGTGTTGGGTGAGTGAGAGGGTAGCGTGTTGGGCCAGCGAGATATAAATGCTGGGGGAGGCGAGATGTAGTGTTGGGTGAGTGAGAGGGGAGATATGTAGCGTTGGGCCAGGGGAGAGTGTTGGGCCAGCGCGATATAAATGCTGGGGGAGGCGAGATGCAGTGTTGGGTGAGTGAGAGGGGAGATATGTAGCGTTGGGCCAGGGGAGTGTTGGGCCAGCGAGATATAAATGCTGGGGGAGGCGAGATGTAGTGTTGGGTGAGTGAAAGGGGAGAGTGTTGGGCCAGCTAGATATAAATGCTGGGGGAGACGAGATGTAGTGTTGGGTGAGTGAGAGGGGAGATATGTAGCGTTGGGCCAGGGGAGAGTGTTGGGCCAGCGAGATATAAATGCTGGGGGAGGCGAGATGTAGTGTTGGGTGAGTGAGAGGGGAGATATGTAGCTTTGGGCCAGGGGAGAGTGTTGGGCCAGCGAGATATAAATGCTGGGGGAGGCGAGATGTAGTGTTGGGTGAGTAAGAGGGGAGATATGTAGCGTTGGGCCAGGGGAGAGTGTTGGGCCAGCGCGATATAAATGCTGGGGGAGGCGAGATGCAGTGTTGGGTGAGTGAGAGGGGAGATATGTAGCGTTGGGCCAGGGGAGTGTTGGGCCAGCGAGATATAAATGCTGGGGGAGGCGAGATGTAGTGTTGGGTGAGTGAGAGGGGAGAGTGTTGGGCCAGCTAGATATAAATGCTGGGGGAGGTGAGATGTAGTGTTGGGTGAGTGAGAGGGGAGAGCAATGGGCCAGGGGAGTGTTGGGCCAGCGAGATATAAATGCTGGGGGAGGCGAGATGTAGTGTTGGGTGAGTGAGAGGGGAGAGTGTTGGGCCAGCTAGATATAAATGCTGGGGGAGGTGAGATGTAGTGTTGGGTGAGTGAGAGGGGAGATATGTAGCGTTGGGCCAGGGGAGAGTGTTGGGCCAGCGCGATATAAATGCTGGGGGAGGGGAGATGCAGTGTTGGGTGAGTGAGAGGGGAGATATGTAGCGTTGGGCCAGGGGAGTGTTGGGCCAGCGAGATATAAATGCTGGGGGAGGCGAGATGTAGTGTTGGGTGAGTGAGAGGGGAGATATGTAGCGTTGGGCCAGGGGAGTGTTGGGCCAGCGAGATATAAATGCTGGGGGAGGCGAGATGTAGTGTTGGGTGAGTGAGAGGGGAGAGCGTTGGGCCAGGGGAGTGTTGGGCCAGCTAGATATAAATGCTGGGGGAGGCGAGATGCAGTGTTGGGTGAGTGAGAGGGGAGATATGTAGTGTTGGGCCAGGGGAGTGTTGGGCCAGCGAGATATAAATGCTGGGCGAGGCGAGATGTAGTGTTGGGTGAGTGAGAGGGGAGAGTGTTGGGCCAGCTAGATATAAATGCTGGGGGAGGTGAGATGTTGTGTTGGGTGAGTGAGAGGGGAGATATGTAGCGTTGGGCCAGGGGAGAGTGTTGGGCCAGCGAGATATAAATGCTGGGGGAGGGGAGATGTCGTGTTGGGTGAGTGAGAGGGGAGATATGTAGCGTTGGGCCAGGGGAGAGTGTTGGGCCAGCGAGATCTAAATGCTGGGGGAGGCGAGATATAGTGTTGGGTGAGTGAGAGGGGAGATATGTAGCGTTGGGCCAGGGGAGAGTGTTGGGCCAGCGAAATATAAATGCTGGGGGAGGCGAGATGCAGTGTTGGGTGAGTGAGAGGGGAGATATGTAGCGTTGGGCCAGGGGAGTGTTGGGCCAGCGAGATATAAATGCTGGGGGAGGCGAGATGTAGTGTTGGGTGAGTGAGAGGGGAGAGTGTTGGGCCAGCTAGATATAAATGCTGGGGGAGGTGAGATGTAGTGTTGGGTGAGTGAGAGGGGAGAGCGATGGGCCAGGGGAGTGTTGGGCCAGCGAGATATAAATGCTGGGGGAGGCGAGATGTAGTGTTGGGTGAGTGAGAGGGGAGAGTGTTGGGCCAGCTAGATATAAATGCTGGGGGAGGTGTGATGTAGTGTTGGGTGAGTGAGAGGGGAGAGCGATGGGCCAGGGGAGTGTTGGGCCAGCGAGATATAAATGCTGGGGGAGGCGAGATGTAGTGTTGGGTGAGTGAGAGGGGAGAGCGATGGGCCAGGGGAGTGTTGGGCCAGCGAGATATAAATGCTGGGGGAGGTGAGATGTAGTGTTGGGTGAGTGAGAGGGGAGATCGATGGGCCAGGGGAGTGTTGGGCCAGCTAGATATAAATGCTGGGGGAGGTGAGATGTAGTGTTGGGTGAGTGAGAGGGGAGAGCGATGGGCCAGGGGAGTGTTGGGCCAGCGAGATATAAATGCTGGGGGAGGTGAGATGTAGTGTTGGGTGAGTGAGGGGAGATATGTAGCGTTGGGCCAGGGGAGAGTGTTGGGCCAGCGAGATATAAATGCTGGGGGAGGCGGGATGTAGTGTTGGGTGAGTGAGAGGGGAGAGTGTTGGGCCAGCAAGATATAAATGCTGGGGCAGGTGAGATGTAGTGTTGGGTGAGTGAGAGGGGAGAGCAATGGGCCAGGGGAGTGTTGGGCCAGCGAGATATAAATGCTGGGGGAGGCAAGATGTAGTGTTGGGTGAGTGAGAGGGGAGAGTGTTGGGCCAGCTAGATATAAATGCTGGGGGAGGTGAGATGTAGTGTTGGGTGAGTGAGAGGGGAGAGCGATGGGCCAGGGGAGTGTTGGGCCAGCGAGATATAAATGCTGGGGGAGGTGCGATGTAGTGTTGGGTGAGTGAGAGGGGAGAGCGTTGGGCCAGGGGAGTGTTGGGCCAGCGAGATATAAATGCTGGGGGAGGTGAGATGTAGTGTTGGGTGAGTGAGAGGGGAGAGCGTTGGGCCAGGGGAGTGTTGGGCCACCGAGATATAAATGCTGGGGGAGGCGAGATGTCGTGTTGGGTGAGTGAGAGGGGAGAGTGTTGGGCCAGGGTAGTGTTGGGCCAGCTAGATATAAATGCTGGGGCAGGTGAGATGTAGTGTTGGGTGAGTGAGAGGGGAGAGCAATGGGCCAGGGGAGTGTTGGGCCAGCGAGATATAAATGCTGGGGGAGGCAAGATGTAGTGTTGGGTGAGTGAGAGGGGAGAGTGTTGGGCCAGCTAGATATAAATGCTGGGGGAGGTGAGATGTAGTGTTGGGTGAGTGAGAGGGGAGAGCGATGGGCCAGGGGAGTGTTGGGCCAGCGAGATATAAATGCTGGGGGAGGTGCGATGTAGTGTTGGGTGAGTGAGAGGGGAGAGCGTTGGGCCAGGGGAGTGTTGGGCCAGCGAGATATAAATGCTGGGGGAGGTGAGATGTAGTGTTGGGTGAGTGAGAGGGGAGATATGTAGCGTTGGGCCAGGGGAGAGTGTTGGGCCAGCGAGATATAAATGCTGGGGGAGGCGAGATGCAGTGTTGGGTGAGTGAGAGGGGAGATATGTAGCGTTGGGCCAGGGGAGTGTTGGGCCAGCGAGATATAAATGCTGGGGGAGGGGAGATGTAGTGTTGGGTGAGTGAGAGGGGAGAGTGTTGGGCCAGCGAGATATAAATGCTGGGGGAGACGAGATGTAGTGTTGGGTGAGTGAGAGGGGAGAGCAATGGGCCAGGGGAGTGTTGGGCCAGCGAGATATAAATGCTGGGGGAGGCGAGATGTAGTGTTGGGTGAGTAAGAGGGGAGATATGTAGCGTTGGGCCAGGGGAGAGTGTTGGGCCAGCGCGACATAAATGCTGGGGGAGGCGAGATGTAGTGTTGGGTGAGTGAGAGGGGAGATATGTAGCGTTGGGCCAGGGGAGTGTTGGGCCAGCGAGATATAAATGCTGGGGGAGGCGAGATGTAGTGTTGGGTGAGTGAGAGGGGAGAGTGTTGGGCCAGCTAGATATAAATGCTGGGGGAGACGAGATGTAGTGTTGGGTGAGTGAGAGGGGAGAGCAATGGGCCAGGGGAGTGTTGGGCCAGCGAGATATAAATGCTGGGGGAGGCGAGATGTAGTGTTGGGTGAGTGAGAGGGGATAGCGATGGGCCAGGGGAGTGTTGGGCCAGCGAGATATAAATGCTGGGGGAGGCGAGATGTAGTGTTGGGTGAGTGAGAGGGGAGAGTGTTGGGCCAGCTAGATATAAATGCTGGGGGAGGTGAGATGTAGTGTTGGGTGAGTGAGAGGGGATAGCGATGGGCCAGGGGAGCGTTGGGCCAGCGAGATATAAATGCTGGGGGAGGCGAGATGTAGTGTTGGGTGATGAGAGGGGAGAGTGTTGGGCCAGCTAGATATAAATGCTGGGGGAGGTGAGATGTAGTGTTGGGTGAGTGAGAGGGGAGAGCGATGGGCCAGGGGAGTGTTGGGCCAGCGAGATATAAATGCTGGGGGAGGTGAGATGTAGTGTTGGGTGAGTGAGGGGAGATATGTAGCGTTGGGCCAGGGGAGAGTGTTGGGCCAGCGAGATATAAATGCTGGGGGAGGCGGGATGTAGTGTTGGGTGAGTGAGAGCGGAGAGTGTTGGGCCAGCTAGATATAAATGCTGGGGGAGGCGAGATGTAGTGTTGGGTGAGTGAGAGGGGAGAGCGTTGGGACAAGGGAGTGTTGGGCCAGCAAGATATAAATGCTGGGGGAGGCGAGATGTAGTGTTGGGCCAGGGGAGAGTGTTGGGTCAGCGGAGAGTGTTGGGCCAGCTAGATATAAATGCTGGGGGAGGTGAGATGTAGTGTTGGGTGAGTGAGAGGGGAGAGCGATGGGCCAGGGGAGTGTTGGGCCAGCGATATATAAATGCTGGGGGAGGCGAGATGTAGTGTTGGGTGAGTGAGAGGGGAGATATGTAGCGTTGGGCCAAGGGAGCGTTGGGCCAAGGGAGTGTTGGGCCAGCGAGATATAAATGCTGAGGGAGGCGAGATGTAGTGTTGGGCCAGGGGAGAGTGTTGGGTCAGCGGAGAGTGTTGGGCCAGCTAGATATAAATGCTGGGGGAGGTGAGATGTAGTGTTGGGTGAGTGAGAGGGGAGAGCGATGGGCCAGGGGAGTGTTGGGCCAGCGATATATAAATGCTGGGGGAGGCGAGATGTAGTGTTGGGTGAGTGAGAGGGGAGATATGTAGCGTTGGGCCAAGGGAGCGTTGGGCCAAGGGAGTGTTGGGCCAGCGAGATATAAATGCTGAGGGAGGCGAGATGTAGTGTTGGGCCAGGGGAGAGTGTTGGGTCAGCGGAGAGTGTTGGGCCAGCTAGATATAAATGCTGGGGGAGGTGAGATGTAGTGTTGGGTGAGTGAGAGGGGAGAGCGATGGGCCAGGGGAGTGTTGGGCCAGCGATATATAAATGCTGGGGGAGGCGTGATGTAGTGTTGGGTGAGTGAGAGGGGAGATATGTAGCGTTGGGCCAGGGGAGAGTGTTGGGCCAGCGAGATATAAATGCTGGGGGAGGGGAGATATCGTGTTGGGTGAGTGAGAGGGGAGATATGTAGCGTTGGGCCAGGGGAGAGTGTTGGGCCAGCGAGATATAAATGCTGGGGGAGGTCAGATGTCGTGTTGGGTGAGTGAGAGGGGAGATATGTAGCGTTGGGCCAGGGGAGAGTGTTGGGCCAGCGAGATCTAAATGCTGGGGGAGGCGAGATGTAGTGTTGGGTGAGTGAGAGGGGAGATATGTAGCGTTGGGCCAGGGGAGAGTGTTGGGCCAGCGAGATATAAATGCTGGGGGAGGCGAGATGCAGTGTTGGGTGAGTGAGAGGGGAGATATGTAGCGTTGGGCCAGGGGAGTGTTGGGCCAGCGAGATATAAATGCTGGGGGAGGGGAGATGTAGTGTTGGGTGAGTGAGAGGGGAGAGTGTTGGGCCAGCGAGATATAAATGCTGGGGGAGGTGAGATGTAGTGTTGGGTGAGTGAGAGGGGAGAGCGATGGGCCAGGGGAGTGTTGGGCCAGCGAGATATAAATGCTGGGGGAGGCGAGATGTAGTGTTGGGTGAGTGAGAGGGGAGAGTGTTGGGCCAGCTAGATATAAATGCTGGGGGAGGTGAGATGTAGTGTTGAGTGAGTGAGAGGGGAGAGCGATGGGCCAGGGGAGTGTTGGGCCAGCGAGATATAAATGCTGGGGGAGGTGAGATGTAGTGTTGGGTGAGTGAGGGGAGATATGTAGCGTTGGGCCAGGGGAGAGTGTGGGGCCAGCGAGATATAAATGCTGGGGGAGGCGGGATGTAGTGTTGGGTGAGTGAGAGGGGAGAGTGTTGGGCCAGCTAGATATAAATGCTGGGGGAGGCGAGATGTAGTGTTGGGTGAGTGAGAGGGGAGAGCGTTGGGCCAAGGGAGTGTTGGGCCAGCGAGATATAAATGCTGGGGGAGGTGAGATGTAGTGTTGGGTGAGTGAGAGGGGAGAGCGTTGGGCCAGGGGAGTGTTGGGCCAGTGCGATATAAATGCTGGGGGAGGCGAGATGCAGTGTTGGGTGAGTGAGAGGGGAGATATGTAGCGTTGGGCCAGGGGAGTGTTGGGCCAGCGAGATATAAATGCTGGGGGAGGCGAGATGTAGTGTTGGGTGAGTGAGAGGGGAGAGTGTTGGGCCAGCTAGATATAAATGCTGGGGCAGGCGAGATGTAGTGTTGGGTGAGTGAGAGGGGAGAGCGTTGGGCCAAGGGAGTGTTGGGCCAGCGCGATATAAATGCTGGGGGAGGCGAGATGCAGTGTTGGGTGAGTGAGAGGGGAGATATGTAGCGTTGGGCCAGGGGAGTGTTGGGCCAGCGAGATATAAATGCTGGGGGAGGCGAGATGTAGTGTTGGGTGAGTGAGAGGGGAGAGTGTTGGGCCAGCGAGATATAAATGCTGGGGGAGGCGAGATGTCGTGTTGGGTGAGTGAGAGGGGAGAGCGTTTGGCCAGCGAGATCTAAATGCTGGGGGAGGCGAGGTGTAGTGTTGGGTGAGTGAGAGGGGAGATATGCAGTGTTGGGTCAGGGAAGAGTGTTGGGCCAGCGGAGAGTGTTGGGCCAGCTAGATATAAATGCTGGGGGAGGTGAGATGTACTGTTGGGTGAGTGAGAGGGGAGATATGTAGCGTTGGGTGAGTGAGAGGGGAGAGTGATGGGCCAGCTAGATATAAATGCTGGGGGAGGTGAGATGTAGTGTTGGGTGAGTGAGAGGGGAGAGTGATGGGCCAGGGGAGTGTTGGGCCAGCGAGATATAAATGCTAGGGGAAACGAGATGTAGTGTTGGGTGAGTGAGAGGGGAGAGTGTTGGGCCAGCTAGATATAAATGCTGGGGGAGGTGAGATGTAGTGTTGGGTGAGTGAGAGGGGAGAGTGATGGGCCAGGGGAGTGTTGGGCCAGCGAGATATAAATGCTAGGGGAAACGAGATGTAGTGTTGGGTGAGTGAGAGGGGAGAGTGTTGGGCCAGCTAGATATAAATGCTGGGGGAGGTGAGATGTAGTGTTGGGTGAGTGAGAGGGGAGAGTGATGGGCCAGGGGAGTGTTGGGCCAGCGAGATATAAATGCTAGGGGAAACGAGATGTAGTGTTGGGTGAGTGAGAGGGGAGAGTGTTGGGCCAGCTAGATATAAATGCTGGGGGAGGTGAGATGTAGTGTTGGGTGAGTGAGAGGGGAGAGCGATGGGCCAGGGGAGTGTTTGGCCAGCGAGATATAAATGCTGGGGGAGGTGAGATGTAGTGTTGGGTGAGTGAGGGGAGATATGTAGCGTTGGGCCAGGGGAGAGTGTTGGGCCAGCGAGATATAAATGCTGGGGGAGGCGGGATGTAGTGTTGGGTGAGTGAAAGGGGAGAGTGTTGGGCCAGCTGGATATAAATGCTGGGGGAGGCGAGATGTAGTGTTGGGTGAGTGAGAGGGGAGAGCGTTGGGCCAAGGGAGTGTTGGGCCAGCGAGATATAAATGCTGGGGGAGGCGAGATGTAGTGTTGGGTGAGTGAGAGGGGAGAACGTTGGGCCAGGGGAGTGTTGGGCCAGCGAGATATAAATGCTGGGGGAGGCGAGATGTAGTGTTGGGTGAGTGAGAGGGAAGAGCGTTTGGCCAGCGAGATCTAAATGCTGGGGGAGGCGAGATGTAGTGTTGGGTGAGTGAGAGGGGAGATATGTAGCGTTGGGCCAGGGGAGAGTGTTGGGCCAGCGGAGAGTGTTGGGCCAGCAAGATATAAATGCTGGGGGAGGCAAGATGTAGTGTTGGGTGAGTGAGAGGGGAGAGTGTTGGGCCAGCGAGATATAAATGCTGGGGGAGGCGAGATGTAGTGTTGGGTGAGTGAGAGGGGAGAGCGTTTGGCCAGCGAGATCTAAATGCTGGGGGAGGCGAGATGTAGTGTTGGGTGAGTGAGAAGGGAGATATGTAGCGTTGGGCCAGGGGAGAGTGTTGGGCCAGTGGAGAGTGTTGGGCCAGCGAGATATAAATGCTGGGGGAGGCGAGATGTAGTGTTGGGTGAGTGAGAGGGGAGATATGTAGCGTTGGGCCAGGGGAGTGTTGGGCCAGCACGATATAAATGCTGGGGGAGGCGAGATGCAGTGTTGGGTGAGTGAGAGGGGAGATATGTAGCGTTGGGCCAGGGGAGTGTTGGGCCAGCGAGATATAAATGCTGGGGGAGGCGAGATGTAGTGTTGGGTGAGTGAGAGGGGAGATATGTAGCGTTGGGCCAGGGGAGTGTTGGGCCAGCGAGATATAAATGCTGGGGGAGGCGAGATGTAGTGTTGGGTGAGTGAGAGGGGAGAGTGTTGGGCCAGCTAGATATAAATGCTGGGGGAGACGAGATGTAGTGTTGGGTGAGTGAGAGGGGAGAGCAATGGGCCAGGGGAGTGTTGGGCCAGCGAGATATAAATGCTGGGGGAGGCGAGATGTAGTGTTGGGTGAGTGAGAGGGGATAGCGATGGGCCAGGGGAGTGTTGGGCCAGCGAGATATAAATGCTGGGGGAGGCGAGATGTAGTGTTGGGTGAGTGAGAGGGGAGAGTGTTGGGCCAGCTAGATATAAATGCTGGGGGAGGTGAGATGTAGTGTTGGGTGAGTGAGAGGGGATAGCGATGGGCCAGGGGAGCGTTGGGCCAGCGAGATATAAATGCTGGGGGAGGCGAGATGTAGTGTTGGGTGATGAGAGGGGAGAGTGTTGGGCCAGCTAGATATAAATGCTGGGGGAGGTGAGATGTAGTGTTGGGTGAGTGAGAGGGGAGAGCGATGGGCCAGGGGAGTGTTGGGCCAGCGAGATATAAATGCTGGGGGAGGTGAGATGTAGTGTTGGGTGAGTGAGGGGAGATATGTAGCGTTGGGCCAGGGGAGAGTGTTGGGCCAGCGAGATATAAATGCTGGGGGAGGCGGGATGTAGTGTTGTGTGAGTGAGAGGGGAGAGTGTTGGGCCAGCTAGATATAAATGCTGGGGGAGGCGAGATGTAGTGTTGGGTGAGTGAGAGGGGAGAGCGTTGGGACAAGGGAGTGTTGGGCCAGCAAGATATAAATGCTGGGGGAGGCGAGATGTAGTGTTGGGCCAGGGGAGAGTGTTGGGTCAGCGGAGAGTGTTGGGCCAGCTAGATATAAATGCTGGGGGAGGTGAGATGTAGTGTTGGGTGAGTGAGAGGGGAGAGCGATGGGCCAGGGGAGTGTTGGGCCAGCGATATATAAATGCTGGGGGAGGCGAGATGTAGTGTTGGGTGAGTGAGAGGGGAGATATGTAGCGTTGGGCCAAGGGAGCGTTGGGCCAAGGGAGTGTTGGGCCAGCGAGATATAAATGCTGAGGGAGGCGAGATGTAGTGTTGGGCCAGGGGAGAGTGTTGGGTCAGCGGAGAGTGTTGGGCCAGCTAGATATAAATGCTGGGGGAGGTGAGATGTAGTGTTGGGTGAGTGAGAGGGGAGAGCGATGGGCCAGGGGAGTGTTGGGCCAGCGATATATAAATGCTGGGGGAGGCGAGATGTAGTGTTGGGTGAGTGAGAGGGGAGATATGTAGCGTTGGGCCAAGGGAGCGTTGGGCCAAGGGAGTGTTGGGCCAGCGAGATATAAATGCTGAGGGAGGCGAGATGTAGTGTTGGGCCAGGGGAGAGTGTTGGGTCAGCGGAGAGTGTTGGGCCAGCTAGATATAAATGCTGGGGGAGGTGAGATGTAGTGTTGGGTGAGTGAGAGGGGAGAGCGATGGGCCAGGGGAGTGTTGGGCCAGCGATATATAAATGCTGGGGGAGGCGAGATGTAGTGTTGGGTGAGTGAGAGGGGAGATATGTAGCGTTGGGCCAGGGGAGAGTGTTGGGCCAGCGAGATATAAATGCTGGGGGAGGGGAGATATCGTGTTGGGTGAGTGAGAGGGGAGATATGTAGCGTTGGGCCAGGGGAGAGTGTTGGGCCAGCGAGATATAAATGCTGGGGGAGGTCAGATATCGTGTTGGGTGAGTGAGAGGGGAGATATGTAGCGTTGGGCCAGGGGAGAGTGTTGGGCCAGCGAGATCTAAATGCTGGGGGAGGCGAGATGTAGTGTTGGGTGAGTGAGAGGGGAGATATGTAGCGTTGGGCCAGGGGAGAGTGTTGGGCCAGCGAGATATAAATGCTGGGGGAGGCGAGATGCAGTGTTGGGTGAGTGAGAGGGGAGATATGTAGCGTTGGGCCAGGGGAGTGTTGGGCCAGCGAGATATAAATGCTGGGGGAGGGGAGATGTAGTGTTGGGTGAGTGAGAGGGGAGAGTGTTGGGCCAGCGAGATATAAATGCTGGGGGAGGTGAGATGTAGTGTTGGGTGAGTGAGAGGGGAGAGCGATGGGCCAGGGGAGTGTTGGGCCAGCGAGATATAAATGCTGGGGGAGGCGAGATGTAGTGTTGGGTGAGTGAGAGGGGAGAGTGTTGGGCCAGCTAGATATAAATGCTGGGGGAGGTGAGATGTAGTGTTGGGTGAGTGAGAGGGGAGAGCGATGGGCCAGGGGAGTGTTGGGCCAGCGAGATTTAAATGCTGGGGGAGGTGAGATGTAGTGTTGGGTGAGTGAGGGGAGATATGTAGCGTTGGGCCAGGGGAGAGTGTGGGGCCAGCAAGATATAAATGCTGGGGGAGGCGGGATGTAGTGTTGGGTGAGTGAGAGGGGAGAGTGTTGGGCCAGCTAGATATAAATGCTGGGGGAGGCGAGATGTAGTGTTGGGTGAGTGAGAGGGGAGAGCGTTGGGCCAAGGGAGTGTTGGGCCAGCGAGATATAAATGCTGGGGGAGGTGAGATGTAGTGTTGGGTGAGTGAGAGGGGAGAGCGTTGGGCCAGGGGAGTGTTGGGCCAGTGCGATATAAATGCTGGGGGACGCGAGATGCAGTGTTGGGTGAGTGAGAGGGGAGATATGTAGCGTTGGGCCAGGGGAGTGTTGGGCCAGCGAGATATAAATGCTGGGGGAGGCGAGATGTAGTGTTGGGTGAGTGAGAGGGGAGAGTGTTGGGCCAGCTAGATATAAATGCTGGGGGAGGCGAGATGTAGTGTTGGGTGAGTGAGAGGGGAGAGCGTTGGGCCAAGGGAGTGTTGGGCCAGCGCGATATAAATGCTGGGGGAGGCGAGATGCAGTGTTGGGTGAGTGAGAGGGGAGATATGTAGCGTTGGGCCAGGGGAGTGTTGGGCCAGCGAGATATAAATGCTGGGGGAGGCGAGATGTAGTGTTGGGTGAGTGAGAGGGGAGAGTGTTGGGCCAGCGAGATATAAATGCTGGGGGAGGCGAGATGTCGTGTTGGGTGAGTGAGAGGGGAGAGCGTTTGGCCAGCGAGATCTAAATGCTGGGGGAGGCGAGGTGTAGTGTTGGGTGAGTGAGAGGGGAGATATGCAGTGTTGGGTCAGGGAAGAGTGTTGGGCCAGCGGAGAGTGTTGGGCCAGCTAGATATAAATGCTGGGGGAGGTGAGATGTACTGTTGGGTGAGTGAGTGGGGAGAGTGTTGGGCCAGCTAGATATAAATGCTGGGGGAGGTGAGATGTAGTGTTGGGTGAGTGAGAGGGGAGAGTGTTGGGCCAGCGAGATATAAATGCTGGGGGAGGCGAGATGTAGTGTTGGGTGAGTGAGAGGGGAGAGTGTTGGGCCAGCTAGATATAAATGCTGGGGGAGGTGAGATGTAGTGTTGGGTGAGTGAGAGGGGAGAGTGATGGGCCAGGGGAGTGTTGGGCCAGCGAGATATAAATGCTAGGGGAAACGAGATGTAGTGTTGGGTGAGTGAGAGGGGAGAGTGTTGGGCCAGCTAGATATAAATGCTGGGGGAGGTGAGATGTAGTGTTGGGTGAGTGAGAGGGGAGAGCGATGGGCCAGGGGAGTGTTTGGCCAGCGAGATATAAATGCTGGGGGAGGTGAGATGTAGTGTTGGGTGAGTGAGGGGAGATATGTAGCGTTGGGCCAGGGGAGAGTGTTGGGCCAGCGAGATATAAATGCTGGGGGAGGCGGGATGTAGTGTTGGGTGAGTGAAAGGGGAGAGTGTTGGGCCAGCTGGATATAAATGCTGGGGGAGGTGAGATGTAGTGTTGGGTGAGTGAGAGGGGAGAGCGTTGGGCCAAGGGAGTGTTGGGCCAGCGAGATATAAATGCTGGGGGAGGCGAGATGTAGTGTTGGGTGAGTGAGAGGGGAGAACGTTGGGCCAGGGG
This sequence comes from Myxine glutinosa, assembly GCF_964187855.1. Lineage (NCBI taxonomy): Eukaryota > Metazoa > Chordata > Myxini > Myxiniformes > Myxinidae > Myxine > Myxine glutinosa. The sequence goes on along the minus strand of NC_136261.1, from coordinate 6,379,176 downwards.
AGTGTTGGGCCAGCGAGATATAAATGCTGGGGGAGGCGAGATGTAGTGTTGGGTGAGTGAGAGGGAAGAGCGTTTGGCCAGCGAGATCTAAATGCTGGGGGAGGCGAGATGTAGTGTTGGGTGAGTGAGAGGGGAGATATGTAGCGTTGGGCCAGGGGAGAGTGTTGGGCCAGCGGAGAGTGTTGGGCCAGCAAGATATAAATGCTGGGGGAGGCAAGATGTAGTGTTGGGTGAGTGAGAGGGGAGAGTGTTGGGCCAGCGAGATATAAATGCTGGGGGAGGCGAGATGTAGTGTTGGGTGAGTGAGAGGGGAGAGCGTTTGGCCAGCGAGATCTAAATGCTGGGGGAGGCGAGATGTAGTGTTGGGTGAGTGAGAGGGGAGATATGTAGCGTTGGGCCAGGGGAGAGTGTTGGGCCAGTGGAGAGTGTTGGGCCAGCGAGATATAAATGCTGGGGGAGGCGAGATGTAGTGTTGGGTGAGTGAGAGGGGAGATATGTAGCGTTGGGCCAAGGGAGTGTTGGGCCAGCACGATATAAATGCTGGGGGAGGCGAGATGCAGTGTTGGGTGAGTGAGAGGGGAGATATGGAGCGTTGGGCCAGGGGAGTGTTGGGCCAGCGAGATATAAATGCTGGGGGAGGCGAGATGTAGTGTTGGGTGAGTGAGAGGGGAGATATGTAGCGTTGGGCCAGGGGAGTGTTGGGCCAGCGAGATATAAATGCTGGGGGAGGCGAGATGTAGTGTTGGGTGAGTGAGAGGGGAGAGTGTTAGGCCAGCTAGATATAAATGCTGGGGGAGACGAGATGTAGTGTTGGGTGAGTGAGAGGGGAGAGCAATGGGCCAGGGGAGTGTTGGGCCAGCGAGATATAAATGCTGGGGGAGGCGAGATGTAGTGTTGGGTGAGTGAGAGGGGATAGCGATGGGCCAGGGGAGTGTTGGGCCAGCGAGATATAAATGCTGGGGGAGGCGAGATGTAGTGTTGGGTGAGTGAGAGGGGAGAGTGTTGGGCCAGCTAGATATAAATGCTGGGGGAGGTGAGATGTAGTGTTGGGTGAGTGAGAGGGGATAGCGATGGGCCAGGGGAGCGTTGGGCCAGCGAGATATAAATGCTGGGGGAGGCGAGATGTAGTGTTGGGTGATGAGAGGGGAGAGTGTTGGGCCAGCTAGATATAAATGCTGGGGGAGGTGAGATGTAGTGTTGGGTGAGTGAGAGGGGAGAGCGATGGGCCAGGGGAGTGTTGGGCCAGCGAGATATAAATGCTGGGGGAGGTGAGATGTAGTGTTGGGCCAGGGGAGAGTGTTGGGTCAGCGGAGAGTGTTGGGCCAGCTAGATATAAATGCTGGGGGAGGTGAGATGTAGTGTTGGGTGAGTGAGGGGAGATATGTAGCGTTGGGCCAGGGGAGAGTGTTGGGCCAGCGAGATATAAATGCTGGGGGAGGCGGGATGTAGTGTTGGGTGAGTGAGAGGGGAGAGTGTTGGGCCAGCTAGATATAAATGCTGGGGGAGGCGAGATGTAGTGTTGGGTGAGTGAGAGGGGAGAGCGTTGGGACAGGGGAGTGTTGGGCCAGCAAGATATAAATGCTGGGGGAGGCGAGATGTAGTGTTGGGCCAGGGGAGAGTGTTGGGTCAGCGGAGAGTGTTGGGCCAGCTAGATATAAATGCTGGGGGAGGTGAGATGTAGTGTTGGGTGAGTGAGAGGGGAGAGCGATGGGCCAGGGGAGTGTTGGGCCAGCGATATATAAATGCTGGGGGAGGCGAGATGTAGTGTTGGGTGAGTGAGAGGGGAGATATGTAGCGTTGGGCCAAGGGAGCGTTGGGCCAAGGGAGTGTTGGGCCAGCGAGATATAAATGCTGAGGGAGGCGAGATGTAGTGTTGGGCCAGGGGAGAGTGTTGGGTCAGCGGAGAGTGTTGGGCCAGCTAGATATAAATGCTGGGGGAGGTGAGATGTAGTGTTGGGTGAGTGAGAGGGGAGAGCGATGGGCCAGGGGAGTGTTGGGCCAGCGATATATAAATGCTGGGGGAGGCGAGATGTAGTGTTGGGTGAGTGAGAGGGGAGATATGTAGCGTTGGGCCAGGGGAGAGTGTTGGGCCAGCGAGATATAAATGCTGGGGGAGGGGAGATATCGTGTTGGGTGAGTGAGAGGGGAGATATGTAGCGTTGGGCCAGGGGAGAGTGTTGGGCCAGCGAGATCTAAATGCTGGGGGAGGCGAGATGTAGTGTTGGGTGAGTGAGAGGGGAGATATGTAGCGTTGGGCCAGGGGAGAGTGTTGGGCCAGCGAGATATAAATGCTGGGGGAGGCGAGATGCAGTGTTGGGTGAGTGAGAGGGGAGATATGTAGCGTTGGGCCAGGGGAGTGTTGGGCCAGCGAGATATAAATGCTGGGGGAGGGGAGATGTAGTGTTGGGTGAGTGAGAGGGGAGAGTGTTGGGCCAGCGAGATATAAATGCTGGGGGAGGTGAGATGTAGTGTTGGGTGAGTGAGAGGGGAGAGCGATGGGCCAGGGGAGTGTTGGGCCAGCGAGATAAAAAATGCTGGGGGAGGCGAGATGTAGTGTTGGGTGAGTGAGAGGGGAGAGTGTTGGGCCAGCTAGATATAAATGCTGGGGGAGGTGAGATGTAGTGTTGGGTGAGTGAGAGGGGAGAGCGATGGGCCAGGGGAGTGTTGGGCCAGCGAGATATAAATGCTGGGGGAGGTGAGATGTAGTGTTGGGTGAGTGAGGGGAGATATGTAGCGTTGGGCCAGGGGAGAGTGTGGGGCCAGCGAGATATAAATGCTGGGGGAGGCGAGATGCAGTGTTGGGTGAGTGAGAGGGGAGATATGTAGCGTTGGGCCAGGGGAGTGTTGGGCCAGCGAGATATAAATGCTGGGGGAGGCGAGATGTAGTGTTGGGTGAGTGAGAGGGGAGAGTGTTGGGCCAGCGAGATATAAATGCTGGGGGAGGCGAGATGTCGTGTTGGGTGAGTGAGAGGGGAGAGCGTTTGGCCAGCGAGATCTAAATGCTGGGGGAGGCGAGGTGTAGTGTTGGGTGAGTGAGAGGGGAGATATGCAGTGTTGGGTCAGGGAAGAGTGTTGGGCCAGCGGAGAGTGTTGGGCCAGCTAGATATAAATGCTGGGGGAGGTGAGATGTACTGTTGGGTGAGTGAGTGGGGAGAGTGTTGGGCCAGCTAGATATAAATGCTGGGGGAGGTGAGATGTAGTGTTGGGTGAGTGAGAGGGGAGAGTGTTGGGCCAGCGAGATATAAATGCTGGGGGAGGCGAGATGTAGTGTTGGGTGAGTGAGAGGGGAGAGTGTTGGGCCAGCTAGATATAAATGCTGGGGGAGGTGAGATGTAGTGTTGGGTGAGTGAGAGGGGAGAGTGATGGGCCAGGGGAGTGTTGGGCCAGCGAGATATAAATGCTAGGGGAAACGAGATGTAGTGTTGGGTGAGTGAGAGGGGAGAGTGTTGGGCCAGCTAGATATAAATGCTGGGGGAGGTGAGATGTAGTGTTGGGTGAGTGAGAGGGGAGAGCGATGGGCCAGGGGAGTGTTTGGCCAGCGAGATATAAATGCTGGGGGAGGTGAGATGTAGTGTTGGGTGAGTGAGGGGAGATATGTAGCGTTGGGCCAGGGGAGAGTGTTGGTCCAGCGAGATATAAATGCTGGGGGAGGCGGGATGTAGTGTTGGGTGAGTGAAAGGGGAGAGTGTTGGGCCAGCTGGATATAAATGCTGGGGGAGGTGAGATGTAGTGTTGGGTGAGTGAGAGGGGAGAGCGTTGGGCCAAGGGAGTGTTGGGCCAGCGAGATATAAATGCTGGGGGAGGCGAGATGTAGTGTTGGGTGAGTGAGAGGGGAGAACGTTGGGCCAGGGGAGTGTTGGGCCAGCGAGATATAAATGCTGGGGGAGGCGAGATGTAGTGTTGGGTGAGTGAGAGGGAAGAGCGTTTGGCCAGCGAGATCTAAATGCTGGGGGAGGCGAGATGTAGTGTTGGGTGAGTGAGAGGGGAGATATGTAGCGTTGGGCCAGGGGAGAGTGTTGGGCCAGCGGAGAGTGTTGGGCCAGCAAGATATAAATGCTGGGGGAGGCAAGATGTAGTGTTGGGTGAGTGAGAGGGGAGAGTGTTGGGCCAGCGAGATATAAATGCTGGGGGAGGCGAGATGTAGTGTTGGGTGAGTGAGAGGGGAGAGCGTTTGGCCAGCGAGATCTAAATGCTGGGGGAGGCGAGATGTAGTGTTGGGTAAGTGAGAGGGGAGATATGTAGCGTTGGGCCAGGGGAGAGTGTTGGGCCAGTGGAGAGTGTTGGGCCAGCGAGATATAAATGCTGGGGGAGGCGAGATGTAGTGTTGGGTGAGTGAGAGGGGAGATATGTAGCGTTGGGCCAAGGGAGTGTTGGGCCAGCACGATATAAATGCTGGGGGAGGCGAGATGCAGTGTTGGGTGAGTGAGAGGGGAGATATGTAGCGTTGGGCCAGGGGAGTGTTGGGCCAGCGAGATATAAATGCTGGGGGAGGCGAGATGTAGTGTTGGGTGAGTGAGAGGGGAGATATGTAGCGTTGGGCCAGGGGAGTGTTGGGCCAGCGAGATATAAATGCTGGGGGAGGCGAGATGTAGTGTTGGGTGAGTGAGAGGGGAGAGTGTTAGGCCAGCTAGATATAAATGCTGGGGGAGACGAGATGTAGTGTTGGGTGAGTGAGAGGGGAGAGCAATGGGCCAGGGGAGTGTTGGGCCAGCGAGATATAAATGCTGGGGGAGGCGAGATGTAGTGTTGGGTGAGTGAGAGGGGATAGCGATGGGCCAGGGGAGTGTTGGGCCAGCGAGATATAAATGCTGGGGGAGGCGAGATGTAGTGTTGGGTGAGTGAGAGGGGAGAGTGTTGGGCCAGCTAGATATAAATGCTGGGGGAGGTGAGATGTAGTGTTGGGTGAGTGAGAGGGGATAGCGATGGGCCAGGGGAGCGTTGGGCCAGCGAGATATAAATGCTGGGGGAGGCGAGATGTAGTGTTGGGTGATGAGAGGGGAGAGTGTTGGGCCAGCTAGATATAAATGCTGGGGGAGGTGAGATGTAGTGTTGGGTGAGTGAGAGGGGAGAGCGATGGGCCAGGGGAGTGTTGGGCCAGCGAGATATAAATGCTGGGGGAGGTGAGATGTAGTGTTGGGTGAGTGAGGGGAGATATGTAGCGTTGGGCCAGGGGAGAGTGTTGGGCCAGCGAGATATAAATGCTGGGGGAGGCGGGATGTAGTGTTGGGTGAGTGAGAGGGGAGAGTGTTGGGCCAGCTAGATATAAATGCTGGGGGAGGCGAGATGTAGTGTTGGGTGAGTGAGAGGGGAGAGCGTTGGGACAGGGGAGTGTTGGGCCAGCAAGATATAAATGCTGGGGGAGGCGAGATGTAGTGTTGGGCCAGGGGAGAGTGTTGGGTCAGCGGAGAGTGTTGGGCCAGCTAGATATAAATGCTGGGGGAGGTGAGATGTAGTGTTGGGTGAGTGAGAGGGGAGAGCGATGGGCCAGGGGAGTGTTGGGCCAGCGATATATAAATGCTGGGGGAGGCGAGATGTAGTGTTGGGTGAGTGAGAGGGGAGATATGTAGCGTTGGGCCAAGGGAGCGTTGGGCCAAGGGAGTGTTGGGCCAGCGAGATATAAATGCTGAGGGAGGCGAGATGTAGTGTTGGGCCAGGGGAGAGTGTTGGGTCAGCGGAGAGTGTTGGGCCAGCTAGATATAAATGCTGGGGGAGGTGAGATGTAGTGTTGGGTGAGTGAGCGGGGAGAGCGATGGGCCAGGGGAGTGTTGGGCCAGCGATATATAAATGCTGGGGGAGGCGAGATGTAGTGTTGGGTGAGTGAGAGGGGAGATATGTAGCGTTGGGCCAGGGGAGAGTGTTGGGCCAGCGAGATATAAATGCTGGGGGAGGGGAGATATCGTGTTGGGTGAGTGAGAGGGGAGATATGTAGCGTTGGGCCAGGGGAGAGTGTTGGGCCAGCGAGATATAAATGCTGGGGGAGGTCAGATGTCGTGTTGGGTGAGTGAGAGGGGAGATATGTAGCGTTGGGCCAGGGGAGAGTGTTGGGCCAGCGAGATCTAAATGCTGGGGGAGGCGAGATGTAGTGTTGGGTGAGTGAGAGGGGAGATATGTAGCGTTGGGCCAGGGGAGAGTGTTGGGCCAGCGAGATATAAATGCTGGGGGAGGCGAGATGCAGTGTTGGGTGAGTGAGAGGGGAGATATGTAGCGTTGGGCCAGGGGAGTGTTGGGCCAGCGAGATATAAATGCTGGGGGAGGGGAGATGTAGTGTTGGGTGAGTGAGAGGGGAGAGTGTTGGGCCAGCGAGATATAAATGCTGGGGGAGGTGAGATGTAGTGTTGGGTGAGTGAGAGGGGAGAGCGATGGGCCAGGGGAGTGTTGGGCCAGCGAGATAAAAAATGCTGGGGGAGGCGAGATGTAGTGTTGGGTGAGTGAGAGGGGAGAGTGTTGGGCCAGCTAGATATAAATGCTGGGGGAGGTGAGATGTAGTGTTGGGTGAGTGAGAGGAGAGAGCGATGGGCCAGGGGAGTGTTGGGCCAGCGAGATATAAATGCTGGGGGAGGTGAGATGTAGTGTTGGGTGAGTGAGGGGAGATATGTAGCGTTGGGCCAGGGGAGAGTGTGGGGCCAGCGAGATATAAATGCTGGGGGAGGCGGGATGTAGTGTTGGGTGAGTGAGAGGGGAGAGTGTTGGGCCAGCTAGATATAAATGCTGGGGGAGGCGAGATGTAGTGTTGGGTGAGTGAGAGGGGAGAGCGTTGGGCCAAGGGAGTGTTGGGCCAGCGAGATATAAATGCTGGGGGAGGTGAGATGTAGTGTTGGGTGAGTGAGAGGGGAGAGCGTTGGGCCAGGGGAGTGTTGGGCCAGTGCGATATAAATGCTGGGGGAGGCGAGATGCAGTGTTGGGTGAGTGAGAGGGGAGATATGTAGCGTTGGGCCAGGGGAGTGTTGGGCCAGCGAGATATAAATGCTGGGGGAGGCGAGATGTAGTGTTGGGTGAGTGAGAGGGGAGAGTGTTGGGCCAGCTAGATATAAATGCTGGGGGAGGCGAGATGTAGTGTTGGGTGAGTGAGAGGGGAGAGCGTTGGGCCAAGGGAGTGTTGGGCCAGCGCGATATAAATGCTGGGGGAGGCGAGATGCAGTGTTGGGTGAGTGAGAGGGGAGAGCGTTTGGCCAGCGAGATCTAAATGCTGGGGGAGGCGAGATGTAGTGTTGGGTGAGTGAGAGGGGAGAGTGTTGGGCCAGCTAGATATAAATGCTGGGGGAGGTGAGATGTAGTGTTGGGTGAGTGAGAGGGGAGAGTGATGGGCCAGGGGAGTGTTGGGCCAGCGAGATATAAATGCTAGGGGAAACGAGATGTAGTGTTGGGTGAGTGAGAGGGGAGAGTGTTGGGCCAGCTAGATATAAATGCTGGGGGAGGTGAGATGTAGTGTTGGGTGAGTGAGAGGGGAGAGCGATGGGCCAGGGGAGTGTTTGGCCAGCGAGATATAAATGCTGGGGGAGGTGAGATGTAGTGTTGGGTGAGTGAGGGGAGATATGTAGCGTTGGGCCAGGGGAGAGTGTTGGTCCAGCGAGATATAAATGCTGGGGGAGGCGGGATGTAGTGTTGGGTGAGTGAAAGGGGAGAGTGTTGGGCCAGCTGGATATAAATGCTGGGGGAGGTGAGATGTAGTGTTGGGTGAGTGAGAGGGGAGAGCGTTGGGCCAAGGGAGTGTTGGGCCAGCGAGATATAAATGCTGGGGGAGGCGAGATGTAGTGTTGGGTGAGTGAGAGGGGAGAACGTTGGGCCAGGGGAGTGTTGGGCCAGCGAGATATAAATGCTGGGGGAGGCGAGATGTAGTGTTGGGTGAGTGAGAGGGAAGAGCGTTTGGCCAGCGAGATCTAAATGCTGGGGGAGGCGAGATGTAGTGTTGGGTGAGTGAGAGGGGAGATATGTAGCGTTGGGCCAGGGGAGAGTGTTGGGCCAGCGGAGAGTGTTGGGCCAGCAAGATATAAATGCTGGGGGAGGCAAGATGTAGTGTTGGGTGAGTGAGAGGGGAGAGTGTTGGGCCAGCGAGATATAAATGCTGGGGGAGGCGAGATGTAGTGTTGGGTGAGTGAGAGGGGAGAGCGTTTGGCCAGCGAGATCTAAATGCTGGGGGAGGCGAGATGTAGTGTTGGGTAAGTGAGAGGGGAGATATGTAGCGTTGGGCCAGGGGAGAGTGTTGGGCCAGTGGAGAGTGTTGGGCCAGCGAGATATAAATGCTGGGGGAGGCGAGATGTAGTGTTGGGTGAGTGAGAGGGGAGATATGTAGCGTTGGGCCAAGGGAGTGTTGGGCCAGCACGATATAAATGCTGGGGGAGGCGAGATGCAGTGTTGGGTGAGTGAGAGGGGAGATATGTAGCGTTGGGCCAGGGGAGTGTTGGGCCAGCGAGATATAAATGCTGGGGGAGGCGAGATGTAGTGTTGGGTGAGTGAGAGGGGAGATATGTAGCGTTGGGCCAGGGGAGTGTTGGGCCAGCGAGATATAAATGCTGGGGGAGGCGAGATGTAGTGTTGGGTGAGTGAGAGGGGAGAGTGTTAGGCCAGCTAGATATAAATGCTGGGGGAGACGAGATGTAGTGTTGGGTGAGTGAGAGGGGAGAGCAATGGGCCAGGGGAGTGTTGGGCCAGCGAGATATAAATGCTGGGGGAGGCGAGATGTAGTGTTGGGTGAGTGAGAGGGGATAGCGATGGGCCAGGGGAGTGTTGGGCCAGCGAGATATAAATGCTGGGGGAGGCGAGATGTAGTGTTGGGTGAGTGAGAGGGGAGAGTGTTGGGCCAGCTAGATATAAATGCTGGGGGAGGTGAGATGTAGTGTTGGGTGAGTGAGAGGGGATAGCGATGGGCCAGGGGAGCGTTGGGCCAGCGAGATATAAATGCTGGGGGAGGCGAGATGTAGTGTTGGGTGATGAGAGGGGAGAGTGTTGGGCCAGCTAGATATAAATGCTGGGGGAGGTGAGATGTAGTGTTGGGTGAGTGAGAGGGGAGAGCGATGGGCCAGGGGAGTGTTGGGCCAGCGAGATATAAATGCTGGGGGAGGTGAGATGTAGTGTTGGGTGAGTGAGGGGAGATATGTAGCGTTGGGCCAGGGGAGAGTGTTGGGCCAGCGAGATATAAATGCTGGGGGAGGCGGGATGTAGTGTTGGGTGAGTGAGAGGGGAGAGTGTTGGGCCAGCTAGATATAAATGCTGGGGGAGGCGAGATGTAGTGTTGGGTGAGTGAGAGGGGAGAGCGTTGGGACAGGGGAGTGTTGGGCCAGCAAGATATAAATGCTGGGGGAGGCGAGATGTAGTGTTGGGCCAGGGGAGAGTGTTGGGTCAGCGGAGAGTGTTGGGCCAGCTAGATATAAATGCTGGGGGAGGTGAGATGTAGTGTTGGGTGAGTGAGAGGGGAGAGCGATGGGCCAGGGGAGTGTTGGGCCAGCGATATATAAATGCTGGGGGAGGCGAGATGTAGTGTTGGGTGAGTGAGAGGGGAGATATGTAGCGTTGGGCCAAGGGAGCGTTGGGCCAAGGGAGTGTTGGGCCAGCGAGATATAAATGCTGAGGGAGGCGAGATGTAGTGTTGGGCCAGGGGAGAGTGTTGGGTCAGCGGAGAGTGTTGGGCCAGCTAGATATAAATGCTGGGGGAGGTGAGATGTAGTGTTGGGTGAGTGAGAGGGGAGAGCGATGGGCCAGGGGAGTGTTGGGCCAGCGATATATAAATGCTGGGGGAGGCGAGATGTAGTGTTGGGTGAGTGAGAGGGGAGATATGTAGCGTTGGGCCAGGGGAGAGTGTTGGGCCAGCGAGATATAAATGCTGGGGGAGGGGAGATATCGTGTTGGGTGAGTGAGAGGGGAGATATGTAGCGTTGGGCCAGGGGAGAGTGTTGGGCCAGCGAGATATAAATGCTGGGGGAGGTCAGATGTCGTGTTGGGTGAGTGAGAGGGGAGATATGTAGCGTTGGGCCAGGGGAGAGTGTTGGGCCAGCGAGATCTAAATGCTGGGGGAGGCGAGATGTAGTGTTGGGTGAGTGAGAGGGGAGATATGTAGCGTTGGGCCAGGGGAGAGTGTTGGGCCAGCGAGATATAAATGCTGGGGGAGGCGAGATGCAGTGTTGGGTGAGTGAGAGGGGAGATATGTAGCGTTGGGCCAGGGGAGTGTTGGGCCAGCGAGATATAAATGCTGGGGGAGGGGAGATGTAGTGTTGGGTGAGTGAGAGGGGAGAGTGTTGGGCCAGCGAGATATAAATGCTGGGGGAGGTGAGATGTAGTGTTGGGTGAGTGAGAGGGGAGAGTGTTGGGCCAGCTAGATATAAATGCTGGGGGAGGTGAGATGTAGTGTTGGGTGAGTGAGAGGGGAGAGCGATGGGCCAGGGGAGTGTTGGGCCAGCGAGATAAAAAATGCTGGGGGAGGCGAGATGTAGTGTTGGGTGAGTGAGAGGGGAGAGTGTTGGGCCAGCTAGATATAAATGCTGGGGGAGGTGAGATGTAGTGTTGGGTGAGTGAGAGGGGAGAGCGATGGGCCAGGGGAGTGTTGGGCCAGCGAGATATAAATGCTGGGGGAGGTGAGATGTAGTGTTGGGTGAGTGAGGGGAGATATGTAGCGTTGGGCCAGGGGAGAGTGTGGGGCCAGCGAGATATAAATGCTGGGGGAGGCGGGATGTAGTGTTGGGTGAGTGAGAGGGGAGAGTGTTGGGCCAGCTAGATATAAATGCTGGGGGAGGCGAGATGTAGTGTTGGGTGAGTGAGAGGGGAGAGCGTTGGGCCAAGGGAGTGTTGGGCCAGCGAGATATAAATGCTGGGGGAGGTGAGATGTAGTGTTGGGTGAGTGAGAGGGGAGAGCGTTGGGCCAGGGGAGTGTTGGGCCAGTGCGATATAAATGCTGGGGGAGGCGAGATGCAGTGTTGGGTGAGTGAGAGGGGAGATATGTAGCGTTGGGCCAGGGGAGTGTTGGGCCAGCGAGATATAAATGCTGGGGGAGGCGAGATGTAGTGTTGGGTGAGTGAGAGGGGAGAGTGTTGGGCCAGCTAGATATAAATGCTGGGGGAGGCGAGATGTAGTGTTGGGTGAGTGAGAGGGGAGAGCGTTGGGCCAAGGGAGTGTTGGGCCAGCGCGATATAAATGCTGGGGGAGGCGAGATGCAGTGTTGGGTGAGTGAGAGGGGAGATATGTAGCGTTGGGCCAGGGGAGTGTTGGGCCAGCGAGATATAAATGCTGGGGGAGGCGAGATGTAGTGTTGGGTGAGTGAGAGGGGAGAGTGTTGGGCCAGCGAGATATAAATGCTGGGGGAGGCGAGATATCGTGTTGGGTGAGTGAGAGGGGAGAGCGTTTGGCCAGCGAGATCTAAATGCTGGGGGAGGCGAGGTGTAGTGTTGGGTGAGTGAGAGGGGAGATATGCAGTGTTGGGTCAGGGAAGAGTGTTGGGCCAGCGGAGAGTGTTGGGCCAGCTAGATATAAATGCTGGGGGAGGTGAGATGTACTGTTGGGTGAGTGAGAGGGGAGAGTGTTGGGCCAGCTAGATATAAATGCTGGGGGAGGTGAGATGTAGTGTTGGGTGAGTGAGAGGGGAGAGTGTTGGGCCAGCGAGATATAAATGCTGGGGGAGGCGAGATGTAGTGTTGGGTGAGTGAGAGGGGAGAGTGTTGGGCCAGCTAGATATAAATGCTGGGGGAGGTGAGATGTAGTGTTGGGTGAGTGAGAGGGGAGAGTGATGGGCCAGGGGAGTGTTGGGCCAGCGAGATATAAATGCTGGGGGAGGTGAGATGTAGTGTTGGGTGAGTGAGAGGGGAGAGCGATGGGCCAGGGGAGTGTTTGGCCAGCGAGATATAAATGCTGGGGGAGGTGAGATGTAGTGTTGGGTGAGTGAGGGGAGATATGTAGCGTTGGGCCAGGGGAGAGTGTTGGGCCAGCGAGATATAAATGCTGGGGGAGGCGGGATGTAGTGTTGGGTGAGTGAAAGGGGAGAGTGTTGGGCCAGCTGGATATAAATGCTGGGGGAGGCGAGATGTAGTGTTGGGTGAGTGAGAGGGGAGAGCGTTGGGCCAAGGGAGTGTTGGGCCAGCGAGATATAAATGCTGGGGGAGGCGAGATGTAGTGTTGGGTGAGTGAGAGGGGAGAACGTTGGGCCAGGGGAGTGTTGGGCCAGCGAGATATAAATGCTGGGGGAGGCGAGATGTAGTGTTGGGTGAGTTAGAGGGAAGAGCGTTTGGCCAGCGAGATCTAAATGCTGGGGGAGGCGAGATGTAGTGTTGGGTGAGTGAGAGGGGAGATATGTAGCGTTGGGCCAGGGGAGAGTGTTGGGCCAGCGGAGAGTGTTGGGCCAGCAAGATATAAATGCTGGGGGAGGCAAGATGTAGTGTTGGGTGAGTGAGAGGGGAGAGTGTTGGGCCAGCGAGATATAATTGCTGGGGGAGGCGAGATGTAGTGTTGGGTGAGTGAGAGGGGAGAGCGTTTGGCCAGCGAGATCTAAATGCTGGGGGAGGCGAGATGTAGTGTTGGGTGAGTGAGAGGGGAGATATGTAGCGTTGGGCCAGGGGAGAGTGTTGGGCCAGTGGAGAGTGTTGGGCCAGCGAGATATAAATGCTGGGGGAGGCGAGATGCAGTGTTGGGTGAGTGAGAGGGGAGATATGTAGCGTTGGGCCAGGGGAGTATTGGGCAAGCGAGATATAAATGCTGGGGGAGGTGAGATGTAGTGTTGGGTGAGTGAGAGGGGAGAGCGATGGGCCAGGGGAGTGTTGGGCCAGCGAGATATAAATGCTGGGGGAGGTGAGATGTAGTGTTGGGTGAGTGAGAGGGGAGATATGTAGCGTTGGACCAGGGGAGTGTTGGGTGAGTGAAAGGGGAGATATGTAGCGTTGGGCCAGGGGAGTGTTGGGCCAGCGAGATATAAATGCTGGGGGGGGGCGAGATGTAGTGTTGGGTGAGTGAGAGGGGAGAGTGTTGGGCCAGCGAGATATAAATGCTGGGGGAGGCGAGATGTAGTGTTGGGTGAGTGAGAGGGGAGATATGTAGCGTTGGGCCAGGGGAGTGTTGGGCCAGCGCGATATAAATGCTGGGGGAGGCGAGATGCAGTGTTGGGTGAGTGAGAGGGGAGATATGTAGCGTTGGGCCAGGGGAGTGTTGGGTGAGTGAAAGGGGAGATATGTAGCGTTGGGCCAGGGGAGTGTTGGGCCAGCGAGATATAAATGCTGGGGGGGCGAGATGTAGTGTTGGGTGAGTGAGAGGGGAGAGCGTTGGGCCAAGGGAGTGTTGGGCCAGCAAGATATAAATGCTGGGGGAGGCGAGATGTAGTGTTGGGTGAGTGAGAGGGGAGATATGTAGCGTTGGGCCAGGGGAGAGTGTTGGGCCAGCGAGATCTAAATGCTGGGGGAGGCGAGATGTAGTGTTGGGTAAGTGAGAGGGGAAATATGTAGCGTTGGGCCAGGGGAGAGTGTTGGGCCAGCGGAGAGTGTTGGGCCAGCGAGATATAAATGCTGGGGGAGGCGAGATGTAGTGTTGGGTGAGTGAGAGGGGAGAGTGTTGGGCCAGCGAGATATAAATGCTGGGGGAGGCGAGATGTAGTGTTGGGTGAGTTTATGTTTTTTATTTTTTTTTATTTTTTGTATACAAGATCGAGGCTCGTGAAAGAGCGAACATTAATCACACAGAAAGACAAACAGACACACAAAACAAATAACATCGGGAGCGGTAGACAAGATGGGGAGAGAGGGGGAAGGACACAAACACAACATTTGAGAGCAGGGACCGAGAGACATGGAGACATCGAGAGATCTGAGAGAGGGCGAGGGCTTTGGGGGGGGGGGCGTGGGAAGGGGGCCGTGGGAGAGGTATAAAACATATGGACACTGCCAGGACTTCCAGGAAAGAAGTTGGAATTTCAAACAAGGTGGATCTGGGGTGAATTAGCGGGGGTAGAAAAGATCAAGGTTTTGGATGGGGGAAGATAAGAGATGGTGGTGAACAGCTGTTTTAAAGACCTGGAGGGAGGAGTGGGATTGAAGGGAGTGAGGGAGTTTGTTCCAGAGGCGGGAGAAAAGAGGAATGAAAGAGTGAAGGTGAGCGGAGAGCCGAGATTTCGGCAGTTTAACCATCAGAGGGTTGCTGGCAGATCTTGTGCGACCTGTAGGAATATTTGGGGGACAGAGCACAGAGAGAGCTGGGGGTGCAAGGCCGGAGAGGAGTCGGTAGAAGACAGAAAGACCACCTACCTGCCTGCGGTGAGTGAGTGAAAGGCCCTCAGAGATAGCTTCATCGCGGGAGATTCCAATAATTCTGAAAGCTTTGGTTTCAACAGCGTGAAGCCGAGCTAGGTGTGAGGCAGGAGCACCGGCCCATAGGGGAGAACAGTATTCCATTGAGCTGCGGATGAAAGCCTTGTATGTGGTGAGGAGCTCAGGTGTGCCGAGGAAGGACTTCGCACGACGGAGGATGCCCAGTCGGCGACTGGCTTTGGAGGCCAGCTTGGAAATGTGGTTTTCCCAAGAAAGATCATGGCAGATAGTGAGACCCTAAATCTTGAGCGACAGAACTTCTTGGAGAGGATTGTTGAGAAAGTAGATGGGAGGGTTGTCCAGTCGATCTTTTCGGAGAGACATAGTAAGAGTGTGAGATTTGTCAGGATTGAAAGACATGTTCCACTTGTTTGACCAGTCTGTGATTTTGTCCAGGTCTTCAGAGAGTGAGGAGGCAGCAGACTGCCGATCTGAGGGAAGAGGAATGGAGCGGCAGAGAGTGGAGTCATCAGCAAAGAGATAGAGAGGATTTTCGAGAGAGTCAGAGAGATCATTGATGAAGACCAGAAAAAGCACGGGGCCCAGAACACTGCCTTGGGGAACTCCAGCCTGAACAGGAAGAGGAGATGAGAGAAACCCATTCAGGGCCACACGTTGACGACGACTAGAGAGGAAGTCCGCCAGCCATGCGTGGAGATTTCCATGGATACCAAAAGAGGAGAGTTTGGTGAGCAGAGCGGGGTGCCAGACCGTGTCGAAGGCACGTGATATGTCGAGGGAGACAGCTCTAATTTCCTGTTTGGCATTGAGGACCTCCATCCATTGTTGAGACAGCAGAAGCAGCATGTCCAGAGTAGAGTGACCTGGTCTGAAACCAAATTGATGATCAGAGATCAAGCCATTGGAGAAGAGGAAAGATTTCATATCAGAAGCAATGATGGATTCCATGACTTTGCTGATAATTGGGAGAAGGCTGATTGGTCTGTAAAATCATATAATTTGTCCTCCATTTAAATCTCCATTTAAATCATATAATTTGTAGGTCCAAGGAGCTGTATCCATTACATCAATGATTTTAAATAATTCACGAGTCCATTTTTGTGTATAACCTTTCTCAAAATGACTTTTCCATTTGTATATCTATCTATAATTCCAGTAATCTCTGTACGTTTGTACGTTTGTACGTCTGTACGTCTGTACGTTTGTCTGTGACCGCTGTTTCTCGACAACTACCGGTCCGATATACTTGAAACTTGCCAGGTATATTGCTGGGGACCCGAGGATGTGCCTTTTCAAGGTTTGAAATTAATCGGACAAGTACTTACCGAGCTATGGCGATTTAGCCGTTCGCCGTTCGCTTTGCCGTTGCGAATGGACCAAACCATTCATGTAAATAGAGGGGGGGGGGGTTCTGTGGTCGTTCGCTTTGGCTTTGCGAATGGACCAAACCATTCATGTAAATAGAGGGGGGGGTTCTGTGGTCGTTCGCTTTGGCTTTGCGAATGGACCAAACCATTCATGTAAATAGAGGGGGGGGGGGTTCTGTGGTCGTTGCGAATGGACCAAACCATTGTTTTTTTTTTGCAGTTTTTTTTTTTTTTGCAGTTTTTTTTTTTTTGCAAGGAACGGGCACCCACGTACGGGCACGTCCTAGCTTATATATAGTACGGGCATGCCCTAGTTCTTACAATATCACCAACTTTAGACTTGGGCTTTCTCAAATTAATCTCCTTTTCATATTCTAATTTTGTAAATGTTTCCGATGGTTTTGATTTTGTTGATGAATGAACTGTATTATTGTAATTATCGACAATATCCTGAATTAAATACACCCATTTTTGAGAACCGAGTTGTGTGAATTTTTTATATCGTCTCTCTTTCAAAGTACGATTAAAATGCTCAATAACAACTGCTTTTCCTTCATTAAAGGTGCTGTATAATTTAATACCCTCCCCCTTAAGAAATTTCATAAATATTTTGTTATAGAACTCTGTTCCCTCATCGGTCCATAACTTCTTTGGTTTCCTTTTATTCCTATCAAATATTAGCTTAAAGGCTAACATTAAAGTATTACCTCTCTTGTTTTTCAAAGGAACAACCCAGGCAAATCTACTCCTCAAATCAATAACAGTTAAAGCATACCTGTATCCCTTATCATTATTTAGTTCGATTAAATCAGCGGACCATATGTGGTCGGTGTATTTAGAATAAACTTTCCTTCTTTTAAACTTTGTGATTATAGGTTTATGTAATTCATTAGCCAAAAGCTCCTCAGTCTTGATAACATCATTGGAGTTTAATCGTTTTTTGGGAAATAGCCAAGACCAAGTTTCAATTTAACACTTATCATTTTTTTCACAATAAACCTATCAACTTTCTCTCTCAATGTTGGATTTCGTATCAAGGACAAATTATACAACATTTCTCTGTCTGCTTCATGTTTTTCATCCAATGTAGTGGTATTCCCATAATCAATATCATGCTTCATACACACTTCGTCAACCCTATTTGTAGGTTTAGACCAAGGTTTAGGATTGTCAGTCTCATCTAATCTTTTATCCAGGTTTGTTCCAGGACCACAGAAAGAATATCCAGGTAGATGTAGTTCCCCTGGAATTCCAGTTGTTGTAAATTTACTTCCTGACAGAAACTTTTGTATGTCTCCTCCACTTTTAGGAGAGATGAATTGACACTTTTTAGAGCCACACACTTGACATATTCCTTTTTGATAAACTCTATTATTTTTAGCTTTAACATAAGAGATATTTTTAGATTTAGTTTTCTTTTTACATTTGAGACAATAACTCATATTTATTTATCAGAAAAAGTCCGACAGAGTATCAAAACCTTTTTGGTTTTCAACACATACATTTCTATCTTAATTTTTAAAACATAAAGAATCCTTAGGAATGCCTTCACTCTCTCCTCCATTTATTTACAAATAAAAACCAACTAAAATCAATAGCATCATCCACCACATAATCTTTGTCTTCTTCATGTAAATCTCCTCGCTGAACTCATCTCAACCATTTTTAAAATCATTATCTTAGTAAGAGTCGTTAATTCTTTATTTTCCTCTTCGGTGCGTTGAGATTGATTTATTTGCTGTAATACACTCAATCTTTTACGAATCTCACTGATTTCCATCTTTTTATATTTTTCCTCCCTCTCTCTTTGCTCCCTTTCCTCCCTCTCCTCCTTCTCCTTTTTCTCCCTTTCCTCCTTCTCCTTTTTCTCCCTTTCCTCCTTCTCCTTTTTCTCCCTCTCCTTTTTCTCCCTCTCCTCCTTCTCCTTTTTCTCCCTTTCCTCCTTCTCCTTTTTCTCCCTTTCCTCCTTCTCTCTTTTCTCCCTTTCCTCCCTCTCCTTTTTCTCCCTCTCCTCCTTCTCCTTTTTCTCCCTTTCCTCCTTCTCCTTTTTCTCCCTTTCCTCCTTCTCCTTTTGCTCCCTTTCCTCCTTCTCCTTTTTCTCCCTCTCCTCCTTCTCCTTTTTCTCCCTCTCCTCCTTCTCCTTTTTCTCCCTTTCCTCCTACTCCTCCTTCTCTCTTTCCTCCTTCTGTCTTTCCTCCTTCTCTTCTTCAACTCCTTCCCTTGCTACCCTTGAGTTTGAACCCCAAAGAATATTATACATATACTCATCTGGATTTTGAGATATTCTTGTATCAATAATTATTTTTCTCATAATAGGATACCAATAAGATTTGTTGATGATTTCTAAAAGAGTTTTATATTTCATAACTTTGAGAAGTTCATTTTTATTTAATATTTTAAACAAGTCTCTATTTGTAGGTTTAACAATATCAGTATAAGGCCAGTTTTTAATGACAAAATTCCCATGTATATGCTCCACATCATAAGGTATGTAATACCGAGCACCCTTTTCTTGGAGGTATCCTTGAATACAAAAATTATAATTCTCTTGTAGTCTTCTTCCTGCCATTTATGTATCAGAAATATATGTGAGATTAATATTATGACAGGTAATACCACCCCATCTTCCCACTACCAAATCGGTTTGTATTCCTCGGCTTTCTATCCTTATCTCATTACCTTCCTTCTTTGTCATGCTAACCATCGCTATACTATCATATATTTTTCTTTTCTTAAAATCATGTATTTGTTGTTTACTAATTGTACTTCCACATAAATCCTTATCCTCGCCAAGCGGATAATATTCTTCTTTACGAGACTGATTCAAATCATGTAGGTCTTCGAAGTTTATTGAAAAATACCAATTATACCCTAAATCAGGCATATCATACCCCCATTTATTAATTCGCATATTAACTATATGTCCTTCTTTATAAAATTCAATTGTAAGCAGGTAGTTAAATTCAATGAGGAAAGGTGTATGGTCAGTATAACCAGGTGTGTGGTTGTAAATTTTACTTGTTTAACAAAACGTGCTGTTTTCTTTAAAAATATAGATTGTGATAAATCACTGAATCTAATTAAGTCATTTGCATCTGTAGGGTTTGGATTTATAAGTATTCTTCATATTAATATTTTTACTTATACGATATTTTTGTCGTTCAGCCTGTGCCTTTGTATAATAATTTGATAAATCAATATCCTGAGAGGATTTTCCAAAGATAGAACCATCTTTTCCAACAGAAGTCATTTATATTAGATTAAAAATGATATCATAAAAATTTTCATTATTGTTGAGTTGAAATAATACATATAAACATAATTGACCACAACATTTAGAATTAATTTCTTGAACTTGAAATGTTTGATAAACACCATTCTGCAAGAATTGTATTACTTCAACAGGTGGTGGCATACCATAACTATCAAAATAATATTTATCCTGACTATTATGAATACAAACCCAATGAGAACCATTCTGTGTGTCTAAATTCATAATAATATTCTTTGTATTCTTATTTATATGTATTCATTCATCTCTCATACAAATAACCACATTATCAATTTTTAGTGTTTTACAATACTTAGCTAGTTCTATATTTGACGTTGTATTCTTTCCAAATTGTTTAAACCATTTATCCATTTATTTATGAGAAAGATACAATCCATTACCCCGTTTAGTTAGTTTAACACCCGCTTGAGCGATAGAGGAAAGCATATCTCCAACCAACAATCTAGCTTTATCAGGTAGACTTTCAAGTTTTTGAGCAAAATCTACAATTACACCACTTCCACTAATTTGTTTCTCCAACTCCTTGTTATGTCTTTCCAATTCTTTTTGAGCTTTTAGTTGTGCCTTCCTTTCGTTAGCAGTTTTTACCGCTGCTGAAATACCACCAGTCAATGCTCCCGCCGCACTTAAACCAGCAAATAAAGGAATTAGAAACGGGAGAAATCCTCCTCTTGACTCGTCTATTGAATATTTCTTTAACATAGGTTTTGTCATTTTAATTTCAAGTGAACCAGTATCATTTAGTGTTTTTACTTGTGTGTGTGTGAGTAAAACATCAATTCTTACAGCTCCTTTTCTTTGAATTGTATTAACATTAATAATACAAGGCTTTTGATTTTGAATACAAGATGTTAATTTATTAAGATTGATTTGATTAACATATACCCCTACCATTTATTTATGAGAAAAAACATATGTGATATTAATCATAACACCATTATCTGTATTAATCTGTAATTCTGTTTCCTCCAAAAGCAAACAATAAGCATCAACTTCTTCATTCTCTCCTCTATCAATCTATAGAGAAGTATCCACTCTATTAGACTTTAGTTTCCTTTTGAGAACTCAGGTCAATTGTGTAGATTGTATTAAGTTTTTGAAACGCAACCATATCCAAAATAGGGTTATTATTACCATTACTTTCACACACCTTTTGGTAAGACTTGTAGGCTTCCACATAATCATTTTTTCCCCAATCAATTTCCAATCTATCTCGCGGATAAAATGTTCCATCAAGAGAAACCCAAGGTTGTTTCACCTTAGCATTATCACACAGCGCATTCTTCTTATTAGTACCGTCCTCCCCATCTGGTTTTTTTAAAATGAACCAGAGGTATCGTGGCTTTCCTTGAAGAACACCTAAATTCCAAGTGTAGGTAGTGTGTTCCAGTTTAACGTGTTGACATCTTATTTTAAGGTATGATACATTTAGCGGGGTCTTTGAGTTAAGTCTTTTATTTAACATCTCTTCCGTTTTAAGATTAGGAGTATATTCACTGATATACCAACACAAATCATTAATAACAAATTTATTATTGTCGCCAAAAGCATTTTCAGCCCCAAAAAGCAACCTATTTACATTATCATTCCTTTGTAGTTGAAATCTAATTTTAAGACCATACAAAACTTAATCATAATCACAAAATCCAAATATACCTTTCAGAGGTACTGCTACGGTAAAACTATTCTCTGGTTTTGTGTCATCATTATACATTGCCTTCCTTTGAATATAACCAGGGTCAGCATTTGTTCCCGTTGACATATCAGGAATAAAACCTTCAACAGCTCCCTTACCCATTCTATCACTAAACGAATATAGTGTAAATTTCATTATTTCAGATGTATCAGAGACATAATCAACCGCTTCAACCTCTTGTGTTCCAATATACAGGCGGACACTGTCAAACGTTTTCCAGAAGAAATCATTTACGAGTGTAGCATTAGTATTATTCGCAGCCTTAGTGAATTTAAATTTACACAGCAAGAAACTATCAGCTATATTCAAGTAAGTTTGTTGATTATTTATTTCAAAACTTTTTGTTCCGTTTGAATTCCAGTCTGTTCCTGTTATAGCATTTACCTTAAAATAGTCTTCCTTTTTCGTGGAGTTTGAAATGATAATCGTATCATCCAAATCATAGATACTATCAATCGCTTCCATACTTGTATTTATATAGCATTAAAATTGTTGAAACCCTGACCCAAGTATTTTAATGATTTTTTGTCGTTCTTGTGAAGATAGTTGAGTTTTTTTTTTTTGTTTTTGTTTTTGTGAAGATAGTTGAGTTTTACCTTTTTTTTATTTCTTTGATTGCTTGTAATTTATGAGACTCCTTTTGAGCATCTTTTATACTCTTTATAGCACCCGCAACTGAGCCCACGGCAGAAGCAGTTGAACCAATTAGGTCTTTATGTTTAAGAATGGTTGAACCAATACCCATTAGAGTATCAATTATCCCATCTCCTTTATTTCTTAATTGATGACCCACACCCTGTTGTCTCTTTGGTTTATAGTATCCTCTACCCACATACCTTGTATAGTATGGTGAAAGGAACATCCCATCCCCTGTAATTACTTTATATTTTCTCAACTCGTGTTTTCTCACAATAACCATTATTTATTTATTGAAAAACTTCACGTAGGTGAATTCTGATGGATATAATTTCTTCATTAAAGGAGATCATACGATTATCTTGATCGGTTATCCTAAAATTTACTCTGTATATGGTTTTTCCTGACACAGGTAAATAGACAAGATTTTTTGGTTCCATATTGAATTTATAACCAATCGGTGTTGAGTATGCGCTGAATGAAAATATTGTATTTGTTCTTATTCCATCGTTATAAGCACCATCAATCAAATCACAATGAATTAATACTGAATTTATACCGGAGGATATTTGAATGACATTATCACTGTAAAACGTTCCGTTAGTTTCAATCTTTTTTGAAGAGAAACCCAATAGCTCTCTAAACGATTTTTCAATCGTGAAATCAACTTTATAATTATTTTTTAGTTTAATAGTTGATTTTGAAGTGTGTTTTTGAATATCTATTACAATATTTTTTGGTTCATCACTTTTTTCTTTCATAAGGCGAGAGACTTCAGAAGATATTTGAGAAATCTCGTAAGCTCCGGGTGAAACTGTTATAGTTTTGTACCCACTTCCTGGATTATAACTAAACTTGTTGTTTTTCTCTGTGATATTAAAAAGTGTATTGTAAGTCTCCATTGACAACAAAGAAGCCTCATATGAGGTAAGGGGGTCAAGTTGTAGTGGGTAAGGGAATGAAGCTGCGTAATCACTCGTTGTGAAATTAAAACTAAGAATTGTGCTTCTCATCTTATTTAATATCTAATAAAATATCTTTGTATTGACATTTATTAATTATTTTCATATTCATCAACTGATCTAAAATGGCGGATGCTTCATTAAAACAATTGTTGTTTCCAGCCTTCTTACTACCAACAACAACAACAACAACAACATGCATTTTAAGGCCATGTTCCCTGCTAGAGCGGGGGTTAGCCTTGCGGTCCCCATGACAATCTTCTCCATTTTGCCCTATTTTCTGCATCTCTCCTTGTTAACCCCCTTGCCCGCATTTCTTCTTCCACCATCTTTAGCCAAGTCTTTCTCGGTCTTCCCCGTCCTCTACTTCCTTCTACATTAACTTCCATCACTCTTCTCAACCAGTCACTTTCATCCTTCCTCAATACATGACCAAACCATCTCAACCTGTTCCTCTTCACAGCATCAATCACAGGCAATATTCCCATCATCTTTCGCAATTCATCATTTGTCTTCCTCTCTCTCAATGATACTCCGCACATCCATCGAACCATTCGCATTTCCACCCTTTCCAGCCTTCGTTGCTGCTCTACGTTCATTACCCATGTCTCGCTCCCATAAATCATAACACTTCTCACACATGCAGCATACACCTTTCCCTTCAGCTTCAGCGACACTCTCCTCCTCATCAGCACGCCACTCAGTTCCCCAAACTTCTTCCATGCACATCTCACTCGAGCAACCGTTGCCGAGTCTGATCCACCTTCTCCATTCAGCATGTCTCCGAGGTAGCAAAATGTTTTCACACCTTCCAGCTTCACGCTGTCTCCAAGATCCAACTCAACATTTCCTCCATCTGCAGCTCCCTCTGTGCACACCTTACATTTGAATGTAGCTGCCACACTGGTTAATGACCCTCTCAGACCACTACATTTTTGATGAACCCACTCAGCACACATTGTACATTGAATGGAGTTCACTCCGACACCCTTCCTGCACACAGCACACGGCCACTTCCCAGTTCTTTCCACCTCACCACATGCTTTACCACTTGCCATCACCTTTGTCTTTCCGATATTCACCTTCAGACCTTTTTTCTCCATACATTCCTTCCACTTGTTCATCTTTTCCTTCAGTCCATCCATACTTTCCGCAATCAACACCAGATCATCTGCATACAACAACTCCCACAGTAAACCCTCCTTTACGGTCTGAGCCAGCACCTCCATCACAGCTACAAATAGTAGTGGACTTAGTACCGACCCCTGATGCACTCCCACCTTCACCTCAAACTCACCACTGTTCCCGTCCTTCGTCCTTACAGCTGTGCGTGCTCTTTTGTACATTGCCATCACTACTCTGATCAACCATTCCTCCACTCCTAACTTCCTCAATGCCCATGTCAATACTTTGCGTGGAACCCTATCGAATGCTTTCTCCAGATCAACAAACCCAAAAAACAACTTCTTCCTCTTATCCATGTGCTTCTCCTGCAACTGCCTCACAATGAAAAGCGCATCTGTCGTTCCTCTTCCTGGCATAAATCCAAACTGAATTTCGTCGATCTTCACTTTCTTCCTTATCCTCCTCTCCAACACCCTTTCCAATACCTTCATTCCATGCTCCAATAACTTTATCACTCGGTACGAGCCACACTCCAGAGGGTCACCTTTCCCCTTGTATAGAGGGACGAGGGTACTCAGTTCCCAAACCACTGGAATGCGGCCTTCTTTCACCACCAGATTACAGATCTCTGTCATTCTCTTCACACCCCAACTTCCTGCTGCCTTCAACATATCTCCCACAACTCCCGTCGGCCCTCCCGCTTTTCCACTCTTCATTGCTTTTATCGCTTCCTCAACTTCCTTCTCAGTTATCTTCTCTGCCGGTCCTAAAACTGGGTTACTCTCTATGTTGCCCATCCCATTCATTCTCTGTATTCAACAGCATTTCCATATATCTTTTCCATCTTCCTTTAATTCCATCTGGGTCGACAACGATTTGTCCCACTTCATCCTTCAAGGAACTCACCCCCATCACATCACACCTCTCTTTCGCTATCTGCTTTGCAATCCTGAATACTGCTTTCTGACCCTCTTCCGAATCCAAGCGTTCTCCGAACATTTTCCTACATGCCTCCTGCGCCTTTGCTACCTCTTTCTTTGCAGCCTTCCTGGCTGCCTTATAACTTTCATGCTCTGCTGTTTCTGCTCCCGTACCCTTCGCCTTCTGCCACTCTTTGAACTTCTTCCTCTTCTCGTCAATCCTCTTTCCAACCTCAACATCCCACCACCATGTTTCCGAGTGCCTCGGTGGTCCTTTTGTCCATCCACATACCTCACCAACGGCTCCCAACAGACTAGCTTTCATTGACATCCAACCACTTTCAAGCTCAACCACATCATCCTCTACCCTACTCAGCCTCTCTTTTAATGCCTCCCTTACTGTCACCTCTTTCAACCTCCACACCTTCATTCTCGGTTGGTACTTCACCCGCCGAGCTCTCCTCGCACCTTTCACCCTTATGTCGCAGACAACCAAGTGGTGCTGTGAAACAGCCTCCTCCCCCGGGATCACCTTTGTGTCCCGGAGGTGCCCCCTATCTCGCCGACGCACCATCAGGTAGTCAACGGTTGTCGTCGACCCACCTGACGTGTATGTAACAAGCTTATTGTCCTCTTTCTGGAACTGAGTATTACAAATCAACAAATCAGCTCCATCAGCAAACTCCAAAATCCTTTCACCTTCTCCATTTCTCACACCATATCCGTAACCCCCATGAACTCCCTCAAAACCATCCATACTCCTTCCCACATGTCCATTCAGGTCTCCTCCCACCACAACAACTTCCTCATCTTTCACGTTTTCCATCAGCTTCTCTATCGCACAACAGAACTTGTCCTTCTCTTCATCGCTTCGACCAACCTGCGGAGCATATCCCGAGATGACGTTCACCAAGAGCTTTCCAATCATCATTTTCACCATCATCAACCTATCACTCACTCTAGTCACACTCACCACACTGTCTACAAACTCCTCAGAAAACAGGACACCAACACCATTCACGCCCTCCGGGCACCCTTGCCACACAAACTTGTATTTCTGTCCCTGCCTACCCTTCACCATTCTCACACCACTTCCCTTCCATCTCGTCTCTTGCACACAACATATGTCCACTCTTCTTCTTACCAATACTTCCACCACTTCTCCTGATCTCCCTGTCATTGTCCCCAGCCTTCTTACTACCGAACAACAATAATAACCTCTTAACTAATTGTGATGGGTCATTTGGAAGAAAGCTAACACCCGAACCAAGCTTACTTAAAGCATCAATAATATGTTTCTCCTTCTCATTCTTCTTACTTTTACCGGCAACAGAAACTCCATAATCAAGTGAGTTTAGTAAATCAATATATACCCTATCTTCCGCATTTTCCATATCAAGTGGTTCATCAAAATATTTTGAACCGCTGAATCCGGAGTTTGTTAGAAGAAACATTAATCTTGGAGTTAATTCAACATTTGGTTGAGCAGAACTTAAGAACACCAATTTATCATTAAATATCAATAACTTTTCTTTCACAAGATGGAACTGTGCTGGTTCTTCTGTTGGAATGAGACCTGCTCTGGTTTTTGAACCCACCGAATATTCATTGTTTTGAAGAGCTTCCACAACATAATTAGGTGGTTGATTTACCTCCTCAAGTTTCCGAAATAATCCTTCATCATCATATTCTAATTCTCCAAGTTCTTGCGCCATCATTTGACTAAAATCTTTGAGCATTTGAAGTTTTTTTGGAGTAAATTCTACTGTGGGAACTGTAGGTGAGTGTTGAGTTTTCAAAAGTGGTTTAAAGAATTTCTCTTGTTTTCTTTCAAAGGCTTCTTCACCAGTTAGTTTCTGTCTCCGTTTCTTCTTTATCTCTTCCTGTTGCTTTACAACTTTTGAAACTAATTGTTGATGTTCCTTAAACTTTCTTGCTCTTTCTTCGGCATTCATTTAGTATTGAAAAATATCATTTAATGAATTGTAAAGGTCAATGGGAAAATTTTCCTTTTCTTCATCATTATAGTAAATGTGTTGAAATAAAGCCTTTTCTTTAAATATTTCATCAAATTCTTTATTGGTATTAATACGAGTTGTTATTTCTTCTTCACTAATACTTGTATCTCTGCTTTTCATACGTTTGCGTTGAGTCTCCTCATTGATATCAAAACCGAATGATAAAATCTTAACTCCATCACCACACAAATGTTTAATAATTTGTCTCATTCCTTCAGGATTCGTTTCTAAAATCCCAACATCGTTAGATTTTACTTTATTTAACTCACTCTTACAATGTGAATATTTTGTAGAACCAAGAGAGACCTCCTCAAATATTTGACCTTCGTTCCTCAATCGCATATGTTTCTCCATTGAAATGTAGTAATAATCTTTCCCTTCTACTTCTCCTGGTCGCATTGCTCTGGTTGTAGTACTCACAAAACGAATCAT
The DNA here is from genome assembly GCF_964187855.1 of Myxine glutinosa. Taxonomy (NCBI): domain Eukaryota; kingdom Metazoa; phylum Chordata; class Myxini; order Myxiniformes; family Myxinidae; genus Myxine; species Myxine glutinosa. The sequence goes on along the minus strand of NC_136261.1, from coordinate 6,352,497 downwards.
AGGGTGTTTTTAAAAAAAACTTACAATCTTTTCATTTTTACTATTCAAGAGTTTAGATTTATGAAAGTTCTTTCCTGAAGCAGATTTACCCACAAGATTAATAATAATAGTTGTCATTTATGTGTGTAAAATATCAGTTAGTATCTCATCTTGTTTCACAACAATATATTTATATTTTCCAATCGTGTTTCATATAATTTTCAAATTCTTTTTTACTACATAACGTAGAGCAATTATCTCTCCAAAAATTATTTACATCTATTGAATTTAACTTAAATAAAATAAAAGTATAGGCATTGTTTCTTATTGAGCGCCAAGGGAGTTGAAAATATGACTGACGAGGATAAATACAATTACAAGAAGAATGTCTCCCTCTTGTATAGTAGCTGTCCATTACTGTTTGGTTTCTCTCATTAACACAATCATCAAAGATGACGAGGTTCTTTTTTGATTTATCTAAATCTTGAGGTGAAGGTATATCACCCGTATTTTTTTTTTTTTTTTTTTTTTTTTTTTTTGTATACAAGATCGAGGCTCGTGAAAGAGCTAACATTAATCACACAAAAAGACAAACCGACACACAAAACACAAAAAACAAGGGGAGCGGCAGACAAGATGGGGAGAGAGGGGGAAGGACACAAAAGAGAGGGGGAACAGGGGGAAGGACACAAACACAACATTTGAGAGCAGGGACATCGGGAGGACTTGGGGGGAGGTGGGAGAGGAATAAAACATATGAACTCTCTGGGTGGAATAAAACATATGAATAAAACATATCTCGCGAGATCTTGGAGACGGTGGGAGGGATTTTCGAAGCTCCACACGGTCTCCACGTTTTTCGAAGTTAAGTCTGTTCACAATTGTATTTTGTCGAAACTGTATTTATCTTTCGGTGTGTCAAGTTATTGTGTGCAACTTTGGTTGTTTCTCGGTGTTTATCTTTCATAAATTGATCGTCTGTTTGCCGTGTCGCGGCAAGGCCTTGTACAGTGTGCACTGTACAACCTTGAGGCTTTGTTTTTCTCTCAGTGGTCCGTCGTTTGTGATCCAATAACTTTCGTTCTCTGTATTCCCAGGCTTTTCACCCATAGCCTACTTCCTTGTGTAAATCTCAACTCAAAAAAAAAAAAAAAAAAAAAATTTCCCTTCTCTGTTATCATTCGTTTATTCATTCTTATTCGTTCGTTCGTTCTTTGACCACGTGTTTCTCCCCAATTTCCCCAGATAGTTTTCACTCATTAACCTTCAATGTTTACACTTTCCCCTCAAGTTATGTATTCCGTCATATTTTATAACACCTTTTTCTTCTTCTTCTTTAAAAGCCTGCTTTCGACTTGCTCACCAAATCAATTCATCCCCAAAAAAATATCCATCTCCTATAGTGCCTTTTTTCTACATTCCCTAAACTCTCCTGCACTCCATCCTCCATCCAGCGTCCTTAAACGTATTTTTAACTCGAAGGTCACAAGCAACTCATTTTGCAATAAATGTTCGTTTCCCATAAATCGTACACTTTCAAAAATCCAATCTCACCCCTCCCCTCCAAATCTTCCCCATAACCCCTCCCCTCCAAATCTTCCCCATCACCCCTCCCCTCCAAATCTTCCCCATCACCCATCCCTTTCAAATCTCCCCCCTTGCCCCCTCCCTCCTAAACGACCCCCTCACCCCTCCCCGCCAAGACGCCCCCTCGCCCCTCCCCTCCTAGACTCCTGCCTCACCCCTCCCCTCCAAATCTCCCCCATATCCCATCCCTTTCAAATCCCTCCCCTTGCCCCTTCCCTCCCAAACTTCCCCCTCACCCCTCCCCTTCAAATCTCCCCACCCTCATTGCTTCTCAATTTCCCCCCTCTCACTCCCCCTCCTCAAAGCGTCCTCCCCGCTTCTTCCCCCTTCAAACTCTCACCTCCATCTCCCCCAACCTTCTGCCTCGCTCTTCCCCCTCCTCAAATAACACCTCATTGTGGCTCACCCAATCACCATCAAACCTTTTGTCCGCCCCATCCTTCCCTTTCTCCGAGCTATTCTGAAATCTCTGACACACCTTCAACAGCTCTCCCTACCTCTTCCACCTCTTCCACATCTTACCCTACCCCTCCTCCCCCCTGTTCTGTATCTGATGCTCCCCCTTCCTCTTCATTAACGGTATGGACCTCAAACATCCGGGGCCTTCGTTCAAACTTAACTGATCTCTCCATACAGGTTGCTTCTGTCAAACCAGACGTGATCTGCTTAACAGAAACTTTCCTCCTTTATGATGTCTCTGATTCCATAGTATCTCTCCCGGGCTACTCCCTCCTCCGGTATGATAGACCTGAGCCTCGTCCTGGAGGCGGGGTTGCTATCTTTATCAAAAACTCTCTTCCTCACTCGCCCTGCACTGCACTCTCTCCACCTCACCCCCAGGAATACCTCTGGCTACGGCTTCCCCTTCGCTCCCACCTCTTGTTCATATGTGTGTTGTACCGTCCACCAAACAGTGATGACTCCATCTACATCTCGCTGTCTGATGATATGGACCAACTTCTATCTACTCATCCCAACTCTCTCTTCCTCATATGTGGTGATTTCAACTGTCATCATGCCAGTTGGCTGGGTGTGGGTACCTCTCTCACCAGCCATGGCTCCTCAGCAAAGGACTTCTGCGACTCACTGGGACTGACACAATCTGTCAATTTCCCGACCCGGATCTCAGTCAACGGAACATCTTCTCTTCTGGACTTGGTTATGACTAACTTCCCTGAAAATGTCTGCTGCTCTTCTTCTGCTCCGATCGGATCATCTGATCATGTCCTTGTTAAAGTGGACATCTCTCTGACCATCCTCAGGGAGCCTGCTCAGCGTCGACGAGTCTGGCATTTCACTCAGGCCAACTGGCACGGTCTTCAAGCAGCCATCAATCATCTGGACTGGTCTCCCATCTCTACCACCTCTGACATCAACTCATCCTGGGAATTCTTCCAAAGTAAATTGCTCTCTCTCATGCACAGATTTATCCCATCTCGTCTTCAGTTGTCATACCCTTCCTCCCGTCCATGGTACACGGAATCTTGTGGTGAGGCTGTTGCCCAGAAACAACTTGCCTTCGTCTCCTGGAAAGCAAATCCAACGGAAGGAAATCTCATTTCCTTTCACAAAGCCCGAAACAAGTGTGTGTCCACCCTCAGGAGAGCCAGGAAACAATATCTCTCCGTTCTCAAGACTGAACTCTCTTATCTGTCTCCCTCTTCCAAATCCTGGTGGCGTCTGGTCAAATCCGTTTCTGGTGTTTGTTCCCCCTCCATCCCCTCCCTTACCTCAAACGGCTACACAGCTGACTCCGCACGTGAAAAAGCTGAATGCCTCAACTCTGTGTTTGCCTCTAAATCTTGTGTCCCAAACCCATCCCTCTCTGTACCCACCATACCCAGTCGTACCCTGCTGCTCCTGGACTCCGTGTCCTTTCCTCCTGACAAGGTGGAAAAGTTTCTGTCAACCCTCGACTCTGATTCTGCAACTGGACCCGACGGCATCAGCCCACGGGTCCTAAAATCCTGCTCTGCTGCTCTATCTCACCCTCTCTCTGTTCTCTTCACCCTCTCTTTTGCTCAAGGTCAACTGCCATCTGCTTGGAAATCAGCCAACATCACCGCTTTGCACAAAAAAGGTGCAAAAACAGATCCTAGCAACTACAGACCAATCAGCCTTCTCCCAATTATCAGCAAAGTCATGGAATCCATCATTGCTTCGGATATGAAATCTTTCCTCTTCTCCAATGGCTTGATCTCTGATCATCAATTTGGTTTCAGACCAGGTCACTCTACTCTGGACATGCTGCTTCTGCTGTCTCAACAATGGATGGAGGTCCTCAATGCCAAACAGGAAATTAGAGCTGTCTCCCTCGACATATCACGTGCCTTCGACACGGTCTGGCACCCCGCTCTGCTCACCAAACTCTCCTCCTTTGGTATCCATGGAAATCTCCACGCATGGCTGGCGGACTTCCTCTCTAGTCGTCGTCAACGTGTGGCCCTGAATGGGTTTCTCTCATCTCCTCTTCCTGTTCAGGCTGGAGTTCCCCAAGGCAGTGTTCTGGGCCCCGTGCTTTTTCTGGTCTTCATCAATGATCTCTCTGACTCTCTCGAAAATCCTCTCTATCTCTTTGCTGATGACTCCACTCTCTGCCGCTCCATTCCTCTTCCCTCAGATCGGCAGTCTGCTGCCTCCTCACTCTCTGAAGACCTGGACAAAATCACAGACTGGTCAAACAAGTGGAACATGTCTTTCAATCCTGACAAATCTCACACTCTTACTATGTCTCTCCGAAAAGATCGACTGGACAACCCTCCCATCTACTTTCTCAACAATCCTCTCCAAGAAGTTCTGTCGCTCAAGATTTTGGGTCTCACTATCTGCCATGATCTTTCTTGGGAAAACCACATTTCCAAGCTGGCCTCCAAAGCCAGTCGCCGACTGGGCATCCTCCGTCGTGCGAAGTCCTTCCTCGGCACACCTGAGCTCCTCACCACATACAAGGCTTTCATCCGCAGCTCAATGGAATACTGTTCTCCCCTATGGGCCGGTGCTCCTGCCTCACACCTAGCTCGGCTTCACGCTGTTGAAACCAAAGCTTTCAGAATTATTGGAATCTCCCGCGATGAAGCTATCTCTGAGGGCCTTTCACTCACTCACCGCAGGCAGGTAGGTGGTCTTTCTGTCTTCTACCGACTCCTCTCCGGCCTTGCACCCCCATCTCTCTCTGTGCTCTGTCCCCCAAATATTCCTACAGGTCGCACAAGATCTGCCAGCAACCCTCTGATGGTTAAACTGCCGAAATCTCGGCTCTCTGCTCACCTTCACTCTTTCATTCCTCTTTTCTCCCGCCTCTGGAACAAACTCCCTCACTCCCTTCAATCCCACTCCTCCCTCCAGGTCTTTAAAACAGCTGTTCACCACCATCTCTTATCTTCCCCCATCCAAAACCTTGATCTTTTCTACCCCCGCTAATTCACCCCAGATCCACCTTGTTTGAAATTCCAACTTCTTTCCTGGAAGTCCTGGCAGTGTCCATATGTTTTATACCTCTCCCACCGCCCCCTTCCCACGCCCCCCCCCCCAAAGCCCTCGCCCTCTCTCAGATCTCTCGATGTCTCCATGTCTCTCGGTCCCTGCTCTCAAATGTTGTGTTTGTGTCCTTCCCCCTCTCTCCCCATCTTGTCTACCGCTCCCTATGTTATATGTTTTTTGTGTCGGTTTGTCTTTCTGTGTGATTAATGTTCGCTCTTTCACGAGCCTCGACCTTGTATACAAAAAAAAAAAAAAAAAAAAAAAAAAAAAAAAAAATATGAAGGACTCTGGGGTGAATTACCGGGGGTAGAAAAGATCAAGGTTTTCGATGGGGGAAGATAAGAGATGGTGGTGAACAGCTGTTTTAAAGACCTGGAGGGAGGAGTGGGATTGAAGGGAGTGGGGGAGTTTGTTCCAGAGGCGGGAGAAAAGGGGAATGAAAGAGTGAAGGTGAGCAGAGAGCCTAGACTTTGGCAGTTTAACCATAAGAGGGTTGCAGGCAGATCTTGTGCGACCTGAAGGAATATTGGGGGGACAGAGCACAGAGAGAGCTGGGGGAGCAAGGCCGGAGAGGAGTCGGTAGAAGACAGAAAGACCACCAACCTGCCTGCGGTGAGTGAGTGAAAGGCCCTCGGTGTTGACTACATCGCAGGAGATTCCAATGATTCTGAAAGCTTTGGCCTCAACAGCGTGAAGCCGAGCAAGGTGTGAGGCAGGAGCACCAGCCCAGAGGGGGGAACAGTATTCCATTGAGCTGCGGATGAAAGCCTTGTATGTGGTGAGGAGCTCAGGTGTGCCAAGGAAGGACTTCGCACGACGGAGGATGCCCAGTCGGCGACTGGCTATTATCACTGAGAATACAAGTTATGGGTTTTGGTTTCGATTTTGATTTCTGTGTATCACAAAATAATTGTATTATATCTTCAATATTATAATCATTTAGTTTGTTTTGAAGTTTAAATAAACCGATAATGTCTTCCTTTTTAAGACCTGCATTATAACCCTGTGAGAGTAGTTGATACTCGGGTTGAAAACTTGACTTTGTAAAAATTATTAAACTATCATAATCTAAAAAATTAGGACCAAGGAGCATCTTTAAAAGTAAACAGCTTTTTCCACATCTGCTTGAACCAACTATTAGAGATCTCAATGAATTTGGAATGTTTTTATGGTTATTAAATTTTATCTTATTTTCCCAAATGGGTAAAAAATCATTCATTTATATATTTGGAAAACAAGTCATCTAACTTTTTTTGAGCTATTTTAGAAACTCTATATTTTATCCTGAGTTCGGGTTTAATTTCAAAATAATTCATTATTTTATTTATATAGTATCTTGTATTAACATTTCCATTAAAATTATTTTGAATAATAAATATCATTAAACCCTTATACATTTCCTCAATACAAATAGTCTCTTCCCTTGAAAGAAATGGTGTATTATCATCACAATACTTAACATTCATCTCTCTTATTAATCTTGTAAAGTAATTCATTTTTGGTTCTAATTTAAAAGAGTTATATATATTTTAATATTTTTTATTATCATTAATTAAAATTAAATCACAGAAAATACATTGTTTATATGAACCCTCATTATTAAGCCCTATTCTATCACAAGCCAGACAATTCTCTAATTTATCATATGGAGAGTCTGGAAATTCTAAATATCCTTCAGAACTTATCATATTTATATGGTAAATTTTTACTTAAACTAAACGCAAGTTTATTCATTAATAAATACAATGTTTCAAAGCACAAAAGACAAATTTCAATCAATCTCTACTTCGGTGAAAGATATAGAAAAATATGTCAAAGATGTTAAATTTAACAAAGATAAATATGGAAATTTTTGGGTAAAACCAGTTATGGAAAATAACATGAGCCCCTCTATTTCATTTAAAGGAAGAGCTCTAATTTTACCTGGAAAGACATCCATTAAACTAAACGCAAGTTTAAAGGTGATATAATATACAGATAAAGTATAATACAGATAAAAGGTGATATAATATAACAAATATCATGAAACATTTACATTTTGTAGTCCATTGTATAATTTAAATAAACATAAATGCAAATTTCGCATGTGGAAAAAGTAAGTACACCCTTGGCTTTAATAGGTGGTATTGCCCCCTTTGGCAGAAACAACCTCAAGTAGGCGTTTCTTATAACTGCATACCAGTCTCTGACATCGACTGGGAGAAATTTTTGCCTATTCCTCCATGCAGAATTCTTTCAGCTGTGCGATGTTTGAGGGGTTTCTTGCATGCACAGCTCGTTTCAAATCCCCCCACAACATCTCGATGGGATTTAGATCCGGGCTTTGACTTGGCCATTCCAGAACCCTCAATTTCTTTCTTTTCAGCCATTCCTTGGTGGATTTACTGGTACGTTTAGCGTCATTGTCATGTTGCAAGGTCCACCTTTGGTTGAGCTTCAACACTCCGACAGATGGCCTCACATTATCCTCAAGCACCCTCCGGTACAATGAAGAATTCATCGTGGATTCTATGATGGTGAGCTGCCCAGGCCCTGATGCAGCAAAGCTGCCCCAAACCATAATATTTCCACCACCATGTTTAAAGTTGGTATCAGGTTCTTGTGGTCAAATGCTGTCTTTGGTTTTCGCCAAACATATCTTCTGGTACTGTGGCCAAATAGCTCTACCTTTGACTCATCTGTCCAGAGCACATTTTTCCAGAAGTGCTGGTCTTTGCCTCGGTGTTCATTGGCAAACTTGAGTCTTGCCCTGATGTTCTTTCTGGACAGCAAAGGTTTCCTCCTGGCACACCTCCCATGTAGATCAAATTTGTGCAGCCTCTTTCTAATGTTAGACTCGTGCGCTTTGACATCAACAGTGGCAAGAGCTACCTGTAGGTCCTATGATGACATTCTGGGGTTCTTAGAGACTTCTTTCAGCATCTTGCGGTCTGCTCTTGGGTTGAACTTGCTGGGGCGGCCTGGCCTGAACAAGTTGGCAGTTGTTTGGAATGTTCTCCACTTGTAGTTGATCTTCCGGACAGTCGAATTATTGATTTCAAATTGTTTGGAGATCTTTTAAAATCCCTTCCCAGACTCGTAGGCATCTATTACCTTCTTTCTGAAGGCCTCAGAGAGCTCTTTTGATCTAGGCATGGTGACGCTGCACACTTCAACAACAAAGAGCAAACCACACTAAATGTCTGAGGTTTAAATAAGACAGGTTCCTCCAAGATCCTCTCTAACGATGTTCTAATCATTTGCACCTGAGCCGGTGCACCTGATTCAAATTTTAGGTATTTGAAGTAGTGATAAATGTAGGGGTGTACTTACTTTTTCCACATGCGAAATTTGCATTTATGTTTATTTAAATTATACAATGGACTACAAAATGTAAATGTTTCATGATATTTGTTATATTATATCACCTTCATCTATCAATATTGTTGAAATGAAGATCAAATAGCTGTATGTTGAAATATGTTGAAAAAGTCAAAACTTTACATGGGGTGTACTTACTTTTTCACGTGACTGTATGTCCGTACCTATAGCATATTTACATTTCAGTAAAATCCAACCTTATATACTAAACCTCATAACTAGATTATTCTACTACGTTAATGAAGGGTCCCTTACTACTTTGACTAATATTCTCAGTCATATCATTACCCTTAGTAATTGACATATGTCCTATTGCTTACTTTTCCTAGCCCTGCTTTATCCAGGGTTGTATCTAAATTTCCTAGTCGTAAGTGTAGTCGTGAGATGTTATCGAATTAGCACAGGCATTTTGTATTTAAGACCTCACACTATTTGCAACAAAAACTCGCTCACTTGTTTTGTGTCCCTGAATATATCCTCTTTGACCCCAAAAACGTCTTAAGAGATCCTCTGGGGGGAAGTTCTCAAATCGGCAAAATCCAATATAGCCGCTATCCGTCTTAGTGACAATTGTTATTTAAAAAATCAAAAGCAAAGCAATCATGAGTAATACCACTTTTTATGGGTTTTTGGGGTCGAGGAATCAAATTCTGATCTTATTTTGGTGATATAAGGTCACAGAAACTCTACGAGGTCACCATCAAGGTCATTTTGGGACAACAATATAAGAATAATGCATAATGCATCTATGTAGTTTTTTGTTTTTTTTGCAGTGGGGAATCTGCTTCTGATCTTATTTTGATGATTAGAGGTCATGCTCATTCTTTATTGGAGTCAAAAAGGATATTCTTGTGTATCTTCTGAAAAGATTTCGTTTTAAGTAAAACAAAAATTTGTAAAATAAGTCGTGTTAAGTTCCTAGTAGCCCAGCAGATATGTGAAAAAATTGTGCTTTTGGTGATACAAGCATGAAATTTTGAACACTGATAGAGCATACTACTAGGAAGATTTTTGGATATAGGGGCATTCAAATCTTTTCCTAGGGACAAAATGGCGGCCATTTTAAAAATGGCCGTTTACGGATAATAAGATACACAGTACCGATGTCTATAAAACTAGATTTACTTATTGCTCAAGCACACCTATGATGTTTTTTTCACGTAAACAGGTTGTAAGATCATAATTAAATGTCAACAAACTCACATAACATTTATTTGGTCCTTATTCTTTACAAAAATAATTACTTTTTGAGCTATTTTGAGCAAACTCCAGAAACACAATGGAAATGAAGTGAAAATGCCACATTAACGCTGTGGAAGTGACTTTCACTATAAAACAGTCTACAAAACAGTCTTCCACATGTTTGTGTATATGTAACAGGTGTGTTATTCCTCCTGTATACTATCGTGTGCACTCCCCTGCACAGTGACACAGAGCTGAGCACTGGAGTGCGGCCTTAACACACTTGCACTGTTTCCTGCAACCCTTCTTGCATCCACATCTAATCAATTGTCGGCATGCCTCAGTTGCCTCTGTGAGGGTTGTCCAATATATCCCCCAGCCGTTATTACTCTGTTTCCAACCCCATTCACTTGGCGATGGGAGCTCAGGTGCGCAAATCATCATCTGGCCCCAACAAAAGCCGGCTTGGTAGGCAGCTCTCTTGATGTGTTGTCTGAGGGCTTCTTGCGTTGGTGGGATAGCCTCTATTGATCTACCAGTCTGGGTGAAGAGATGCTTGCGGGCATCGTTAACATGTTCCTGGCTGCTTGTTCGATCGTAGAGCAGAACAACAAAACGCTCCAGTGGATCCATGTTGTCATTTGCAGTTGAAATGGTTGGTGTGGCAGCCAGTGCGCAGAAAGCTGAGGTGACCTCATCATAGGCTTTCCATGTTTCCCATGCTGTTTTCTTCCCCCTTCCGCCGAAGCAGGACACGGTGTCACACCCAGTGAAGGCGTGGAAGAATGGCAACCCTCGGCACTTGTTTGGTCCCAGTGCCACAGCCATCTCGTGAGCTGCCAAGTGCCTGAAATTCTTCCCTGTGCCAAAAGCAACCCAGAGTTCATCGATGTCAAGATATCCAGTTGCTGCCACTGCAAGGATCAAAACATCTGTGTCCACTGTGCGGATTGACACCTTGGTATAGCCCTGTCTGACTGCATCTTGGACATGGAGTAGTATCCTTGTATCTGCCTCCTCGTGACTACACGGGGAAAGACCAGTAACATCTCGTGGCTGTGTACAAAAAACTTCTTTGTGGTTTGTGGTGACGATTTGCTTGTCAGTCTCAATGTTTGCTATCCTCGTTGCTAGAAAGTCAAACAACTCCACCTTGTTCTCGTCTATGCGAAGGAAGGCCTGCCAGTTTCGAGGGATGGAACTAGATGGCTCAACTCGTCTCCTGGTGCCTTTACCCCTCGTCTTCCTGGTGTCGGCTTTCAAACTGTCTGGGAAATATTCATCCCAGATAATATCAACCCTGCTCTTATTTTGTATCTGAGATGTGATGTATGGCAAGAATACTAGTGATGCATACTCAGAGAAGGTCTTCGCATTACGAGGTGCCAGCATGTTCACGATGGCTGCTCCATCCAGGATCATGACTTCAACAGGGGGGCTTACATCATCATTTTCCCGTGAGGTGATCAGATCTTCTAAGCACCCAACCAGATCAGACTTGGTTCCAAGCCGGATTTTGCCCATTTGTGACAATGCAGGGGGACAAGCTTGGTTTTCATGTGCAAAGAATTCATCAAGATCTCCATTCCGTGTCTGGGATGCAATAAACAGCCTGGAGAACAGAACGCAGTCATTCTTCAGAGATACCACCTTCAACTCTGTTCTTGACTTCTCTCTGACTGGGGGTCGGCTGAAGAGAGGGAGATTGTTTCTTTTTATTGGGTCAGTGATAGGCTTTGTCTGATGTACAAGCCTCTCGTTCACATATGTGTCATACTGTTCTTTTCCCAGCTTCTCGATCTGGTAAAGGGTGTTGATGACTGCTGGGTCTGCCAGGTCTCTGCTGTCTAGCACCAAGAGATCTTTGCTGTCGTCACAGAATGGGTTCCCCATCTCTCCTATGACACGGGTGAGTGCTCTCACATCTCGAGCAAAGGCTACCTGCGTGTGCTTTGTCTGTTCATGGTGTTTTAGTTCAGTTTTCCTAATTCTTTTTTCTGTTGTGGCCTCGAACTTATAGATCAGTTTGGCCATCTCTGGACCAGACACCATCCATCGGCGCAAAGCTGCAGCATTCTCCGTAAGACCTACAGCCCCTCCATCACCTTTCACCAATGCATTATTTTGCTCGTGTGCCTGGTCTAAGGCTATGGCAGAGAATGCACGTGTAGTCTTCTTCATGGTGAAGTTTCCTGCCAGAAACTGTGTGTATACAGTTGGATGCTTTGTTGCAAGTGTCACCATGTCGCGCAAGTGAACTGGGATCCACCTGGCATAGTTTGTATGTCCCAAGGCGAAGAACCATGGTACAAGCTTGGTCAGAGCATCAGTGTACAGTTGGAAGTTTCCTTCACGGACGGATCTCACATAGATCAGGACTGCCAGTTCTAGCTGCATAATTAGGAACCAGAACTGAAACTGTGGACTTGCATTGGCTTGTTCACCGCACCAGTCATCTAGTGGTATCGTATCCTGTCCCTCATCTAGTCCACTGGTGTACTGGCTGTAGGCTTCCTTCAGGAGAAGATAGAGAGTACTGGCTGTGACTTGGTGTGCTCGTCGTGTGCGTGTCACATGGATCACTTTCAGGAAGGAATCAGCAGTACCACTTGTAGCAACCCCTGCAAGCATCAGAACGCCTGTCCACCCACTGCTATCCAGAAGGTCACCGAGGGTTTTCCATGCTGCCATCTCAATATGGAGTCCACCAAAGACCATGACGAAGTGATCTTCTCCGTGTGTTTCTGGCCATCTCCATTGGATCTGTTTGGCAAGTGTGTACAGTGGCTGATCAAGTGTGATTACAGGGATCTGACCCGGATTCAGAATATCGATTGCTTTCTTGATGACATCCATGGAGTGACGAATCATTGCCACAGATTTTGCCTGGTCATAGAAGAGAGGCAGCAATGAAGTTAAGGCCACACTACACTCTGGTTCTTCTGGAATAGACTGCTTGCTGGCATGGTATCCAGCCCATGATACTGTCTCGTCTCCCTTAAGTGGTGTGTCAGATAGCACTGTCTTCTCCATCTGCTCCAGCCACCTGTCAAAATGCAAGATAATGAACACAATTAAGAACAAACAAGTCCACACAAGTTAACAAGTCTTGGTTATTTAGGTACACATATAACTGTCCACAGTTCAAACACAATAATCAGTTACCTGTACTCAATCTGCATTGCTTCAGGGATGAGTTGGCAGTTGCTTTTGTTGGGACCCGCTAGCTTGGGTACAGGTGGGTCACATTTACCCAGAACAACAGGAGGTACGATGGTGTATGACTGTGGCAGGTGTGCATCTGTTGTTGATGTGTCATCTGGGTTTACCCGTTGAACTCCACGGCTATCGCTATTTGGGTGCTGGAAAAGTGAAATGCCAGTGCCATGGAAGGAGTCGTGGGCACTTGTTGAACTGGGGTTATGATCAATGTTATCCACTGCCCCAGTTGTGAAGAGGTCACTTTTTAGCTCAGGGGGGCAAACTGTACCCTCATTTTGGAAGAAACGGCAGATTCTGTTCCCCAAGTCCGTGGAGATGCTAAGCACCCTGTCATAGGAGATCGAGAGACCCAGGTTGAACATAGTATCAACCAGGTCTCTTTTTCGAGTCTTTGTGTGGATAAGGGTGCCCAGGTACACAGGCAGGGGAGTCTCCCGATTGTGACTGTGCCTTGTGGACGTGGTAGTACTGCTACTCTCTCTGCGGCGTGAGTAACTGTTGAACATAAGGAGTTGTGAGATTGTGAGAGTAGGTGTTGATACCGACGAGTGGCTTGACTGCTCTTGGATGTTAGGACCATTCAAGATCATAGAAACTAGTGATACAAGCGAATTAGGTACCGAATGTTCTTGGCAGTGGGCTTCAAATGAACCACTAAATGTTGAGTTCATTTTCAACATGTCTCTACGAACTATATTTGCGGCTCTAGCAAGACAAATTCCATCACTGTCAGTGTCGTGATCACATGCCTTCTGAAGGGCTGAGCCAACATCCTGGTTGAAAGCAAGCAGAATATCTCGACCGGACATGTGCTCCTCTAGGTCTGGAAAATATGTCATGATTCGATCTTCGAGTTTGGTGGAGTGGACACGCCTGGTCAAGACTGTTCCAAGCTGTTCCAGCCTGGTGGTGTATAGTCTTGCTAGGTCTACCAGCTTGAACACTGGTGTCACAAGAGCATCTGTGCGGGCATCATCGATGTAGGACACTAGCTCTCCAAGTGCTATACCGTGATTGATATCATCTTGTTTATTCAGTGTTGTGCTTGTGGCCCTTGCTTTGTTATAAAGTGACACCAGACACTTCACGTGGTACTGTGCATCTTGTGCTATAAGGTCACCTGCACTCAGTTTAGCAAGAAGTGCCTGATCTCCTAGTTTCAGGGCAGCTGTCCTGACATGTTTATTGTTTATCGAGGTCGAAGGTGGAAGCTTTTCGCAGAGAATTAGTACCCGCTGGTTTGTCACAAAAGAAACACTTTTCAGGCTGTGGCTGTGTGTGGTCTACATGTACTCTGTGATGGGTGTACTTTCTTGAGACACTTGCGGTTTCTTCACTAGACGTTTCTCTTTTTTGTGCCCGATGCAGTTCAGTTTTGTTGTATTTCAGTCTGCATGAATCATGCCACTTAGCCTTGTGGCTCTGGAAGGTTGACTGGATACCTTCACCATCGTCCAGGCGGGACAGTTCTAGAGATTTTGGCAGGCAGCCCATCTGGCTGAAGGTGAGGAGATAATCTGCAAGAGTTTGGTATCCGGACCCTGTGGTTCGCTTGGAATCAGCTGGACAGGCAAGGGCCTCATCGGTGACCTCCTGACATAACACACACTTCTCCCAATCTGTCAGATAAGGCATGTTTGTTCCAGATGTACTAGGGCTTTGGGGGTCTAATAGCTTGAAATTTTTGTTGGCCATTGTCAATTAAGCATTATCCACCACCACCATCCAATCAATATACAAATTGGGAACCAAATCTAGGTAGCTACTACAGTCAATGAGCGAAGGTGCAGTGCAGTCGAGTTATCATCTGAAAAAGAAATACATACATTATTATCATAAATATAGTAATTCGCTTTCGTAACTTTTCACTAGCCTTGCATTGTTCCTTATAGTCACCTAGTCTATGATAGGAAAGTTCATAAAGCTACATCAAAGTTGTTCATATAAAGGTATTGAACCAAAATTACACCCAGGAGAAATCAGATAGTCATGCAAAGTTAAATAATTAAACCGCTAGACCAGTCCTGTCTATTGCAATGGTAAACCATTTGTTCTGCCCCTTATAGGCCACCGTAGATTCCAATTTTGAACCCAGTATGAAGGTATTGCATAGCATGTACATGACAATTTATAATATGCTCATTACATTGTGTTTCAATAGCAGCACAAATGACAAGTCTGAAATAATAGGTAAATATGTCCTTCTTAGCCGCCATTTTGGGCCAAGGAGAAATCTGGAATGCCCCTACATCCAAATTTCACTGTAAGGGTATGCCCTAACTGATGATACAAGCATGAAACTTGGCACACAAAGGCACAATTCTACCACAATTCTTCACATATCTGCCGGACTATAGTAAGAAAGCGTGCAGTAGCAGTAAGAGCAATATTTTTCCACGTTATAATTTTTTGCAATGGGCATCTTTCAGTTGTGATAATATGAAGTGTTTGATGTTTACTAAGTGTAGATAGTGGTTTCTGTTTTCAGCCATGGAGGTATCTGAAGTGTGTGCCATCTGCAAGAAATATATAGACGAGAGAGGGTCAACGGCATCAACTCTTGGAGAAAAGGGAAGTTCTGCCATCAACCAGGCCAGCAACGCAAGAAAAGACAGCATTCACACTGTGCCTGGAGAAAAGGTACACAAAGACTGTCGCCGCACATACTGTCACCCACAACAGATAGCCAAGGACACCAAGCAAGAAGAGTCAAAGCCAAGCACAAGCAATGACAGACAAGTACTTAGGTCATCTGAGGAGAGGTTCTCTTTCCAGACTGATTGCCTTTTTTGTGGTAGACCAGCAACGTTTGGAAGAAAGAGGAAGAATCAGGAAGTTCTTCAAGTCAAGACCATTGAATTCAAAGAAACGCTCCTGGCAACATGTCACGAACGAGCAGATGCTTGGTCAGGTACTGTCAAGGCGCAAATTCTGCATGTTCATGACCTGCACGCTGCAGATGCAGTGTACCATCAGACTTGCAGCGTCAATTTCCGCACAAAGAAGCAGATACCCATGGCTAAGCAGATGAACACGGAAATCTCCAAGAGAGCAAAGCTTGGAAGGCCTAAAGCTGATGAGAAGACTGAAGCATTCTTGGATGTTGCAAAATATCTTGAAGAAAATGACGACGAGCAGATCACTGTCAATGATATTGTTGCGAATATGGCATTTGGCCTCCATATCCGCTTGTAAATATTCCCCTATTTCCCCAATACTCCCCAACTATCCCCAATCCCCCATTCCCTAGTCCCATTGCCTGTAAATAACACTCTGTAGAACCGACCTTCCCCTTTTTCCCCCATTAAATGTCGTGCCCAGGTCCACCGCATCTCACGTAGACAACTTTCGGACATCTTGCTAGTTATTCTTAGTCTATGTCAGTTAAGGACTCGTTTCCATTAATTCTGACTCTTCGTTGCACCAGAATGTGATTATATGGCACCAGTAGTGAGTTTAGGACCTTCCCATACCTCCTCCCATCTTCTTCCCCAAACAACAACTACAACAACAACTACAACAACAACTACAACAACGGCGCGCGGGGGGAGCGTGCGTCCTCACACCGGCTCGGTTAGCCGCCATGACCATGCGCTCCGACGGGGTTACCACGAAGGGGCTCCTTGTCAGCCCCTCGTCAAGGGCGGAGCCGGTAACCCCCCCGCACGCACCCAATGAGAAGCAACGAGCCGATTCCAGCTGGGGCGGAGCTAACGAGCCGAGGGCGTGTCACTCCCCGCCGGATATACGCGGCGACTTACCGGATGTGAGGAGAGATGCGCCTGAACTACAGAGAGCAGAGGAAGCCACCGCCACCCCCAGCGCGACGATACCTCCCCGCATCTTTGGAACGGACCGAACCGGGTCGATTCTGCCCTGAGCCCAGGTGCACCTGGAGCCATCGATCCTGCCTTTCCTTGCCATCAATCCCCGTGTGAGTCAGCCTTTTGTCCCGTTTATCTGTCGTCTGTTGGGGTTAATATAAGAGTGTGTCTAAGTGCTTGTCTTTCTATGCTGTCCCTCTTGTAGTTGTAATCTAACCTTCCGAACGAATATAACCTCCTCCGGAGGTCGTGAGAACTGAACCCTTGGTGTCGTGTCATTTGAATCCAGCCGTTGTGTCCTTTTCCTTCATTGATCTAGCGTAGCGCGACTAGTCAACGTTCGAGCATAATCGGGTAAACTGTGCAGACGTGGTCATACCAAACCGCTCGGTAAACTAACATCCACCACCGCGTCTGTAACAATTGGTGTCGAGGAGTGGAATTCGGACCCGGGACTAAATTTGTTAGGCCCAAACTTTGGGAGGTAGAATCGATCCGGAGCGCGTTTACTGCGCTCGACGAAATTATAACGGCGAAATTTGATTTTGTTATACGGAAATAAAAACCCGAATTTTGAAAGTCGCGCTATGGCAGACCAAGTCGGCTGGGGTCCGGTAGTGGAGAGTGAGGCAGGGTCGGTCCAGGACCAAATTGAGGGACGTGAGGAGAGCGAAGCAGCGAGGGTAGCAGACGCACAAAATGGCGCCTCGCTGGTCACCGCGCCCGCGACCGTGGCAGCGCCCCTGGTGGATTCGAACCTTTTCCTCCTGCAAATGAGGGCCCTTATGGAACAAATGGTGGGAATGAGGGCTGATAGTGAGCGGTTGGGAAACCAAATGGGGGTAATGGGGAACCGGATGGAGGCTCAGAATGAGCAATTGGGGGTAATGGGGAACCGGATGGAGGCTCAGAATGAGCAATTGGGGGTAATGGGAAACGAAATGGGGGTAATGAGGGACGAAGCGAGGGGTACCGGAGAGGGGTTAGACAATAATTTTAAGGGTTTAGACAAGAAATTTGGGAAGTTAGACGACAAATTTGAGGGGTTAGACAACGGGATAAAAGAGGTGAAAAAGGGGTTAATGGGGGTAGAAAACAGAATGGCCGCTCAAGAGAATCACATGGAAGGGATGCAAAAGGGGTTAGAGGGGGTAGAAAATAGAATAGCTGCCCAGGAGAATCAGATAGAGGGAGTGAAAAATGGGTTAGAGGGGTTAGAAAACAGGATGGAAGGCAAATTGAGGGACATGAGGGACCAAGCGGAAAGGGAAGTTAACCAAATGGGGCAGCAGATAGAGGGGGTCAGAATGGGGGTAGAACCAAACTGGATGCTCACAGGGAGGAAATGGAGCAGATGAGGGTGGCATCTGGGCAGGAGATGCAAGTGATGGGAGAGGCGATCAGA
The DNA here is from genome assembly GCF_964187855.1 of Myxine glutinosa. Classification (NCBI taxonomy): domain Eukaryota; kingdom Metazoa; phylum Chordata; class Myxini; order Myxiniformes; family Myxinidae; genus Myxine; species Myxine glutinosa. The sequence goes on along the minus strand of NC_136261.1, from coordinate 6,334,458 downwards.
AGAGGAGTGAGTGAGGAGGTCGGAGGAGTGCGCGAGGAGGTGAGGCACTGTAAGGAGCACATGGAGAAGGAGGTGAGAGAGGGGACTGTAAAGTTACAAGGGGGCATAGAGGACCTGACGCAGGAGGTGGAACAACTGACAGAGGGACAAAAAGGACTAACGGAGCAGGTTCAAAGGAACACTGCGGTATTGGGAGGTTTAAAAGCGACACAAAACGACATAAAAAACGACTTAATAGCGACAAAGAGGGAATGTCAGATGGTACGTGAGGGACTGACAGCGAGGTTGGACGAGGTGGTAGAGGTACTGGAGACGAAGGACCGGCAGGTGAGGACGCACCTGGAAACGGTCAAGGTAGCCTTAGAGGACGAGCTTGAGGAGACGTACCGGGGAATAAAGGAGGTGAAGCAGAAATTAGAAGAAGTGGAAGAAGGGGTGAGCGAAATTAAGAAGCGACGGAGAGGGGATAAGAAAGAGATAAAAGAGGAGATAAAAGAATTGGTCCGAAGTCTGTGTTTGGATCGTGATGATGTGCTCATTAACCGGATGAGGGATTCGCAGGTGATGGAGGAGAAGCGAAGAGGAAGAGGACCCGGTGTAAGTGGTGACCAATATGGTCGTGCGTATGATGCGCCAGGGGATTTAAGAAGCTTGGGGGTCGAGATGGACCCGGGTGTTCGTGAGAGGCCGTTGGTGAAGTGTGCGACAGGTCTGGTGTGCGAAAAAGGAGGTGTGCGAGAAAGTCCGACTCTGGGGTGTGTGAGGAAAAAGTGCGTGCCAAGGAGTGAGGGTGCTGGCGAGAGTGAGTCGGTCGTAGCGCGTGTGCGAGGGAGCACATGGAAGCACGGTGTGGTAAGTGTTACAGAGGGTGTGACGGGAGAGTGTGCGCAGGAGTGTGCGCGAGAAAGGTGTGTGACGGACAGGTGCATGGGGAAAGAGTGCGCTGTCAAAGGCAAGGAAGAATGCACACCTGTGGTGAGTGTTACAGAGGGTGTGATGGGAGAGTGTGCGCGAGAAAGGTGTGTGACGGACAGGTGCATGGGGAAAGAGTGCGCTGTCAAAGGCAAGGAAGAATGCACACCTGTGGTGAGTGTTACAGAGGGTGTGATGGGAGAGTGTGCGCGAGAAAGGTGTGTAACGGACAGGTGCATGAGGAAAGAGTGCGCTGTCAAGAGTCAAGAGTAAGGGTGAGTGCGCTGTCAAGAATGGAGGTGAGAGTAGTGAGAGTGACAAGGAGAGTGAGTTGGTTGTGACAGGTGAGCGAGGATGTACACCTGGGATGGAAGGATGCACACCTGGAATGGTAGAGCGTGAGTGGGAATGCACGCTGGAGTTGGTGGTGAGGCACGTGGTTGGGTGTGCGAATGAGAGCACACCTGTGATTGTCACAGGGGAGGTGACAGAGGAGGGGGCGCGAAGAGGTGTGTTGGTGAGGTGTGCGACCAACGAATGTGTGCCAAAGTGTTCGGTGGTCAGGTGTGTGACCAAGGCTGTGAGTGGAATGGGTGTACCAAGGTGTGTAAGGAAAGGTACGAGGAGCATGGAAACGGCTGGATGTGTGAGCAAGGAACGGGCTGCGGGGTGTAAGCGTCCAGGTGAAGCATCGACGGTAACCGGTTTAGAGGTTAGGTCGACTTTTAGCCGAATCGGGCCCTCGGTGCGTGCCGGGCCTCGCTTTGAACGGCCGCGTCCGTGCTCCACTAGGCGGAGCGGTCAGCCGGATAGGAAGGGTCGTCATGGCGACCACTTTTTGTTGAGGCATTCCGGCAGGTCGACATCGAGCCATGGGATGGCTCCGTGCCGAGATGGTGCGTGGGATCTCGGCCCGGGTAAACCTCCTTCCCTGCACCGAATGCGGGACGTATCCAGCCGCTGGCACAGAACAACCCGCATTCATGGCTTGGCTTTACGAAGCCGGGCTTTGGACAGGAATTGGCGCACCGAGAGGCAATAGTGAGTAGACTGGGTGATGAGGTTAGTGTTTTGGACCCAAAATTAGAGAAAAACAAAATTTGATGATTGGCAAGGGATTGGCAGTAGTGATTGGCGGATGATGGGTAGTGATTGGCCAAATTTTTAATTTGTTGAAATTTGATGTGCAAAATTGGTAGTGAGCGATGGGCCCGGTGGGTAAGGCTGGCATCCCTGCCACCCTTCCCATGTGGGGGCAAAGGAGCAATAGCTTATGGGGTGTATGGCAGTGAAAACTAGCCCGGGTGGGTTAGGTTATATTGATAGGGATCTAGCGAAGATGACATTAGGTGACGATAAGGTTAGGTAGTGACTGATACCTGTAGTGGGGACGCAGGTAGATTAGTGTGGATGATAATGACGAGGGAGCGCAATAGTTTAAAGGGACGACTGGGAAGCGCAAGTTTCAGAAGGGAGTAGTTAGCTGAGATGATGCCGTGTGTGTGAGGATTGAACAGGTGTGATTGCACAGGTGTGCAACTGGACAGGTGTGTGGAGCAGTGTGGAGCAGTGTGTGGAGCAGTGAGTGTTGTGGATCAGCGCGAATGCGCTTGGGGAGAGAAGGGTGCAGGTGGCACCAGGAGTGAGAGCACAGGTGTGCAAGTACAGGTGTGTGGAGAGAGTTGGAGTAAGTGGTACGGAGTGGTGTGCATGGTGCGAAGGTGTGGATGGGGGAAGAGTGGACCCCTTTCACGAGTACCCGGGGCGGGTAGTGTAAGTGTTAGGTAGAGGGTATAGGTAAATTGTGGTTGCATATTGGCATTTGTGGTGCGGTTGCGGAATGGTATTGTGGATGGGTGCATTAGTGTTGTGGAAATGGCTGGGCGTGTAGCCTGTTAGTGTGTGTAGTTGGTTGGGCACTCCACCACTGTGAGGATGTCGGCCAGGTGAGGCCGCAGGTGGGCTCTGGGAGCCGGTAGTTGTGAGTGGGTGCCTGAAGATCCCGGGTGTGGATCGGGCAGCCCAGTGCCAGAGAGGGCACCGAGTGGGGAGAGCGCCAGAGGGCCTTCCCCAGGTAGTTAGGTTAGGGTAAGGAGCAGGTAAGCTCGGAGGCAACTGCAGTGGTGGAGGTGTGCAGGTGGGTAGACCCGCTGGGAGAGGTACACGCCACAGCCCAGAAATTGTGCGAGGGCACCGGGAGATGAATCGGGGGAGTGAGACCCCAAATTGAAGAGCACCACAGTTTGGCCAATGGGAATTGGTTTTTAGAACCCATAGTGTAAGAGGGCCAATGGATTGGCAGGGAAAGACCCCGGGTAATGTAAAGTTGTTAAAGTCATTTAGGAAATAGTTAGGATTGATGAACCTGTCGCACCATACGCAGCCACTTACCTGAGGTGATGATGATGACTCCACACCTGTGTTTTCTTTGTTTTGGTGCAGGAAATGAGAATTGCTGTGAGGATTTGTGAGACGCATCACGACGTGGATGAGACATTGGGGTGATTCCATCTCTCCCTCCCCAGGAGGGACTGATGATGAATTGGTGATAGCAAATTTTGATGTTGAGTTGGAGATGGCAAATTTTGATGGGAGTTGAAGATGGCAAATTTGATTGGTTAGGAGGGAGAGAAGACGAATTTGGTTTATGGGAGGAACGGGGAAGACAGTAGGGATGTTTGTTGATTTGTAAAGTAGATGTTTATGAGTAGTGTTGTGTTTTGTGGATACAGTAAGGGGTAAGGGAGGGGCCATGTAGGTTACCTGGTGGGGGGGGGGGGCGTACGGTAGGAACGTACCTGTCTCACCTGGTTCCCATGTGCCCCCAGTGTGCATTACCTTGCATTGCGTGCACTTTTGCGCCCTTACCACCTTACTCACTTGTCTGCTTCTTTTGTCTCCCACCTCCGAGGATCTGGCTTTGGGGCAGAGAGAGAGAGGAGAGAGGGGTGCTGGCTTCGCAGTTGTGGGCCTGCACTTTCGCTGCTTGCTGCTTGGATCGATACACCATATGGACCGCAATGTTTGTGGCCACCCACAATGGACCGCAGTTCTTTTGCGGCCAAGCACCACCCATGGATGGACCTATGGGTCAACGTGGCACCTATGCCATACAAGGTGAACCACTAACAGTTGGCCCCCTGACGGCCACAATAGAGAAATGGACGCGGTTGGCGCCTTTCTTAATTTTTTTGAAAGAGGCAAGAACACCAAGTGCACCACACGAAGGCAAGACCAGCGGCAGAACATCGGCCGGCTGCGACACCACCGGTGATTTATAAACACTTTATTGGTGCACCGGATGGTGCTGACTGTGTGATGGGGTGGTGCTTTTGGTGCTGGGAAGGGGTGCTCTGCACATTATTAAAGGCCGTAGGCCACAGAGCACTCGTGGGTTGGTGTATCGATGCTGGCATGCGTGCTCTCTCTATGCATAACATCTGCATGTGTCCCTCCAAAAACAGGTCCTGGATCGTAGTGTAAATATCAGCGTAGTCTTGTAAATAATGCTCCCTACCGGCTGTATGTTTAGTTTGCGAATTCTTTCCGGATTCGGGTATCCTGTGGGTGTGTTTCTGTGAGGAGAAGGGTGCAACGTCGCAGGGGGACATATTTACTCATTTGTGAATATCTGTAAAACTGTCGCACTCAGGGTAGAGTTAATAGTAGAGGGAACTACATCTGCGTGCCACACTAAAGTAGGTAAAAATTTATCGGGTCGGGACGCCCCGAGGGTAGAGAAGGGTGCAATGTTGCGAATATGGCATTTGGCCTCCATATCCGCTTGTAAATATTCCCCTATTTCCCCAATACTCCCCAACTATCCCCAATCCCCCATTCCCTAGTCCCATTGCCTGTAAATAACACTCTGTAGAACCGACCTTCCCCTTTTTCCCCCATTAAATGTCGTGCCCAGGTCCACCGCATCTCACGTAGACAACTTTCGGACATCTTGCTAGTTATTCTTAGTCTATGTCAGTTAAGGACTCGTTTCCATTAATTCTGACTCTTCGTTGCACCAGAATGTGATTATATGGCACCAGTAGTGAGTTTAGGACCTTCCCATACCTCCTCCCATCTTCTTCCCCAAACAACAACTACAACAACAACTACAACAACAACTACAACAACGGCGCGCGGGGGGAGTGTGTGTCCTCACACCGGCTCGGTTAGCCGCCATGACCATGCGCTCCGACGGGGTTACCACGAAGGGGTTCCTTGTCAGCCCCTCGTCAAGGGCGGAGCCGGTAACCCCCCCGCACGCACCCAATGAGAAGCAACGAGCCGATTCCAGCTGGGGCGGAGCTAACGAGCCGAGGGCATGTCACTCCCCGCCGGATATACGCGGCGACTTACCGGATGTGAGGAGAGATGCGCCTGAACTACGGAGAGCAGAGGAAGCCACCGCCACCCCCAGCGCGACGATACCTCCCCGCATCTTTGGACCGGACCGAACCGGGTCGATTCTGCCCTGAGCCCAGGTGCACCTGGAGCCATCGACTGCCTGCCTTTCCTTGCCATCAATCCCCGTGTGAGTCAGCCTTTTGTCCCGTTTATCTGTCGTCTGTTGGGGTTAATATAAGAGTGTGTCTAAGTGCTTGTCTTTCTATGCTGTCCCTCTTGTAGTTGTAATCTAACCTTCCGAACGAATATAACCTCCTCCGGAGGTCGTGAGAACTGAACCCTTGGTGTCGTGTCATTTGAATCCAGCCGTTGTGTCCTTTTCCTTCATTGATCTAGCGTAGCGCGACTAGTCAACGTTCGAGCATAATCGGGTAAACTGTGCAGACGTGGTCATACCAAACCCCTCGGTAAACTAACATCCACCACCGCGTCTGTAACAATATCATTACCCTTATGCAACAGAAACTGTCAGACACAAAACATGAGGCATATGGCTACACCCACATGAAGACGAGGCTGCATGAACACTTTGGTGAGAGGATAATCCAGACAGAGATTAATGGAAAGCCAAACGTGGTTACCTTCAGGACAACAGCCAGGGAGGTGTTACAGGAATACTACAAAAAGCAGCAGCAGAAAACTAACACTGCTGAAGAGAAGATAAAACTTGTACAGGCAGCTGCAAAACTGATCAAAGAAGACACCAAAGCCATGGAAACATCCCATGAAGTCTATCCATTTTGTATTGACATAGAATCACAAAAATCTGGCGTCAAATATCTACCAGATACTCTGATGATACTATTGGAAGGACTATTTGATGGGAAGAATGCTGGCGTCAAAGTGGCATCAATTGGACAAGCAATGATGCAAGCAACCAGACCTGGAGTCCTGCTGACACCACTGCAGTTTGGTTTGGGCATGCAACTGTATCACCACTTCGGATCAAGATTCCTCATCGACTCCTTTCATCATCACGGGTTCTGCTTCTCATACCAACAGGTGCTCCAATTTGAGTGAAATGCTGCTCAATCACACGGAACAGACATTCCTAACATGACGACAGAGTTTGTCCAGTATGCTGCCGACAATGTCGATCATAATATTCACACGCTCGATGGCCATGCTACCTTCCATGGCATGGGAATGATTGCTGCCGTCACCCCTGGAACTTGATTCAGCCGGTCAATACCCAGGGTTAAGGCAACTTCCTTAAACGTCGCAATGGTGGGAAGGGTGCAGATACGGTATCACAAAGACGAAAGCTGCGGAATGACGCCACTGATCTTCCAGAAGCTCTTCAATCTAAAGGTCCAGAACTCATGTGAGAATCCTGACATCCTGTGGAAGACATCAATCCTGTTTGGTACACCCAGACCTGCATGGTCAGGTTTAATGCAGTTCGTACGTAGTGGTGACCACCCTGGCAAGGCATATGTCATGTTTCTACCAATGATAGACATGAATTCCAGCGACAGCACATGCATATATTCGACCCTGATTTTCATCAGTGAGCATGCACGACATCATGATGTCATCCCAATCATCACCTTTGATTCGCCGCTCTGGTGGAAGGCTCTCATGGTCATCAACTCTGAGCCGATGGGAAGTGATCTGAAAGGAGTAGTCCTGCGTTTGGGAGGCTTCCATACGGAAATGAGCTTTCTCGGATGCATCGGACACCTGATGGCTTCAACCGGGCTACAAGAACTGATGGAGTTGATCTAGGCCAAAAATGCCGTGGTTCATATGCTGAGTGGCAAGGCCATTTCCCGAGCAGTCCGTACACACTTCATAGTTGACGCAGCCCTGAATGCTCTGATGCTGGCAGATGTGTTTGATGCCCCTCTGCCACACAAACCTGACAGATCAGTTAGCAATGAGAATGAAGATCCTGACCTTGCCAAACCTGCTGCAAGACAACAAAATGACCCGTCTGCAGGCATAATCAAGAATCCGGAACTGGAGGAAGCTTGTTCCCTCTATAAGAAACTTATGGAAGGGACTATGTCTGCTGAAGAAGTTTGCCTGTCTGATGTCCTGGAAAAAATCAAAGACCGCCTTCAGAAGTATGCTGAGTCAGCAAAGATGTCATCCAGAACTTCTGTGCTCTGGCTTCAGTACACAGACTTGCTAGACATCCTACACAAATACATCACTGCGGAGCGTACTGGAAACTGGGCATTACATCTACAGGCCATCCAAGACATGCTGCCTTATCTAGCATCCTCGGGTCACAATCTGTACACCAAATCAGCCAGGTTGTATCTGCAGCAGATGTCCGACCTCAAGGCTCAACACCCTGATGTCCAGCAACGTTTTGAAGAGGGGTTCCACGTGATTCGACGAAGCGATTGCCTGTGGGCAGATTTTCTTCTGACCTGATCATTGAGCAGGTCTTGATGAGAAGTCTGAAGACCAGCGGAGGGCTCACACGTGGTCGAGGAATGACGGAGCAACAACGCCTGCTGTGGCTGCTTTCGATGCCTGCCTGTGCAGAAGTAAACCAGGCAATGCAGGAGCTCACAGGGGTGAACTACAACACCGGCGAACAAAACAAGGACATGACCACAGCAAGACAAGCCCGTGACTGGAAGGACACTCTGTCAGTTCTCGAGTATCTACAAGAGCGAAATCCATTCAGCAATGACTCAAGTCTGCGGAGCATTGCCACTGGAGTCCATGCCCACCCAACTGTTAACGTCGATTCAGCTCAATCGGTTGGGGAATCGATATTAAGGTCAATGGATGAAAGAACAACAGCTGAGTACACCTTCAAGAAGAAAGACCAAGCAGTCACATTCGGCATGAAGTCGTCTGTCAAGATTGATAGTGATCAAGTCCAGGTTGACCCACAGCTTCTCTTCCAGAGACTAATTACAGTTGTGCAAAAAGCTGATGAACTAGAGTCAGCCTTCAAGCATGAACTATGCAGCTATCCACCAGCGCTCTTTGATTCCTCTCTTTTTCTCAGAGAAGCACACAAGTCAGCCCTTGCTGGTACTATCAGGGATCTCCTCGGATCTGATGTTCCTGCAATTATCCCAGATGATGACACCCAGTGTGTCTTGGATGGAGGGGCACTTCTTCAACGCATCCCATGGTCTCGCGGAGCAACATACAAAGACATCTGTCACCAGTACACGGAATATGTGATGAAGAGGTATGGAAATGCCATTGTCGTGTTCGATGGTTATGAGAGCACCAACACAAAGGACATGACACACCAGAGACAATCGAAAGGAAATGCTGGCGCAACTGTGACATTTGCAGCTGACATGCCTTTTACAATGAAGAAGGAGCAGTTCCTTGCAAACAAACAGAATAAGCAGCGATTCATTTTCATGCTGAGTGAAGAGCTGCAGAAAGAAACTGTGAGATGCACCATGCTTCAGGGGATGCTGACCTCCTGATTGTGCAGAAGGCCGTGCAGTCTGCTGCTGCCACCAACACTGAGCTAGTTTGTGATGACACAGACCTCCTCATCCTCCATCTACCATGCAAGTCTGGAATCCCATGACATATTCTTTTGTCCTGAGCCAAAAAAGAACAGAAAGAAGCCTCACATTTGGAACATCAAAGCTACAAAACAACTACTTGGTCCAGACATATGCAAGCACGTGCTCTTTATACATGCAGTTATTGGATGCGACACAACATCTCGCCTCCATGGAATAGGAAAGGGAGCGTCTCTCAAGCGATTCAAAGCAAGCAGCGCATTCCGTGACCACGCCAAGGTGTTTGACACACCTTTGGCTTCCAAGCAAGATGTCGCAGATGCAGGAGCAAAAGCATTGGTGATCCTCTACAATGGAAAACCCACTGACACCTTGGACTTCCTCCATCATCAGCGCTTCTGTGAGAAGGTGGCTTCAAGCTCATCTCCCGTTCAACCACAGATGTTGCCACCAACAGCAGGAGCAGCAATGTACCACAGCCTGCGTGTGTACCTGCAAGTTCAAGAATGGAAGGGATCGGCAGATGGACTTTGTCCGACTGAGTGGGGGTGGCAGGAGTGTGACGAGGAGCTTATGCCATTCCAGACAGCCCTAGCTCCTGCTCCTGAAAAACTGCTGCAGGTGATCAGGTGCAACTGTCAGGCTGACTGCAGCACCCTGAGATACACATGCAAGAAAAATAACATTGAGTGTACTCTAGCTTGTGGAAACTGCAGGGGATCTGGCTGCACGAACTCGCTACAGATGCCATGTGATGATGATGATGATGATGATGACGATTATGATGATGATGATGATGACAATGTCAAGTTCTGAATTTCTTTATAAACTTGAATTCTTCATTGATTTAAATCTTCCTCACCAAACATTAAGCATGGTATATACTAATAAGTCATTTGAACAACCATGCAAGAACACTGATTTGTGGCAAAAAAAAAACAAACCGTTTTTGGTGGGGTTAAACATTGATGATTTTCATAATTTTCCCCCCAGACGATTCCTTAAGACTTTTTTCATGTGATAGAAGACATATCCAGGAATCAAAATTCGTTGAGTTTGTTTTTGTTGCAATTTGTGTGAGGTTGCACAGCTATTTCTTTCGTAAAATGCCTGTACTAAATCTCCATGTGAATGTGAGCGTTATTGCTCATGGTGTACAAATATCAGTATGTGATTATGTGTCATGTAGGCAGATGAATGTCACTATTGTTAGACATTAAGTGGGAACTCTAAATGTTGGAAATGCAATGTTTATCAATGCATAGAGTGGTAAAATGTATTCATAATCAGTGGAGGTCATGACTTTATGTAAACACCAATTAGTGTTCTGCAGGGCTGCTATTTTCAGCCTCATTTTCTATGGGACTGTCATTAACGCCATGTGCTCGTTTGCAGTGAGAGGCATGAATCTAGCTTGTTTTGCCTTCACATTTCACAGCTGTATGGGTTGTAAGCAGCACTTGGTGTGGCCCTGACCATCTTGGTTTCAAAGCAGTTTTCCGCTTGAAAAGTTTAATGTACACATGGTCTCCAGGTTTAAAAGAATGGCACTCATTTTCTGCAGGTTCTGGTAAGGCTTCCTTCACCTGGGAATGAAACATCTTCACTGTCTCCGTCAATTCGATGCAGAAGGTGTACATCAAATCATCCATCTGGTGGATATCCATCTCCTTAATGGTCAGGGGAGGTGAGTGGGGTTCCCGCATTGGTCTTCCCATTAGGATTTCATGCGGGGATAGTCCCGTTTTCCTATTTGGAGTGGCCCTCATTGCCATAAGTGCAAGTGGGATAGCATCCGGCCATTTCAAGTTGGTCTCTACGCAGATCTTGGCCAGTTTGTTCTTTATCACTTTGTTTTGTCTTTCTACTGCTCCCGCTGACTGAGGATGATAAGGACAATGAAGATGAAGGTATATTTGCATTGCCTTGCCCAGTTCCTTGACAATTTCTGCCATGAAGTGCGTTCCCCGATCGGAAGAAATTTTGCAAGGGATTCCAAAGTGACATATGAAGTCCTTTCGCAGAATTTTCACAACTGTTTTTGCATCTGCATGTTGACAGGGATACACTTCTACCCATTTTGTAAACATGTCAATAATCACGAGAACAAACTCATACCCGGCATACTTCTCCATTTGAATAAAATCCATTTGTAGATGTAAGAACGGACCTGATGGTGCTGGATGAGCTGCTTGCATAGTCTTCTCACCTTTTCCTGGATTATTATCCTGACACACCTGACATGTAGCACAATATTGCTCTGCCACAGGTGTAAATCCAGGTGCATACCACTGTTTTGACACTGATGCACACATCCCTCCTTTGCCTGTGTGACTCACTCCATGAGCCAGATGAGCAATTCATGGTAGTAACTGTCGAGGTGCAACCACACGTCCATCGCAGGAAATCCACAATTTAGATTCACTGTTAAATGTGCATCCCGTTTGTACCCAAACATCTTTTTCCTGGTTATCCACAGCTTCTTGCATGACGCCAACATCTTGCAAAGTTGGGCTATTCTCAGGAATTGCCAATGGTGCCTGTATAATCACAAGGTCTCGTTCAGAGTTTGCTGCCAATTTTGCTGCTTCATCTGCCCTTGCATTGCCCTGCGGGATCTCATCTTTTCCTCTCGTGTGGGCCTCACATTTGATCACTGCAATTCCAGATGGTAGAAGAATAATTGCCTCCAGGAGGCTAGCTATCAACGTCCCGTTTTTTATTCGGCTTCCTGAAGATGTCAAATATCATCTTTGCTTCCAGAGGGCACCATAATCATGGACAACCCCATGCGCATAACTGGAGTCTGTATAGATGGATACTCTCTGACTTTCTGCTCGGCAACAAGCTCTGGTCAATGCAAAAATTTCTGCCTGCTGAGCTGAAAAAGTGTTTGGTAATTTTCTGCTCTCCCATGTCTCATTTATCAGTGCACACTGCACACTGCATATCCTGTCAATAGTGAGCCATCCAATGCTCTTGTTGATGATCCATCAACGTACAGTACCAAGTCTGCGTTCGGAATAGGGACGTCCTTCAAATCAATCCGTGGTACTAGTGCATGTGCCAATATCTTAACACAATCATGGGGTTCACCATCTTCTCCTGTTGGCAACAAAGATGCCGGATTTAACATTGGACAACGTTGAATGGTAAGGTTTGACGGCGTCAGTAACCCTAGTTCATACGTTGTAGCTCATGAGGCTGAAATATGCTACGTTCCTGCTTTCAGTAAAACCGTTGCCACTGCATGCTCAACAAGAAGGATTAATGGGCAGCCCAGGACTATTGTAGCTGTGGCTTCTACTGTGCACGAAGCTGCTGCCACTGCCCGCAAGCGCTGTGGAAACTTTCGTGCTACTGCATCCAGCCTAGTGCTGTGGTGTGCTACGGGATGCATTTTCCCTCCATGTTTTTTGTGCCAAAACTGATTGGGCGAACCCTCCTTTTTCATGTGAGTAGAGAAAGAATTTTTTCTCATAATCTGGCAGTCCCAGGGCAGGTGCTGACGCCAAGGCGTCTTTCAATGCCGTGAAAGCTTGTTCGGCCTCTGGTGTCCATTTCAAAGGATTTGGACTACTTGGTAGGCTAATGTCTAACAGAGGGCGAGTTAGTAGTGTGTAATCAGCAATCCACTGATGACAAAAACCTGTTGTCCCCAGGAAAGATTTCATCTGCCTCACGGTTGGAAGTTTTGGGAGTACTCGTATCGCCTTCACTCGTTCAGGGCAAAGACGTCTTGTGTCTTCTTTCAAGATATGTCCCAGATATTTCACCTCTTGTTTGCAAAACTGCAACTTATCTCTTGAGGCTTTGTGCCCTTTCTCTGCTAATGCTGTCAGTAGGACCACCGTGTCCTGCTCACACACTTCCTTAGACGTTGAGCATCTGAGAAGATCATCAACGTACTGTACCATCACTGAACCTCCAGGAAATTCAACATCACTGAGGTCTTCATGTAGGGCACGCGAAAACAAGGTTGGGCTCTCTGTGTACCAATGTGGTAAAACAGTCCACGTGTATTGTAGACCATTGTACTTGAATGCAAAGAGATAGCGTGAGTCTTCATGAGTAGGTACACTGAAAAACGCTGAGCACAAGTCCACTACAGAGTAGAACTTTGTATTACATGGGATGCTTGAAAGTATGATGATTGGTAGGGACCACCGGATAAGCTGGAATGACGCAATTATTAATCGCTGAAAGATCTTGTACAAATCTCCATGTTTTCTTGCCAGGCTTCTTCACAGGTAGGATAGGAGTGTTGCACATGCTAACAGTGTGAACTATGACACCTTGGTCCACCAAAGATCGAATTACCAGTGCAATACCAGCTCTGGCTTCTGGTCGTAGTGGATATTGGCGTTTTCTAGGCAGAGGCTTAGATTCATCTACCGTGATTCACACAGGTGCAATACTCTTTATCCGGCCCACATCGTTCGGGTGTGTTGTCCACAAATAAGTTGGTATCTGATCGAGTGGGTCCAGCTCACCTTTGGTCTCGAAACTGAGTAGATATACCCCAACATCATCAGTTTCAGGTGCTTTGTCAATCAAAAAGAAAGTAGAAGAGACCACCTGCTCATCCAGCTACCAGCAAAACCCATCCCCATTCAAGTCATAGAGTGGAGCCTGCTGAATTTCTCCCATGTATCCCATCTCTTTACATTCGTTCAAATTTGCTATCATTGTTCCAACATCCTTTGCTTCATATCCTTTTGACACCGCAAGGGTGATGTGTGGGGTTGTTATCTCAAATTGGTTCCACAGGAGTTGTTGATCTGGCGTCTGGCACACTGACATGCACACTCCTTGTGTTCCTACCCACAGTGATACCAGGTGTATTTCATACCTTGTTCCCAGGTGTAGAAAAGCATTCATGGAGTAGGACACCTCTTCTCATGTGGGGTCATAACATGCTGTGCAGTGAAGATGAGATTCCCATTGTAGAGAGTCCATGAGATGGTCACTTACCCACTATTGTACTTCAGGCACTTCGTCCATCATACTCATAAAACCATCACACAAAATTTCTGCCATTGCCACATCGTCGATTTCCCATTGATAAGTTATGGGCTCCATTAATCTTTGCAGCATATCAAAAGCAAAGTCATGGGAGTGCTCTGGCATTTCTAGGTACACTCCATTTTCATTACATGTTACGGTACAGTTCAATTAACACAATAAATCTCTTCCCATCAGATTTACTGGAGAGTCAGACACCAAAAGAAAGGCATGATGTCCACTCAATGGGCCTACTTGAACACACAATTCCTTTGTAATGGGTGTTGCTATAGGAATGCCAGATATGCCCACAACATTTATCTGTGATCTTGACAGTGGGACATTTGGAAAGTCTGCTTGTCGTAATGTAGAACGTGTAGCGCCTGTATTGATTAAGAAAGGAGCCTCGTGTCCACATACTTTTACATTGAGCTTAGGTTCTTCTTCAGAAGACCTTGCAATCAAAGGAAGCGCCGACACTTGTTCATCTCGGTCTAGTCAGAAGGGCTTAGCAGACCAGTTAGGCTGCTGAAGTTGGCCCTTACTTGGGGTCTGCAACAACGGAGCCCTGTCCATTGTCTGAGGTGCGGATGATTGTTGGTACCCTTGTCCTTGGTTTCCCCTTTGAAATGGTTTCCTGTTGGAATATGGGCAGTTTCTTTTCAAGTGTCCTAGTTCTCCACACCTGAAACACCGGTCATTGTCATCCTTTGTTCTTTTCACTCTTTCTCTTCTATCTCTTCCTTGCCACTCCGGCCCCGGGTTATATCTTGAGTCATAGAAAACCCTTCTGCATTGAATCACAGGCATTAAGGCTTGGGTCTGTAGTTGCATCAGTTTTTCTGCATTTATAGAGTTGTTTCTTGCCTGCATTCGCTGGTGATGCACTGCATAAGTCAATATTTCTTGTATCGTTTTCCCTTCCCAAGCAACACACTGTTTTTCCACTTCTCCCTTCAGTTTTGGCAACAGGCCATTCATGAAGAGGGGTTTATGGCCTCCTCCACCTGTGCATGGCCAATTCCCGAGTGCAGTCGAAAAACGTCTCGCAGTCTGTCCAAATAGTCAGCAGAGTCTTCACCAATTTTCTGTTTACACGTAACCACCTTATTCCAGTCAGTCACGGGTGACAATTTTTGTATGGCCGCTATTAATCTATCTATCTGTGCCTTTTTCTGGTCATCGTCCATGTCATAAATAATCAGATCTACAACAGTGTCTCCAAGATGAGTTTAATCAGAATCAAACTCCAGCAATATCTAAAAGAGAATTGGCAATCATAGGATCAATATACGGCAATCATATAAGCAAGAAAGAGTATCACATTCAAGCACACAAGCAAGCGATATGCAATGTAGTTCCCTTACCATTCTAAGCACACACGTGGATAAAGCATGATAAATGTCTCAGGACTGCCCTTCACACTTCGGAGCCAAGTTCTTATAGTGGCCAAGTAGTGGTCAGTAGTGGTAATGGCATCTGGGTCACAACTTGGATATAATTTCACCACATTTCTCCCCGGGTTTAAAACCTCGCTAGCAAGCTGGTTAGCATGAAGCGTATAACTACGATTAGCAGCCGATTACATAAGAGTACCCAGAATCCTGGCATCACATCACGACCAGCCAAAACGATCGGGGTTGCGGATCTCTCATCCCGTATGCGTTTGGTATACATCGGGGCCCTCGGTGGCAGCGTCTACATCGACACCGTCGGGATTGCTCTCTGTCTCCGGAGACGGGGGTGGCACAATTATACCAGGCGGCTCGGGCGAGCGAGAGGGTGGAATCGAAGGCGAATTCCCCAACACCGGGTTCCCCGAGCAGAGCTCAGTCCCAACGAGATCCCCACAGGGCGCGAGTTGTCGGACCGACACAGTTGACTCACATCCGTCCGGCAGCTGGATCCGAGTGTGATCAGGATTAGTTTGGAGGATACAAACCTTGTTAACGAGTGGGTCGTATTTACTTGTGCGCACCGCCCATTTGAGAAAAGCCGGACCAGGCTGGGCAAGTCACCCAGGGATATGGCGGTCAGAACCCGTGCGGCGTGGGTAGCAAAATAAACGATTGTGTGGGATTTCGTCTGTAGCGGTGCATAGGAGCGAACGGATCGAGTGTAGGGCCCCCTGCACCATCCCCGTCCATTGGTCCAGTCGCAAGCCATGAGTCTTAAGGCCCAAAGAGATGGCCCTCTATATTGTGCCATTAAAGCACCCCACGCAACCGTTGGCGTGAAAGATGTATGGGGTGGTACAGCTAGACGTGATGTTATGCTGCAACAGAAATGCCCTCATGTCTTGGGACAAGAACACCGCACCTCTATCGGTGTGCACGTATCCCGGATTCCCGAACATTGAGAACAGAAGCTGCAAACGTCGGATAACCATAGCTGCGGACATGTCCCCGCATGGAAAGGCGAAAGGGAATCTGGAATACTCGTCCACGATCGTGAGGAGATAACGAGAGGTACCAGAGGCTGGTAGAGGTCCTTTAAAGTCCATTGCCAATCTGTCCCACGGCCTAGTAGCCTGAATCAAAGTCCCCATGTTCGGTTTATAGAAGCGGGGTTTGAGTTCCGCACAAACAGGGCAAGTGCGACACAGACGTCATACATCCTCAACAGAGTAAGGCAAATTACGACTACGCACGAAATGAGCCAGGCGGGTCAGCCCGGGATGACACAAGGTGTCATGAAGAACGTGTAAGTCCTCGAAGGAGGTTAAACTCGCACAATCACCTGGTCGGGATAAAGCGTCTGCTGCGTGATTCTCCCGCCCTGATCGATACGTGATACCGAAGCTGTAATCAGCTAGCTCTATACGCCAGCGAGTGATTTTCTCATTCTTAATGCGCTGGGCATGCCGTGTGTCATACATGAATGGCACACTCTGCTGATCGGTGATGACATCAAAACATTTGCCTAGCAAATACGGTCTCCACCGACGAATCGACTCCACAATTGCATAGGCTTCTTTCTCGACAGAAGAGTGACGCCTCTCAGCAGAGGATAACGTCCTTGAGAAGAAGGCCACAGGTTTCCCTACATTGAGAGAGCGTGGCAGCGATCGCATGATCCGAAGCATCACTTTCAAGAACAACGGGTATGTTGTCATCAATGGGAGACACAGCAGGGCCAGCTATGTCTGACTTCAGTCCCTGGAAGGCGACCTTGGCAGCAGGAGGCATAGGGAAGGTTTTAAAATCAACAAGGGGATGGAGCTTCTCGGAGTAATTTTGGACCCCTCCTCAAATAATATGCAAACAGCCTGAGGGCATGCTTCAAAGAAGCGCGATCATGCGGCGGCGCCATGTCGAGCAAAGGGCGCAGACGTTCTTTGTCAGGAGTTATTGTTCCTTGGGTCACGGTGTACCCCAGGAGATCTATCGTCCTGGAGGAATAGCGACATTTGCCCTTGTTCAGGGTCAGACTGTACTTTCGTGCGACCTGGAGAAAGCGTTGCAAATTAGCGTCATCGTGAGCCTGATCATGGCCACAAACCGTAAGATTATCCAGATAAATGAAAACGTCCGTTAATCGTTCTTTGGTAATTATGTCGTCAATGGCCCTTTGAAAGCAAGTGACGCCATTTGTAATGCCGAAGGGCAAATGCGTGAACTGATACAACTACTGTCCAGATTCAAAGCCTGTGAAAATTATATCGGCTTCCACTATCGGGATTTGATGACACTCACTCCGGAGATCGAGAGTGCTGTACACGGAATACTGGGTGACCTGTTGAACCAGAGAATCCAATCCCGGAAGTGGGTAGGCATCCAAGTGCATAAATCTATTTATGGTTTGTGAATAATCGATTACCATGCGCTTGCGATGATTTTCGGACTGGACGACCAAAACTTGCGCATGCCAAGGGGATCGGCTGGGCTCGATTATGCCTTCACGGAGGAGTCTGCTAGTCTCCTCAGAAATTAATTGCGCATCAGCCCGGGAGTAGCGCCGAGATTTGATCGCGACCAGGGCGCAATCTGCAGTTAGATTCGGGAATACGGTCATCGGTTCAATAGACATCCCTGCCAGGGCACAGACCGAGAGCGTGGCATCTCCCCCAAACGTCATCTCTAAGCGGCCATGGCGTTCGAGAAAATCGTGCCCCAATAGAACTTTGGCGCACAGAGTAGGCAACGCCATTAGACGAACATCAGGATACATTGTACCATTAATCACTAACTTTACGCAGCATTCGCCCTTCGTGCGCATCCACAAAGATTGCGATGCCATGAAGATCCGGCGCGATCCTCCCAGGATCGGCCTTCCGTGACGGTGGACGAGGCCCATATCGACGTAGCTCTCAGTTGATCCCGTGTCGACCAAAGCACCTGCCGATTGTCCCTCAATCAGGACTGGTACGACGGCTCTGGACAACCCATGAGGTCCGGGCTGCGTCGGGGTAGCCAGGGGTGGTGCGCGTGCCATGCGTGTCAAGTTGATGCCGGCCAATGTTGGTCGGGGACGCCGCCCGCGCCACAAACGACATACTTTTGCAAAATGGCCTTTCCGGCCGCAAGAATGACAAGTCACTTCGCGGGCCGGGCACGCGGTACAGGGATGATTTATATTGCCGCATAAGAAGCACTTAGCATTGCCCCCAGCCGAGGTAGTCACTGCGAGACTCGTACCTTCGACCCCGAGCGCCTCCACTGTCTCAGGCAGCGAGTCGGAAGCAGTGCACTCCACAGCAACATCGGGCTCTGAGCACCGTTCCTCAGTGAGCCCCGCTGTAACGTAGGGCCGACCGTATACTTCCGATTGAGCCTGAGCTTCGTGGAGCACGAGAGCCTGGTCGAGGGCCTGCTTCAGCATCAGGTTCAGCTTTTCCAGCAGACGTTGCCGGATGCTTGAAGAGTAAAGTCCAGAAATGAACATATCGCGCATAAGGTAATCGCACATTTGCTCATGGGATCTGACCTCATGAGCACATTCTTTGCCGAGGCGCCCCAATTCTTGGGTGAAATGAGTGAGGGATTCTGATGCGTCCTGTTTCTTCGTGGCGAGCTAGCATTGCGTGCGAATGACATTCCGCGGCTTTATATAGATGGCGCGCAGCTCCGCTACGGCGAGGTCGAATGTCTCGCAATGGGATATGTAGTTGTGGACGACGTGTGTCACATGAGAGTTAAGCACCGTGCGCTTCACCTCGTCTGTGATGTCGTTATGCCCTTGCAGGTAGCTGGTCAGCAGACTAAGCCAGTGCTTGAGCTGACTTGGAGCTTCCGCCGTTTGTGGGTCCACTCCGAACGTGGGCAGTTGCAAAAGCTTGTGGGTAATGTTGATCTTGAAGGATGGTAGAGGATTCGATTCTGATTAAGTGTCGTAAATAATCAGATCTACAACAGTGTCTCCAAGATGAGTTTAATCAGAATCGAACTCCAGCAATATGTAAAAGAGAATTGGCAATCATAAGATCAATATCTCCTCACTCTCTGCAGACCTGGACAAAATCACAGACTTGGGAAACAAGTGGAACATGTCTTTCAATCCTGACAAATCTCACACTCTTACGATGTCTCTCCGAAAAGACCGACTGGACAACCCTCCCATCTACTTTCTGAATAATCCTCTCCAAGAAGTTCTGTCACTCAAACTTTTGGGTCTCACTATCTGCCATGATCTTTCCTGGGAAAAGCACATTTCCAAGCTGGCCTCCAAAGCCAGTCGCCGACTGGGCATCCTCCGTCGTGCGAAGTCCTTCCTTGGCGCACCTGAGCTCCTCACCACATACAAGGCTTTCATCCACAGCTCAATGGAGTACTGCTCTCCCCTCTGGGCTGGTGCTCCTGCCTCACACCTAGCTCGTCTTCACGCTGTTGAAACCAAAGCATTCAGAATCATTGGAATCTCCCGCGATGACGCTATCTCCGAGGGCCTTTCACTTAATCACCGCAGGCAGGTTGGTGGTCTTTCCGTGTTCTACCGACTCCTCTCCGGCCTTGCTCCCCCAGCTCTCTCTGGGCTCTGTCCCCCAAATATTCCTACAGGTCGCACAATATCTGCCTGCAACCCTCTTATGGTTAAACTGCCAAAATCAAGACTCTCTGCTCACCTTCACTCCTTCATTCCTCTTTTCTCCCACCTCTGGAACAACTCCCTCCCTCTCTTCAATCCCACTCCTCCCTCCAGGTCTTTAAAACGGCTGTTCACCACCATCTCTTATCTTCCCAATTCCAAAACCTTGATCTTTTCTACCCCCGCTAATTTCACCCCAAATCCACTTTTTTGAGGTGCCGACTTCTTTCCTGGAAGTCCTTGGTGTCCTTGCGTTTTATACCTATTCTGCCTCCCCCCAGGCCCTCTCCCTCCCTCACATCTCCCGATGTCCCTGCTCTCAAATGTTGTGTTTGTGTGCTTCCTCCCCTTCTCTAACCATCTTGTCGACCGCTCCCCTTTTTATATACTTTGTTTGCTTGTTGGTTTGATTTGTTTGTTTGATAAATGTTAGCTCTTTCACAAGCCTCGACTCTGTATACAAAATATATATATACAGTGAAACCTTGACTTACGAGTGCACCAACTTACGAGTTTTCCGAGATACGAGCCGTCGCTCGGGCGGTTTTTTGCTTTGAGATGTGAGCCGAGATCTGAGTTACGAGCTTACGCCACCCGCCACCAGGTGGGTTCCCGGTCACGTGGTTATCTTGCCGTGCAAGCATCTCTGCCGTATATCGCTGCTGCTTTGTTTTCGCATTTTGGTTATTTTTGGAAAATTTCTTAGTTTTAACCATGGGTCCTAAGAAATTGAGTGCCAAGGGCAGTACTGAGAAGAAGAAGAGGATGATGTGCTTGGATATAAAACACGCAATCGTCGAAAAACATGAGCGAGGTGTGCGTGTTGTCGATTTGGCGAGGCAGTACGATAGTAGTACTTCTACGATATGTACGATTTTGAAGCAGAAGGAGTCGATAAAGGCTATAACGCCAGCCAAGGGCGTTACGATTATTTCAAAGCTCCGGACCTCTATCCATGAAGAGATGGAGAAGTTGTTGTTTGTGTGGTTGACGGAGAAGCAGCTCGCAGGAGATACCGTGACCGAGAGCATCATGTGTGAGAAGGCCCGAGACATTTACGGGGATTTGGTGCAGCAGACGGCGGGAACATCAACGGACGAGGCATCGGAAGAGTCATTCAAAGCCAGTCGGGGATGGTTTGATAATTTTAAGAAGAGGACCGGCATTCACTCCGTCGTCAGGCATGGTGAGGCAGCAAGCTCGGATGTGAAGGCAGCTGAAGATTTTATTATAACTTTTGCCGAACTGATAGAAGCCGAACGATACATCCCCCAGCAAATCTTCAACTGTGACGAGACAGGGCTCTTCTGGAAAAACATGCCGAGGAGGACGTATATAACGGCAGAGGAGAAGAGCATGCCAGGCCACAACTTGTTCAGAGTGCCGGCGATAGCTCGCCTTCTCTTTGTGAAAGACACGGTGAGATCCTTAACATCCAACAACTAATGGGACGCAAATGGGGCGCCCAGTTTAGCGGTACACACATTGATGAATCACCCTGCCTGTGAAACACCGACATGACAGGTTATAGCTGGGTCGGGATTCAAACCCAGGCTGGACAGTTTAGAGTCAAGTGTGCGTACCTCCAGTCCAGGCCATCCTGCCAACGTGTATGCTGCATACAGGTGAAATATAAAGCGCGAGATATTTTTATATATACTGTATATTTAAAAAAAAATTGGTGTGGTTTTTGGTGGGCTGGAACAGATTAATAGCATTTCAATGCATTTAAATGGGGAAATTTAATTTGAGAAACGAGCAAATTGAGTTACGAGCTCGGTCACAGAACGAATTAAACTCGTAAGTCAAGGTTTCACTGTATATATATATAAATATACAGTGGAACCTTGACTTACGAGTTTAATTCGTTCTGTGACCGAGCTCGTAACTCAAATTGCTCGTTTCTCAAATCAAATTTCCCCATTAAAATGCATTGAAATGCTATTAATCCGTTCCAGCCCCCAAAAAACCACACCAATTTTTTTTGTTACGTGTTTTTATATAAGAAAAATGTACTTTATAAATAACAAATAATGTATAAACAAGCACGACCTCGTATATACTGTACATAATAAAAGACAATGTAAAGAAATAAACTGGTTTTATTAAGTGTATTTACCTTGAAGATCAGACGAAGATGCTGGCGGAGGTGGAGGGGATAACTTTTGCCTTTTTCGCCACACTTTCCTCGCTTTCACTTGCAGGGCGTTTCAAGAAAAACCTGTCCAACGAGGTTTGTTTCTTCCTCCCTTTCAAAATGTTTCGAAAATGAGTGAGGCAAGCGTCGTTACACAGCACTCACTTTCTTAGGACCCATGGTTAAAACTAAGAAATCTTCCAAAATAACCAAAATGCGAAAACAAAGCAGCAGCGATATACGGCAGAGATACTGTACTTGCACGGCAAGATAACCACGTGACCGGAACCCACCTGGTGGCGGCTGGCGTAAACTCAAAATAACCAACATGCGAAAACAAAAATGCAGCGATATACGGCAGAGATACTGTACTTGCACGGCAAGATAACCACGTGACCGGAACCCACCTGGTGGCGGCTGGCGTAAACTCAAAATAACCAACATGCGAAAACAAAAATGCAGCGATATACGGCAGAGATACTGTACTTGCACGGCAAGATAACCACGTGACCGGAACCCACCTGGTGGCGGCTGGCGTAAACTCAAAATAACCAACATGCAAAAACAAAAATGCAGCGATATACGGCAGAGATACTGTACTTGCACGGCAAGATAACCACGTGACCGGAACCCACCTGGTGGCGGCTGGCGTAAACTCAAAATAACCAACATGCGAAAACAAAAATGCAGCGATATACGGCAGAGATACTGTACTTGCACGGCAAGATAACCACGTGACCGGAACCCACCTGGTGGCGGCTGGCGTAAACTCAAAATAACCAACATGCAAAAACAAAAATGCAGCGATATACGGCAGAGATACTGTACTTGCACGGCAAGATAACCACGTGACCGGAACCCACCTGGTGGCGTCAGCTCCAAAATAACCAACATGCGAAAACAAAAATGCAGCGATATACGGCAGAGATACTGTACTTGCACGGCAAGATAACCACGTGACCGGAACCCACCTGGTGGCGGCTGGCGTAAACTCAAAATAACCAACATGCGAAAACAAAAATGCAGCGATATACGGCAGAGATACTATACTTGCACGGCAAGATAACCACGTGACCGGAACCCACCTGGTGGCGGGTGGCGAAAGCTCGTAACTCAGATCTCGGCTCGCATCTCAAAGCAATAAACCACCCGAGCGACGGCTCGTATCTCGAAAAACTCGTAAGTTGGTGCACTCGTAAGTCAAGGTTCCACTGTATATATATATATATATATATATATATATATATATATATATATATATATATATATATATATATATATATATATATATATATATATATATATATATATATATATTGTTGCGGATATGAGGATTGCATTTTTTTTGATTGTGTGTATTGTATTGTGGTAAATTGTTGTGTAACATTGGTTGGATATGGCCCCTCCTGCCTCCAGAGTTGTGTAAAGGTAAAAAGGGCGTCCCGGTAGTTAATTCCATGAAACACCACATTGAAGGACACGATAAAACCCTTGTTCAGTAGCTTATATCTTATTATGTGTTTTAGGGTAAGGCCTTGTCTTCCATTAAAATAATACTCCATTGCACCGAATCAATTAAGAATAGCTCCCCTTCAATACTTCCATTTCCCAGCCAAACTCTCCATCTGCGGGTAAAGCAGTTCACAAGCGTGGGGTGCACGCCCTCTCATTTCGCTGCTATAGTGAATATGTGCTCCGTGCTCTGTTTGAACAGGAGGGGCGGGGTCGCCCGGGCGAGGCAAGCCCAGGGCGCGCCACGAAGGGCGTGGCTGTTCAGCCCCATGCCCAAATAAGGAAACAAGCCCGTGGCTCGCCACGAGGGGCGTGCCGTCGGCGCCATGCCCAAATAAGGAGACAAGCCCGTGGGATTACCATACAAGGTCACGAAACAGAGCACGGGGGGGGAGGGCGGTACCAAAACCGAGGGGGGCATGTCAGACCCGCGCTGAAGGTAGGGAGAGAAGGGTGCGACGATCGCTGGAACAAGCTACATGAGGGATACGGCAGATGAGCTGAGAAAGGAGAGGAGCTTTTACACGAGAGTCGCAAACAGGGTCCAAGAGAGAGCTGGGTTGTGAGGTCCAAGAGAGTTGAGAGTTGCACCGTTGTTGCGTGCGAGATACGAAAAGCCTTTGACAAAGAGCCGTTTCAACCAGCCCCGTTTCAACCAGCCGAGTGACCCTGCCGGCGTGCGCTGTAAAGCCGAATACAAGGAGCTGCCGGCGTGCGCTGTAAAGCCGAATACAAGGAGCTGCCGGCTCCCCGCTTCCCGCCCGGAGTGGACCTGCTCGCTGTGCCCTGTGATCCCACCTGCTCATCCCTCCAAACGATTCCTACCCTTCCATCCATTTGCGTACGTGAGTTTGTTCTGTTCGTGCTGTCCTGGGTAGTAAACTAAGTCAGTATAAGCTAGTAATTTGCACTGTGTTACCTGCGTTTTCATGTCCGCTGTAAATACCCGTGACTGCTCTTTTTGCTTATGTGTGTGTAAATAATAATAAACCCCGTTACTCTTCTGTATGTCTTCTTCTTCTTCCTCTTTGCATTCGTCGTCTTAGTCTTTTCCCCATTGAATATCTGTGGCGCGATACGGCCAACGTTTGGGTGAATCGGGTTTAGTCGGGGAACAACTGTTCGGTCGCGGAGCCTCCGCTCGGCAAATATACCATCCTTAACCGCGTACCGTAACAATATACATATATATATATATATGTGGGGGTTCAGACCCCCCCCCCCCCCCCCGCCCACCTCCCCCCTTGTGTTCTATTATCGTTTGACCTATTACCAAGTATAAACAAGAAAATGTTCTGTTTTTGATTGATTTCTGTATACTCATAATACTTTCATGTTCTTTGGAAACTTGTTATATAAAGTTATATGCTTTGTAAATCCAGACCCTGATGATATAATCCCTCTGTGAAGACCAACCTATCTTTCCCAGTCCCCCTTAAAGGACTGCGTTATATCACTTTCATGTTTGACATTTTTACGACTTGCTGAACTCCCCCAAAAATCAGGTTTCTAGAAAGTAGTCAACATGTTGTTTGACCCTTAAATGACCTTGGAGACTACTCTGTCTTTCCTTTGTCTCGAGAGCAAAAACCACAACCCAATATTCCCTTTATAAAGTGAAACTCGACCGAATTATTTCAGAGCATCATGTTGGAATCCTGGTCCTTGTGGGCCTCAGTTTTAAGCATTTTGCTTTCCACAAGCTTGTGTGTTTGATGAATCAAATAAATATCTCAGTTGTTCCTTCTCTCAATCATGAGTCTTGAGTCCTAAGTCACGGATCCATCAAATGGCGTAGTCGGCAGGATTCAGCTCGGGCAGACTCGGGACGCGGCTCCAGGCGCGAGTGAGTGGGAAAAAACACCAGCTGGTTTGATCGGTCTGGGTGAGGTGAGCCTTGGGTTTATTTTGTTATAGACTGGGATGTTAGGCTAAATTGGAACTCACTCTGTCGCTCGGTGTCGTTTGCCTGTTTCCTGCTCGAGCCTGATCCTCGAACAAAATTTAAGAACGAGCCGTTTTTGTGCTCTGGAGCAACTGGCTGTTTATAGGATTCGTCGGGTAACGTTACTGGATGGGAGTAAGGTGCCCCAGCAGGGGGCACGAGATAAGGAATAAATTGGTTTCGAAAGTAAGGTTGCCTGATTACCTGGCGGTTACCTGGACAGGTAAGATACGGTTAGCACACAGAAAGTTGTGAGGCGGGCGAACCTCTAGGAGTTAGATTAGAAAGCTAGGAGTTAGGGTAGAAAGTTGTGGGGCGGGCGAGCCTCTAGGAGTTAGGGTAGACAGCTGTGCAGGCGGATGAGCCTCTCGGAAAGTGCAGGCGGTCGAGGCTCTCGATGGCCTGAGGAAGCAGGCAAACTAATTGCATGTGCAGGATGAGGCGATTAAGGAAATAAGATAGGTAAGCGAGCCAGGGAGCGACCAATGTCGCTCGTTGAAGATCAAGACCCGTGGAGGGATTAGGTAGATCAAACCCCTACCCCCCAAGCCCTAAGCTCTGTCCTGGGGCTTCAGGCAACACCCCCTGCACAGCGAGCCCCCCCTGCCCCTCTTCCCCTGCTTCACCCTTCTCACCCCTTTCCTCCCCTTGTCCCAAAAATCCCCTTTTCCTCTGAATGAAATGAGACGTATACGAATGAATGGGAATTGCTGCACAAGATGCTCTGAAATTGATTGGTGTGCATGAATCCACGTGTGCTGTAATGTACGTGGTTAGTGTCAAGTTGGTCGGATATAAGGAAACGCATGAAATGCGAGCCGGTTTGACAGTCACGTGGTATGAGGAACATGAACGAATGTGGATTTTGATGACCACTTGATGTGCAACACCACTGTGTGGGCTTCAAATCATTGTGATTGGCCGCTTGCGGTGCGGGAATCCAGACCGGGATTGCCGATTCTGGCATCCATCCGAGGGTCCTGGTGATGTTCGGTAATTGACGTGTGTATTTTTATTTGTTTGGGACGAGAGGCGAACGGATGGTCTGGCGGTTCTTTTATGGTGTGCGAGCGGGCACATTGAAGTGTGTGAGGGGAGATTCAGTCGGCTTGGGGTTGGTGTAGACCTGGGTGTTCGTGAGAGGCCGCTGGTAAGGTGTGCGACAGGTACAGGGTGTGACAGGAGAAGATGCAATCAACGATTACATTGTGTATTAGCGACTCGTGTATTGGTATATCCCTGAGGCAGCTCACCTTTAGGATGATGTTATGTCACGTTTTGATGATGATGATGATGATGTCATGTGCATTTTGGATCAGAGAGGTCAAGGGTCAGAGATCCTGTTTTTTGCGATGATTACGAGCTAGGGATGAGTTAATGACCAGCTGATTGACAGCTAACTATGTTGACAGCTCAATGTTTTGACAGCGGACTGTTATGACAGCTGTCAAACTCGTTTGAAAAGACTCACATCCCGACGCGAGGTAAACCCAGCCGTGAACGCGAATAGAGCGGCATGCAGGCTGGTTGCCGCGGCAACGGCCCTCGCAGGAAACCGCGAGGCGGGAGTGTTGGGATTCGTGTGGAGGCACGAGGATGCGCGCTGGGACGGGGGGCGGCGTGGCGTCGTCACGTTGAGTTGGTTGTGCCAGGTCGATCAGCGATCTCTGAATTTAAATCGGATTTTTGTCGTGTGTATTGTGCATTCGTCATTGACGTGTGTGTGTCGATTTTAGCGTCTATCCGAGGACCCTGGCGACGTTCGTTTAATTATTTAAAGTACTGTTGGTGTGGAATGCTGTCAGAGGTGCGAAATACACACCTTTGATCTGGAGGGGAGGTATTTTGGTAACTTACTTCCGTGATTTCCGTTTCATTGGATGGGAATTGGGAAATGCGAGCCCTGCCGGGGTTTTGAGTTTGTTGAATTGGGTTCGGAGCATGGGATTTGCTCAGAGTGCCGGTGATAACTTGCCTACTCTCAGAGGGGATGTGTCCCGCACAGGGGGAGAATACTGCTATGAGGTTGCTCAGAGGAT
The DNA here is from genome assembly GCF_964187855.1 of Myxine glutinosa. Taxonomy (NCBI): domain Eukaryota; kingdom Metazoa; phylum Chordata; class Myxini; order Myxiniformes; family Myxinidae; genus Myxine; species Myxine glutinosa. The sequence continues at coordinate 6,307,023 of NC_136261.1, read as the reverse complement.
GTGTGCCCAGATGCATTGTGGGTCATTGCGACTTTGCTGAGTGTCGGTGAGCAAGGGAGACGTTCGTGTGTGTTTTATGCGGTGTGCTGGACGTCATGTCAGAATGGTGGGCGCCTGCGACATGCCATGCATTGTAATAAGGAATACATTGTTTAAGATGGAATAACAGGAAGTCTTGTTCATACAGTAAGTGAGGTACAGTGTGAATGATGAGATTCAGAGAGATCTTTGATTGAGGTAGATGAGGTTGTCTAGAGCAGATGAAATATAGAATAGCAGTTGCAAGATCGAGGTGCGGAGTGGCGGCTGGAAGATGCATCGATGCATTTGTGTTGATCGATGCGCCGGACATTGGCTTTGCATTCGAGCGATGGTGGTAAGATTAAGTTATGAAAATGCATGTGGTTCTAAGGGCAGATAATGTGGGACAAGCTGCCTCACGGGCGCTGCAGGGAGAGTATTGGAAATTCAACAAGATTCTGTGTTCAATAATTTGAGCAGAAATGTCGCGTTTTCAACCGAACGCTCATTCGAGGAAGGAGAAATGCGAGGTTTCAACTATCTGTTTGATGTGGTCAGAGTGAATTTGAAGGTCAGAGTGAAGTGACCTGAAGGTCAGGTCTGAGGTCAGAGTGAATTTGCTAGCCTTGAAAGGGCGACAGGCTGAGTCAATCTATTGGGTGTTAGTTCAACGAATTGTTATAGAAGTTAAATCGGAAAAGGGAACAATATATTGTTGGTTAAAACTGAAATTGTGGACGTAATTTGTGGATAGAAGAATATCGATTTCCGAAATTTGTTATAGTTGTGGTTGACGTTTTAATAGGTGATTCAGGGGACTCGGGAAATAAACAGATTTCCGGTGCCGACCGGAAGCGTCAGTTACAGTATGCTTTGAATTTAATTCAATCGTGCTGTGAGTACAGTGATGAGTTTGATCGAGCTCTGGGGTTATTCACGTTACATGGAGGACATTTGAGAGGGTGCGAGGAGATGCAAGTAGCATGGTCCAAGTCGTGGTATCAAAAGGGTTGGTACCTTCTTGAAGAGGGTGGGTGCCCAAGTGCATTGTGGGTTATCATAACTTGCCGATTTTGGGGCGCGCACCAAATACAATAGAGATCGGGCTGCATGGTGAAGCATGGCACCCCATGTGGATCGTGTTCGTCACGTGTGCATGAGGCTGCAGTTGCGTGGAATGCAGTGAACCTGTCCGATTTTTTTCTTTGTGAGGCTCCAGATATAGGTTGGCATATAAATACTGTGAATTAGTCTGTGCCTGTCTGGAGAGGTGATGTCCTTTGTTGGGGCTTGTGATACGCCTCTGTTATCTGTCTGACTGTCTGTGAGTTACAGTGTGTCTGGAGAGGAGGTCAGTCAGGTAGGATGGGGCCAGGTTATGGAGGACTTTGTAGGTCAAGAGGAGGATTTTGTACTGGATTCTCTGGGGAATGAGGAGCCAGTTTCAGTTATAATGACGGGGGTGATGTGGTCACGGGCCCGGGAATGGGTGAGTAGACGGGCAGCGGAGTTCTGACCATATTGGATTATTGAGGTTTGGTGATTATTGATGATTATCGAGGGTGAACCATAGAGAAGGCTGTCTTTGTGATCTGTTTGGTGTATTTGTCGAAGGAGAGGGTTTGGTCAAAGATGGTGCCAGGATTCCGGTTGTGAGTGGATGTGGATACTGGGAAACCGTCGATGTTGGGGGCAAAGTTATGGGTGGATTTGGTAAGCGGTTTTGGGTAAATGAAGATTAATTCAGATTTAGCATAGTTAAGTTTGAGGAAGTTGATTTGAAGCCAGGATTTTATTTCAGTAATGCAGTTTGTCAGGAGATGGATTTGGTGGAGATGAAAAGCTGGATGTCATCGGTGAAGCAGTGGAATTGGAGACCATGGTGCATTGGCCATGGTGCACGACAGATTAAGTGACCGAGGGGGGATAGGTACAGGATGAAGAGGAGCGTTTTGGGCCAAGAACTGAACCTTGGGGGACACCTTGAGGGTGGAGCGAATTGTGGTGATTAAGTTGTTGTAGATGTTGTCAATTTTGCTTTGGATGAATGAAAGGAAGGAAATGCGGTTTCTACTGTGAAGGACTGGTGGTGGTATTCAGGGGGTTGAGGAGTTTGTTGGTAGTTGTATTTGAGGTTGTTTGTTCACGTTGTAGAGTTTGTTTATTTATTTGTTTGTTTATTTAGTTTGCTTATTGTAGAGAAGAGTGCTTTTGGGTTTTCCGGAGCCAGAGTGGATAATTTGAGAGTAGCAGGCGGAGCGGAAGAGGGCATCTTTGTAGTGCTGTAGGTGGTCCTTGTAGGCTTGGGAGTGAATTGTGAAACCTGTCTATTGCGGAGTCTTTCAAGTTGGTGAGCACGAGTTTTAATCAAGCGGAGTTCAGGGGCAAAGCAGGGAGCAGAATGGGTGGAAGAAACTGATTTGGGTTTTATAGGCGCAAGCTGGTCAAGGCAGGATGAGGAGGATGGTGTGATCGATGGTGTCAAAGGCGGTGCTGAGGTCGAGGAGGATGAGAATGTTGAGGTTGCCGGCATCAGAGGAGAGAGAAGGTCATTGGTGATTTTGAGGAGAGCAGTTTCAGTACTGTGGTTGGAGCGGAATCCGGATTGGAATGTTTCATACAGGTTATTGGCAGAGTGGTGATGTTTGAGTTGAATGGCTACAAAGCGTTCCAAAACTTTTGACAGAAAGGGTAGGTTGGAGATGGGTCTGAAGTTATTTAGGGTGTCAGGATTGAGTCCAGGGTTTTTTCCAGAATGGGGGTGAAGTTTCACGAGGTTTTTGGGAAATCGGTATGTGAAGCTGGATTAAGTTTGAGTGGTTATTACATATGCTCTGGGTCCATGTGGTTAATGTGATGTGACTTAAAAAAAAAATGAATGGGACTCGCTGTAAACAGTGTAGATGGAAAAAAGAAAAAAAAAGAAAAAAAAAAGAAAAAGAGATAGACAGGGACAATGGGCTGCTTGGTGAGCCATGGAGATGGATTGGATGTTTTGTTGTTGGTTGTCTGGGAGTTCGGTTGTTGCATTGCCAAAGGTTTCTGTGTGCTGGACACACTTGTTGTCTGTTGTCTTGTGTGACGTGGGTGGAGATGTATGTGGCTGTGTGTGGCTGCCTGGAGTCGGGAAGGCGGCTACAGTGGTTGATATTGGTTGTGGGTTGTCCGGGGTGCTTCGATTTGCATAGGGGGTGAAGATTGGGATATTACATTATTTTGAGTAAGTATTGGTATGAGTAATTACGTAAGTAATTATGAGTTATTATGAGTAATTACGTAAGTAATTATGAGTTATTATGAGTAATTAGTGGTATGAGTATTAGTTATGAGTAAGTGATTATTTTAGTAAAGTTACATGTTTCGCTTTGTGGATCTGGGGACAAGCTAGTTTGATGGGACCCTGGAGTCTTCTGTGTGTCTATGTGTTTGTCTGGCTGTTACACTAGACTCTGGGATGTGTTTTCATGAGACGAATTTCAGAATTGATGAAAATTCAGTGAGTATGGTGGACAACGTGAAGTGGCTGGTGTGAAGGAAGTGGTTGGGAAAGATGGACCCCCTTCACAAATACCCGGTAGGGTAGCTTAAAGGTAGGTAGAGGGAACAGGTAAATTGTGGTAGATATTGGTGGATATTTTGAGTAAGTCACAGTGGGTGAGGAAAATTGACCAGACGGTAGGACATATGAGAACTATTTTATTTTCAATATTTATTTCCACTATTTTTATAAATAGACCAGGTTATTTTTATTATTTGTTTATTTACGAAAATAAATAAATAATAGGGGGAGGTTAATGGTGGTGTGTTGGCGGAAAAAGTCGTTGTCATTGAAAGTCGAGTTGAAACAATTTATATTGGGATTTATATTGGGATATTGGGATCCATTGTAGACATGCCTTTGTAGACATTGTAGACATGCCATGGACAGCCATTGGGCCAGAGGCTGAAACAACCTTGTAAGGAATTCTTGTAGGGAATTTGGAAAATGCGAGGTGTCCTCACATTCGCAGGTTCGGTGATAAAGAATTTGGAAGAATTTGGAGAGATAAATAAATAAAGAGATAAAGAATTTGGAGGCCACCAAAGGGCGGACACTGACGTTGCTCGAGGCAACGCAAGGGCGGACAGGAAGGGCCGCCAACCCATGGATAGGATGCACAGATTGTCAAAAGGATAGGATGCACAGATTGTCAACATATACCACCAAAATTAGGGCAGGAATAGGGAGTTGGTTGAGAATGCCGGCGATAACTCACCGATGTGTGTCCCTGTGTCTGTCTGGTCGTCTAGCAGGCCATGGAGTTATATTTCTGAAACATGGATTTCAAAGAGGCAGGTGTGTGCCCTGAGAAAATTTTTGATGGGTCTGATGGATTTTTGGATGGATGGGTTTGATGGATTTTGATGGAGCGGGCACTTTTGATGGGTCTTTCTGTGTAGATGTTGTCGCGTGACAGGGCTGCTGTTGTGTGGACTGGGGAACGAGGGCGGCGTAGGTGACGTGAGGGGAATGCCACGCACTGCGACCGTCTCCCCCCAAGACCGAGGTTGTCGGGGACATGAGTGGGATGTCGATTGCAGTGATGTGGGATGTCGATCACAACCTGACGATGTTGTTCGTGGAGGAGGTCTTGTGTTAAAGTTGGGACGCGTTGCTGGGGATCTGGGTGGCTGGCACCCCGTGTGGTTGGGGGTTGCAGGTTCACAGAAAGAGGTTGGAATCCAGTGTTATGTTCGGAGCACGCAAGGCTGAGCAGGATGGATTGCCATTGGGACGTGTTCTCAAATGATTTTATCAAAATGATGGCTCCTGAGTAAGGGGAGGGAGCAGGGAAAAATATTCACTGTAACAGGTGTTGTTAAACTGTTTGTCTGCATGAGGATGGCAGAGTTGGCCTTCGAGACTCATGTGAGTTGTGTCTGGAGGCAAGGTTCGGGAGGGAGTGTGAAGAAGGAAGGACAAAGGGTTGTAAAAAGTTGATGGTAAGGCAGGGTATAAGGGAAAGTGGTTGTGAAATGGAATGGAAATGGAAAGGACAATGGACAATGAATGGAAAGTTGTGGCTTTTATTTGACAAAATGGTGCTAGGTTGCCACAACACAGGTTGGGGCTGGTGCAGATGGGATCACGGCTCTGCAGACCAGGTGAGCAGAACTCCACCAGGTACGCTGGAATCACATCAGTTGAATTATTGCTCGGAAAGGAAGGTATTTTCGGAAATTGGTGAAAGTAAAAATAACATTTGAATTTCCAGACATGACGCAGGAAATGCAGCTATAAATAGAGATGAGGTAACTAAATGCCAATTGGTGGGCAGGGGGGCTAGGAATACTAATCGAGGATTTAGTCCTTGCATGTGTGAGTAAATGTTCCACAGGATGGACCCAAATGAACCTCCGGCTGTCGACGTGACTGCGAACCCTGGAATGACGACCCGAACGAGTCACTGAGCAGCAATGATGAGATCTCCGCGTCTGAAGAATGTTCTTCCATTTTAATGTTGCCAATAACGATTTTAAAAATGATTTTGATTATACTGAAAAATTGAATTTGGATCCGGATGTGGACTTGCTTTTCACGGACCCAGTCTAGTAATTCTCTTGTCACTTATGTCTCACGAGCTCACAGCAGTTCAACCCTTGCTGTCCCAACCCTGGATTTTGACTCGGCTCCGGACCCAGATGCATCGCTGGGCCCGCCTGCCAGGAAACCGATTATCCTGGATCCCAACATGTCGCATGCAGACGCAAACGACTACTTAAAGGAAGTTTCTCTCTTTTTCATGGAATGTAAGGCTCTGACTGCTGGTCTTCCAGGCTGCAGGTCTAAGCCACTTGATACTAATGTTGATATGTACTCCCCGGCAGAACGACGGCACATTAACGGCCTCATGAACATGAATATCGACTGAGCGCCAAGATCGACAAGGACTGCGCCTGCAGAAGCTTGGGCGAGCTCCAGCTAGGGAGGGGTCTCGGTTGCACCTTCGAGGCCAAAGGGTGAGCCGGGAGATCCTCTCGGGTGTGGACCCCTGTGGAAGCAGACGATTTCGTTGCGGATCCAACGAGCTATTGGATATTCATGTCTCTGTGGCCAGCACACTTAACACACGCACCCACACACACGCGAATCATCCTGCTGGGTGCTTTGCGAGGTGCTTTGGGTGCGGGGCATGCCCACTGGGCCGCATTCGCGTGGTATTTTCATTGACTGTCTCCCTACCTTGATTTAATAAAGGCCCTTTTTTTGGCTCGTAGATAGCGTTGTATCTTTGATCCAAGAGGACGGTATGTGGGGGTTCAGACCCCCCCCCCCACCTCCCCCCTTGTGTTCTATTAATCGTTTGACCTATTACCAAGTATAAACAAGAAAATGTTCTGTTTTTGATTGATTTCTGTATACTCATAATACTTTCATGTTCTTTGGAAACTTGTTATAAAAAGTTATATGCTTTGTAAATCCAGACCCTGATGATATAATCCCTCTGTGAAGACCAACCTATCTTTCCCAGTCCCCCTTAAAGGACTGCGTTATATCACTTTCATGTTTGACATTTTTACGACTTGCTGAACTCCCCCAAAAATCAGGTTTCTAGAAAGTAGTCAACATGTTGTTTGACCCTTAAATGACCTTGGAGACTACTCTGTCTTTCCTTTGTCTCGAGAGCAAAAACCACACCCAATATTCCCTTTATAAAGTGAAACTCGACCGAATTATTTCAGAGCATCATGTTGGAATCCTGGTCCTTGTGGGCCTCAGTTTTAAGCATTTTGCTTTCCACAAGCTTGTGTGTTTGATGAATCAAATAAATATCTCAGTTGTTCCTTCTCTCAATCATGAGTCTTGAGTCCTAAGTCACGGATCCATCATATATATATATATATATATATGTATATATATATATATATATATGTATGTATATATATATATATATATATATATGTATATATATATATATATATATATATATATATATATATATATATATATATATATATATATATATATATATATATATATATATATATATATATATATATATATATATATATATATATATATACAGTGGAACCTCGACTTACGAGTGCCCCAACTTACGAGTTTTTCGAGATACGAGCCGTCACTCTGGCAGTTTATTGCTTTGAGATGCGAGCCGAGATCCGAGTTACGAGCTTTCGCCACCCGGTCACGTGGTTATCTTGCCGTGCATGTACAGTATCTCTGTCGTATAGCGCTAATGATATATAACGCCGCCGATAATGATATGATAATTTATGATAATCTATGCAGCACGACGTGGTCCTCACGTCACACAAGGCGCCTTTGCCGGCGCAAAACGGCTCTTTCAGGGTCAAACTCGGTATCGTTTTGAGCGCACGGTTCAGACCTTCAAGAAAAAGTTTATTTTGTAAAAATCGAGCCACGCGTTCAAAAGATATGACCGGTTTTGTTCGCCGGCACGTCGGCGCTCGAATCGAATCGAGTTAAAACGAACACTGCCGTTGTCGGGTCCGTCTGAGACAACCACCGGGCCTAGAACGCTGGGACCGGTCTCGTTGGATAGGCCTGGATCAGATCTCGAAACGCTGGAAGCTGCACCTCTCTGTGATAATCTTGTGGACCATGACAAGAGATCGTGCGACACGTGGTTATCATGCCGTGCAAGTACAGTATCTCTGCCGTCAACTTGTTCAGAGTGCCGGCGATAGCTCGCCTTCTCTTTGTGGAAAACACGGTGAGATCCTTAACATCCAACAACTAATGGGACGCAAACGGGGCGCCCAGTTTAGCGGTACACCCATTGATGAATCACCCTGCCTGTGATTCACCCATGACAGGTTATAGCTGGGTCGGGATTCAAACCCAGGCTGGACAGTTTAGACTTTAGAGTCAAGTGTGCGTACCTCCAGTCCAGGCCATCCTGCCAACTTGTATGCTGCATACAGGTGAAATATAAAGCGCGAGATATTTTTATATATACTGTATATTTTAAAAAAAATTGGTGTGGTTTTTGGCGGGCTGGAACGGATTAATAGCATTTCAATGCATTTCAATGGGGAAATTTGATTTGAGATACGAGCAATTTGAGTTACGAGCTCGGTCACGGAACGGATTAAACTCGTAAGTCAAGGTTCCACTGTATATATATTGTTATTGATCGCGGTTTAGATGTTACTTTGCCGAGCGAAGGCTCCGCGACCGAACAGTTATTCCCCGATTAGAACCCGATTCCACCCAAACGTTGGCCGGATCGCACCGCAGCTATTCAATAGGGAAAAGACAAAGGCGACACGGATGTGAAGAAGAAGAAGAAGAAGACAAAAAGGTTGGAAATACTACTAAATTTATTCCTACTATTTACATGCTCAAAGTAACCAAGGAGAAGGAAAGATAATAAAATAATATACAGAAGAATCAGAGACACAGTGCAATTATTAACTTATACAAGCTTAATTAATACCCAGGGACAAGACACACAGAACAAACTCACGTACACAAGAAGGGTGGAGGAAAGGAATGAATGCTGGTAGGAGGAATGGGAAGGTTCAGCTGGGACAGATGGTTCGGGCTTGATCCCGCACGGGACGTCGGCTGGACCTCGACGGCCACCGATGCCACCGCTATCTGGTCCCTGCGGGGTAACGGGTTGAAGCTGCCTGGTGGAGTCAACGCTGCTTGTGGAGCCAAAGCTGCTTCTCTGGCTCACCTCAGGGCGCGTCTGCCGTCTCTGGCGCAACTGCTGGTAATTGACCTGGAACCTTCTCTCTCTTGGCCCTGGTGTCTCCTCACCATCGACAACTCAACGTCAACCAACGCAACCACTGACCACTCGACGCCACCACTTCTCACCACCGACTTCTTACCACCGCAACCAACGCAACCCCTGACCCTCCTCTGACGACCAACTCACGACTCACTCGATTCACCCAGAACGTTGGCCGTATCGCACCGCAGCTGCCCAATCTGGGAAAAGACTAAAATGACGAAATGCAAAGAGGAAAAGGAATAAAACGAGAAGACGGACAGAAGAGTAATTGGATTTATTGTACACACACAAGCAAAAAGGAGCAATCAAGTTTATTTACAACACATAAGACGCAGGTGACACAGTGCAAATACTAGCTTATACAGACTTAATTAACCCAGGGACAGAACAAACAAAACAAACTCACGTACACAAGAAGGGTGGAGGAAAGGAATGAATGCTGGAAGGAGGAATGGGAAGGTTCAGCTGGGGCAGATGGTTCGGGCTTGATCCCGCATGGGACGTCGGCTGGACCTCGACGGCCACCGATGCCACCGCTATCTGGTCCCCGCGGGGTAACGGGTTGAAGCTGCCTGGTGGAGTCAACGCTGCTTGTGGAGCCAAAGCTGCTTCTCTGGCTCACCTCAGGGCGCGTCTGCCGTCTCTGGCGCAACTGCTGGTAATTGACCTTGAACCTTCTCTCTCTTGGCCCTGGTGTCTCCTCACCACCGACAACTCAACGCAACCAACGCAACCACTGACCACTCGACGCCACCACTTCTCACCACCGACTTCTTACCGCAACCAACGCAACCACTGACCCTCCACTGACGACCAACTCACTTGCTTCTTGCGTGCGCGCCTTTTATAGCGCCTCCGGCGATTAAGCCGCCGGCCTTCAGGACACGCCCATCGGGGTGCTCACCTCGGCCCTGGTTGGTCGCGCGACCCTCTGGCTCCGCCCTTGATGACGACGGGCGGGCACGCCTTTCTTCCCCGGTCCGAGCACATGTTCAATGGTGGTTTTGGAGGGGAGGTAATTGGCAATCGAGGCTTGGCAATGACGAGAGGGGATGTTAAAGGAAATGGAGATTTTGGGGATGGGAATGAAAGGGGATCTATTCTCTTTCACTGGTGCAATGGAGTACTTCAATTAATGGGAGACACAGCCTTACCCTAAAACACAGAATAAGAGATAACTATCAACAGGGGTATTCTATTATTTGGCTGACGTGTATGCTTGTGGACTAATTATGGGATGCCCTTTCACCTTTACACAGCTCCGGAGGCAGGGGGGCGCAGAATAAACAATAATAATAATAATACAGCACACAATCAAAAAAATACAGTCCTCATCTCCGCAACACTGCACCCTCCTCCTCTTAGGCACGTTCCGGGCCTACAACTTTTATTTAGTGTGACACGTAGGTGTAGTTCCCTCTACTTTTAACCTGACCCTGAGTGCGACAGTTTTAAAACATAAATAAATGTGTCCCGCTGCTCCATTGCACCCTGCCTAACAGACTTACGCCCACAGTTAACCGAATTGCGGAATGGTCTTCAAACTATACACTGACGGTGGGAAGCATTATTTACAATGACACTATTTTTATTTACAAAACTAACCCAGGACCTGTGATTGTTCTTTCTGGGGGGGAGACAGTCTGCTCTACATCGACGCACCATGAAAGCACCCGAAAACGCACCAATACAAGCACCCTCAAGCACCAATCGGTGCAGTCACCATAGTTCATCAGTGTTCAATGCATGTTCAATAAAAATAAAATCAACAACCCCTAACCCTGCAGGTGATCTCTTGCTCTTCGGCTCCCTCTGCTGGTTATTATTATTTGGTCTTCCAGATGTTGTCATTCTTTTGCTTTGCTTACTGGCGGCCTATTTGTATTAAAACTTGCACCCAATGTGTCCATTTTTATTTATTTTATTTATGGCCCACAGGGCCGACTACGTGTGGTTCACCTGTGGGGCATCGGTGCCCTGTGGCCAAGGTCCGCCAGCAAGATGTCGGTGCCTCATGGCCAGTTCCAGCAGAGGGGCCATGCCCCCAACCCATGGGGTCCATAAGTGGTGCTTGGCCACAGACATGTGGTCCATAATGTGGTGCATCGATGCAGACAGCTGGTTCTGGGAATTCCGGGCGCACAATGGAGGACTCACGCACGCTCCCCTCGGCGCCCAATGGCGCACAGGTCATGTGGGAGACAAAAGAGACAATTGAGCGAGGGGTAAGGTCACAAGGGTACACATCAATAAGGCAATGCAAGGCGAAATGCGTACGGAGAGCGAAATGAGAAAGCTCGTCCCTACCGTACGTCACCCCCCTGTCACCTACACTACCCTTGCCCTTACCCCATATGTACAAAAATCTACCCATTTACAAATTCGTCACTACTGTCACGTCTTCCCCATATTTCTCCTATACCAAGTTCGTCACCACAATCCCTCTATCCAAAATTTGCCATCACCCAATTCGTCATCAATCCTCATAAGGAGGAAGAGATGGAACAACAAAGCACAATGTCACACCCACGTCATGATGCGTCTCACAATCCAAACATTTGCATCATAAAAAATAATCAAAACATGGCATGGTGTGGAGTACCTGCCACCTCAGGTGAGTGGATGCAGATGGTGCGAGGAGATCCTTCATCCTAACTATCCTCGAAATGATTTTAACACACTTTACACTACCCGGGGTCTCTCCCTGCCAATCCATTGGCCAACTTACACTATGGGTTCTAAAAACCAATTCCCATTGACCAAACTGTGGTGCTTCTCAATTTGGGGTCTCACTCCCCCGATTCATCTCCCGGTGCCCTCGCACAATTTCTGGGCTGTGACGTGTAGCTCTCCCAGCAGGTCTACCCACCTGCACACCTCCACCACTGCAGTTGCCACCCAAGCTTACCTAGCTCCTCACCCTAACCTAACTAACTGGGGAAAGCCCCTCCTGGCTCTGTCACCCCACTCGGTGCCCTCTGGCACTGGGCTACCCGGGTCCGTCCTCCGGATCCTCGGGCCCCATCCACAACAACTACTACCGGCTCCCAGAGCCCACCTGCGGCCTCACCTGGCCGACATCCTCACAGTGGTGGAGTGCCCAAACCAACTACACACACTAACAGGCTACACGCCCAGCCATTTCCACAACACTAATGCACCCATCCAATTACCATTCTCTCACCCGCACCACAGATGCCAATATCCAACCACAATTTACCTGTACCCTCTACCTAACACTTACTCTACCCGCCCCGGGTATCCGTGATGGGGGTCCACTCTTCCCCCATTCACACCTTCGCACCATCCACTCCACTCCACAATTTCCACCATACTCACTCCACGACCATCCATTCCAATACTCCATACCATTTATTCCATACACCTGTCCTCCATTCACCTGTCGTTGCACACCTGTGCAATCATACCTGGTGCCACCTGCACCCTCCTCCTCTTCCTAGACCATTTGGTCAGCACAATACACAATCATCTTCACTCACTCATGCACTGCTCCACACACCTGTTCAGTTGCACACCTGTGCAATCACACCTGTTCAATCCTCAAACACACGGCATCATCTCAGCTAACTACTCCCCTCTGAAACTTGCGCTTCCCAGTCGCCCCTTTAAACTATTGCGCTCCCACGTCATTATCATCCACTCTAATCTACCTGCGTCCCCACTACAGGTATCCTTGTCACTAACTAACCTTAACGTTACCTAATGTCATCTTCGCTAGATCCCTACACACAATATCCTAACCCACCCGGGCTAGTTTTCACTGCCATACACCCCATAAGCTATAGCGCATTTGCCCCACTTTGGGGTGAGGGATGATGGATTGCCCATCCCACCACATCGGGGAGGTCCTACTATCAATTTTGCTCACCAAATCCAACCAATCAAAAATTTGTCATTTACTGCTAATTCTACCCACTATTATAAATTTCGTATCAAATCACTACCATCATCATCACAGTCCGCTATATCCTAGCCTCGGTGCGTCATGACATCATTAAACTCGGTTCGTAAAGCCGAGCAATGAATTCGGGTGGTTTGGTCGCCTGCAGGTTGAATCCGTCCGGCTTTCGGTTCAAGGGAGGTGGTTTGGTTGGACCGAGGTTCCACGCACCATCTCGGCGCGGCACCTTGCGGTCCCGGGCCCGATGGCTCAATCTCCCTCAGTCGGAACCCCGTCCCCGCGAGGGGGCACCGTTCCGCTTCCTCCCACTCGCCCTTGAACCGGACCGGTCGCCTCGCCCGCCAAGGCCCGGACTCGACCGTGCGGGGCGGGGCCAAGCCCGAATCGGCAACGACGCTTCGAAGAGAAGCGACGCAGCATCGATCCGCGCCGGGCCTCGCACCCAACAAAGCACACCGCGCCCCGAGTGCTCGCATCGGCTATCCGTCGCCCTAACCACTAACCCGGTTACCGTCGACGCTTCACTTGCATGCTCACACGCATACGCTACCCCTTTCACCCTCACAAAACCCGGCGTTCCAACGCCGTCCGTACATTCCACCAACGCTCTCCCTGTTACACACCACACCTCTCGCGCACACTCTTGCGCACACTTTGGTCCACACCTCTCCTCCGTTACGTCCTCCGTAACACTCACCATGGGCGTGCACTCTGGCATCCACCCACTAACGCGCTCAGATGGGCTCTCCCACACTCGCGCCATGACCAACTCAGGTGTGCTTCCTCGCACACCCTCAACCATTCCAAGCGTGCATTCTCGCACCCGCTCCACCACCAACTCACTCCCCGGGTCACTCTCACCCTCGCACGTACACTCCGTACACCCCGACGTGCATTCTCGCTCGCACTCGGTTTCACTCCCACACTTTATAGCACACCCACTCGCTGACGCACACTTTTTTCTCCCACGCGTGCCATTTCCACTCACACGGGACCCCTCACCAACGCCCGGATGCTTCCTCGATCCCAAGCGCGCGAAAATTCTTTTGTCGCCAAACATCCTCTTACAAAATCTCCCCGCACAATATACAGCACGACTCACCTGGGGGATCCTTTTCTCCACGCGAACCTGCAAACTTCCATTCGGGTTAAGCACAGCATCGTGATGTGAGCAGGGACTTTGTACATAATCCATTTCTCCCTGCAATTCCCGGGCTACCTCCGTCATCTCTTCAATTTTAATTCCCAGCACTGCTTTTTCTTTATTAACCTCGGCGACCGCTGGTTTTAATAAAACACCCTCCTCTACCTCAGCGGTCGCCGGCTTTTCCAAACCCCGGGTCGCGATTTCTACCCCTGTCATTGTACCCGCGCTTTCCTCCGCTTCGCTCAACCAGCGCTTTTCGACTCGCGTTACCTCCTCATGCACCCCTGGGACCCTTTCACCCAACTTGCGGTCTCTGTCCCTCTGCTCCCTTTTCTCCCTATCGGCCCTCATTCCTTTCGTTGTTGCTTCAATTTGCTCAGTCTGAGCCCTCCTTTCGTCCCTCATTCGCTCACTATGAGCATCCATTTTTGCCATCAATTGGTCCATAAAAAATCGCATGTACCCTGGTATCTCTGGCTCGGCTGCCGCGACCACGGGCGCAGCGCAATTTGGTGCCGCTACACCCACGTGCGCGAGGACGCCATCTTGTGCGTCTGATACTCCTTCAACCGCCTCCTCATTGCTCCCCTCCATTTGATCCTGGGTTACCCCTAACCCCTCCTCTAGCTCACCCACCGGCATCCGATCGCCTTGACCAGCCATGGCGCGATTTCAAAATTCGGGTTTTTGTAAAACAACACAAATTTCCAGCAGCTTGTAATTTTGAGCGCGTTAAGCGCGCTTCGGGTCCGATCCCACTTCCCGACACCAATTGTTACTGATCGCGGTTTAGATGTTACTTTGCCGAGTGAAGGCTCCGCGACCGAACAGTTATTCCCCGATTAGAACCCGATTCCACCCAAACGTTGGCCGGATCGCCCCGCAGCTATTCAATAGGGAAAAGACAAAGGCGACACGGATGTGAAGAAGAAGAAGAAGAAGACAAAAAGGTTGGAAATACTACTAAATTTATTCCTACTATTTACATGCTCAAAGTAACCAAGGAGAAGGAAAGATAATAAAATAATATACAGAAGAATCAGAGACACAGTGCAATTATTAACTTATACAAGCTTAATTAATACCCAGGGACAAGACACACAGAACAAACTCACGTACACAAGAAGGGTGGAGGAAAGGAATGAATGCTGGAAGGAGGAATGGGAAGGTTCAGCTGGGGCAGATGGTTCGGGCTTGATCCCGCACGGGACGTCGGCTGGACCTCGACGGCCACCGATGCCACCGCTATCTGGTCCCTGCGGGGTAACGGGTTGAAGCTGCCTGGTGGAGTCAACGCTGCTTGTGGAGCCAAAGCTGCTTCTCTGGCTCACCTCAGGGCGCGTCTGCCGTCTCTGGCGCAACTGCTGGTAATTGACCTTGAACCTTCTCTCTCTTGGCCCTGGTGTCTCCTCACCACCGACAACTCAACACAACCAATGCAACCACTGACCACTCGATGCCACCACTTCTCACCACCGACTTCTTACCGCAACCAACGCAACCACTGACCCTCCACTGATGACCAACTCACTTGCTTCTTGCGTGCGCGCCTTTTATAGCGCCTCCGGCGATTAAGCCGCCGGCCTTCAGGACACGCCCATCGGGGTGCTCACCTCGGCCCTGGTTGGTCGCGCGACCCTCTGGCTCCGCCCTTGATGACGACGGGCGGGCACGCCTTTCTTCCCCGGTCCGAGCACATGTTCAATGGTGGTTTTGGAGGGGAGGTAATTGGCAATCGAGGCTTGGCAATGACGAGAGGGGATGTTAAAGGAAATGGAGATTTTGGGGATGGGAATGAAAGGGGATCTATTCTCTTTCACTGGTGCAATGGAGTACTTCAATTAATGGGAGACACAGCCTTACCCTAAAACACAGAATAAGAGATAACTATCAACAGGGGTATTCTATTATTTGGCTGACGTGTATGCTTGTGGACTAATTATGGGATGCCCTTTCACCTTTACACAGCTCCGGAGGCAGGGGGGCGCAGAATAAACAATAATAATAATAATACAGCACACAATCAAAAAAATACAGTCCTCATCTCCGCAACAATATATATATATATATATATATATATATATATATATATATATATACACATATATAGTGTATATATACGGCAATCATATAAGCAAGAAAGAGTATCACATTCAAGCACACAAGCAAGCGATATGCAATGTAGTTCCCTTACCATTCTAAGCATACACGTGGATAAAGCATGATAAATGTCCTAGGACTGCCTTTCACACTTCGGAGCCAAGTTCTTATAGTGGCCAAGTAGTGGTCAGTCGTGGTAATGGCACCTGGGTCGCAACTAGGATATAATTTCACCACAGTCCATATCTACTCTGCCATTTTCTGCCAGTACCCATTGCACAGTTGACATTAGCTGTCTCAACGTTGTGGCATTAGGAATGATCCATTTCAGAAGTATTTCCATGTCCCTTGCAGTTGGTAGTTGCGTTTCCACAACCAATCGCAATTCATCTGCGAATTGAATTGGATTGGTCTTGATGGATGGCATACTGCTCTGCAATGCCTTAAGTTCATATATCTGCCAAGGTCGGTACATAAGGTCTGGTTCTTGTCGATTTGCCCCAGGAAATTGTCGCTGAGCAAGATTGGTAACACCAGACTGCTCAAGATCCTTCTCCTGATAATTCATCCTCTAAGCAGGTGGTGGCATGTTCCCAACAGGCCCCCTACTTCTCAAATCATAGCTGTGTTCTGTAAAGTATTTTGAAGTTGCTAAAACTGGTTCTTGTGTGGACTGAAGGCTTTCTCTTTTGGCAATGCCACTGACTGGTCCTCTCTCTCTGCCATTGTTTGAGTCATTACTTGTCCCAGACCCAATTCCTGCCCCCCCCCACTTCCCCCTCTTGGGCAGTAGTTCCAGATGAACCACTCCTTCCATCTTTCACCTGATGAATAGAACTAACCACCCCTACTTGTTCCGACCCTTCTTCGGGTGCGGGCCCTTCTTTGGTTGCTCCTGTATGGTAGGTGCGGGTGCTGCTATAGGTTGTTCCTGTATGGCAGGTACGGGTGCTGCTATAGGTTGTTCCTGTATGACAGATGCGGGTGCCTGTCATGCAGGATTCCTCCGATAAGGTGGAGGAGTTTCCTCTTGCATTTGCAGTATCTCATATGTCTTTGCTTCAGGGTACAATCTGGGCTGCCCCGGAAATAGCACACTGGTTTCTCCTGCATGGACCACTGCTGCCTTTGTCAGGACATTACTGAACATGAAATCCCTGACAAACTTCCCCCTTTAGGATTCGCACATGATCACCTCTTCTGGCACGCACAGATAGTGATTGACTTCAAGGCTGACATTACACAATCTTCGCCACTCGCGTTCGCTTGAGTTGGAACTGTCGGCTTGCTCCAGAGGTGTTTCCAGCTCACGCATGGTTTGTTTAGTTAACGCTTGGATATAGGCTATCAGGCTGGTTGGGCATGATTCCATTGAATTGGGGGCAAGGGTTAAGGGCAAGGCGGAGTGGGAGTAGGGAGGTGGCGGCTCTCGTACAGGGATGTCTCATGCATCTATGAGGATATCTCGTACATCTTCCTCCGGTTCCCGGACCACCATGTTTTGTTCACCTGTACCTGCATCGTAAAACTTACTGATACACACACGGATCAACACTTTCAAGCGTCCAATAACAATGATGATCGTGATGAGGAGTCCCACGGAAACCATCAGCCAATGAACTATTTTGGCCCCCCCAACCTCCGAAGATACTTTCCAACCAGGCTCCTATCCCCCACTTCTCTCTATCCAATCTTTCTTCCTTCAAATTGGTACTTATCTCCCTCATCTTCTTGATGGCTGCCTGCATTCCCTCTGTCGGGTCTGGAATCCAAGTGCAACATTTACCTTCAACAATCCCACATGCACATCCACATACGTGCATCACAGTGGGCGCAGCTTTTTTCCATGAGACCACAATTTAACTCGATCACTGCAAGATCAATGTCAGCGAGTTCATCGATGTCATACTGTCATGCCACCTGATGGAATTGTTGTTGATGATTATGGCGTGCATGTCTGTGCTGTCTGGCATCATGATGCTGTCGTTGAGAGTGGTGCTCCTCGATTTCCAATTCCTTTGCAGAGGTGTGATGCTGCTGGTCTTGCTCAAGTCGTTGAGAGCGGTGCTCCTCGATTTCCTCTTCCCTTGCAGAGGCGTGATGCTGCTGGTCTTGCTCAAGTCGTTGAGAGCGGTGCTCCTAGATTTCCAATTCCCTTGCAGAAGCGTGATGCTGCTGGTCTTGCTCAAGTCGTTGAGAGCAGTGCTCTTCGTTTTCCAATTCCCTTGCATAGACGTGATGCTGCTGGCCTTGCTAAAGTCGTTGAGAGCGGTGCTCTTCAATTTCCTCTTACCTTGCAGAGGCATGATGCTGCTGATCTTGCTCACGTCGTTGAGAACTGTGCTCCTCGATTTCCTCTTCCCTTGCAGAGGCGTGATGCTGCTGGTCTTGCTCAAGTCATTGAGAGCAGTGCTTCTCGATTTGCAATTCCCTTGCAGAGGCGTGACGCTGCTGGTCTTGCTCAAGTCATTGAGAGCGGTGCTCCTCGATTTCCTCTTCCCTTGCAGAGGCGTGACGCTTTCGTTGCTGTTCAAGTCATTGAGAGCGTTGCTCCTCGATTTCCAATTCCCTTGCAGAGGTGTGATGCTGCTGGTCTTGCTCAAGTCGTTGAGAGCGGTGCTCCTTGATTTCATCTTCCCTTGCAGAGGCCTGACGCTCTCGTTGCTGTTGAAGACGTTGAGAGGGGTGCTCCTCGATTTCCTCTTCCCTTGCAGATGTGTAACGCTGCTGGTCTTGCTCAAGTCGTTGAGAGCGGTGCTCCTCAATTTCCTCTTCCCTTGCAGAGGAGTGATGCTTCTGGTCTTGCTCAAGTCGTTGAGAGCGGTGCTCCTCGATTTCCTTTTCCCTTGCAGAGGCATGAGGCTGCTGGTCTTGCTCAAGTTGTTGAGAGTGGTGCTCCTCGATTTACTCATCCTTTACAGAGGTGGTGACACTCTCATTGCTGCTCAAGTCGTTGAGAGTGGTGCTCCTTGATTTCCTCTTCCCTTGCAGAGGCCTGACGCTCTCGTTGCTGTTGAAGATGTTGAGAGCAGTGCTCCTCAATTTCCTCTTCCTTTACAGATGCGTAACGCTGCCGGTCTTGCTCAAGTCGTTGAGAGTGGTTGTGGTGAAATATGTTGTAATGTCTCAAGTTGAGTGAAGAGATTATCCACGTGAAGGGATGACCTTGAGGGAGCTTATATAAACTGTGTCCATTCAGTGCGCAAGGGGTGGCATACTGTATCCCAGCGCTGTAGACTGCTGAGATTTAACAGGTACGTAAATGCTTGCTTGCAAGGAACTAGAAAGAGATGTATGCTTTGATTGCCTTTTATGGAACTAATAATCTGTATTCTTGTGTTGTAGGAATGGTATGAGAAATAGTTCAATAAAGCCTCATTTTTTGCAAGAGACCTGCGTTTGATTCCACAACAATTTATTGAACTATTTCTTGAATAATTGAATTGAATAATTGTTGGTGTACACATATGATTGTAAATATGAGTTGTGTAAATAAAAGTGATTGGTCTTTGTAAGTGTGGTGGATCTGTGTACCAAAGGGGCCCTCGTTGGTCAAGAGATGGTGATGAACAGACAGAGCTGGGGGTAGCTAGGCCGGAGAGGAGTCGGTAGAAGACAGAAAGACCACCAACCTGCCTGTGGTGAGTGAGTGAAAGGCCTTCGGAGTTAGCTTCATCGCGGGAGATTCCAATGATTCTGAAATCCAATGATCCAATGATTCCAAGGGAAGAGGCATGCCTCCTCCCATTCCAATGATTCAATGGTTACTGTGGGTCAAAGGTGAAAATGTGGGTCAAATCCACCAAATGTGGGTTAAAGGTGAAAATCTGGATTAAACCCATCAGATGTGGGTTATGGTGGGTCAAAGGTGAAATTATAGATCAAACCCAGCCGATGTGGTTAATAGGTTTGCTCAAGGTCATCTGCCAGCATCTTGGAAATCAGCAAACATTACCGCTTTACACAAAATATGCAAAAACAAATCCTAGCAACCACAGACCAATCAGCCTGCTCCAAATTATCAGCAAAGTCATGGAATCAATCATTGCTTCGGATATCAAATCCTTCCTCTTCTCCAATGGCTTGATCTCCGATCATCAATTTGGATTCAGACCAGGTCATTCTACTCTGGGCATGTTGCTTCTGCTGTCTCAACAATGGATGGAGGTCCTCAATGCCAAACAGGAAATCAGAGCTGTCTCCCTCGACATATCACGTGCCTTCGATACGGTCTGGCACCCAGCTCTGCTCACCAAACTCTCCTCCTATGGTATCCATGGAAATCTCCACTCATGGCTTGCGGACTTCCTCTCTGGTCGTAGGCAACGTGTGGCCCTGATGGATTTCTCTCATCGCCCCTTCCTGTTCAGGCTGGAGTTCACCAAGGTAGTGTTCTGGGCCCTGTGCTATTTCTGGTCTTCATCAATGATCGCTCCGGCTCTCTGGAAAATCCTCTCTATCTCTTTGCTGATGACTCCACTATTGGCCGCTCCATTCCTCATCCCCCAGATCGGCAGTCTGCAGCCTCCTCACTCTCTGCAGACCTGGACAAAATCACAGACTGGTCAAACAAGTGGAACATGTCTTTCAATCCTGACAAATCTCACGCTCTTACTATGTCTCTCCGAAAAGACCGACTGGAAAACCCTTCCATCTACTTTCTCAACAATCCTCTCCAAGAAGTTCTGTCGCTCAAGCATTTGGGTCTCACTATCTGCCATGATCTTTCTTGGGAA
Organism: Myxine glutinosa; assembly: GCF_964187855.1. Lineage (NCBI taxonomy): Eukaryota > Metazoa > Chordata > Myxini > Myxiniformes > Myxinidae > Myxine > Myxine glutinosa. The sequence goes on along the minus strand of NC_136261.1, from coordinate 6,286,329 downwards.
AACCACATTTCCAAGCTGGCCTCCAAAGCCAGTCGCCGACTGGGAATCCTCCGTCGTGCGAACTTCTTTCCTGGATGTCCTTGCAGTGTTCATATGTTTTATACCTCTCCCACCTCCCTCCAAGCCTTCTCCATCCCACATTTCTCTCGATGTCCCTGCTCTCAAATGTTGTGTTTGTGTCCTTCCCCCTCTCTCCCCATCTTGTCTACCGCTCCCATTATTTTGTGTTTTATGTATCGGTTTGACTTTTTGTGTGATTACTGTTAGCTCTTTCACGAGCCTCGATCTTGTATACAAAAAAAAATTAAAAAAAATAGCTTGCTCCCGCCTCTGGAACAGCTGTTCTCCCTCACTCCCTCACTCTCTTCAATCCCACTCCTCCCTCCAGGTCTTTAAAACAGCTGTTCACCACCATCTCTTATCTTCCCCCATCCAAAACCTTGATCTCTTCTCCCCCTTCGTTAATTCACCCCAAACCCACTGTTTTTTTTGAAATACCGACTTTTTTCTTTCCTGGAAGTTCCAGCAGTGGCCATGTATTTTATACTTCCCCCCCCCCCCCCCACAACTCCCCCTGCCTTCGCATGCCTCCTCCCCCCCAAGCCCTCTCCCTCCCACAGATCTCCCGATGCCCCTGTTCTCTGCTGTACTTGTGTGCTTCCCTCTCTCTCCCCATCTTGTCTCCCGCTTCCTTTTTTGTATGTTTTGTGTGTCCGTTCGTTGTTGTTTTTTGTGTGATTGATGTTAGCTCTTACACGAGCCTCGATCTTGAATACAAAAATAAATAAATAATAATAAACAAGGTGAAGATGTGGGTGAAACCCATCAGATATGGGTTACTGGTACATAAAGGTGAAATATACATCTAACCCACCAGATGTGGGTTAAAGGTGAAAATGTGGGTGAAACCCACCTGATATGGGTTACTGTGGGTCAAAGGTGAAAATGTGGATTAAACCCACCAGGTGTGGATAACTGTGGGTTAAAGGTGAAAATGTGGGTCAAACCCACCCGATGTGGGTTACTGTGGGTTAAAGGTGAAAATGGGAGTCAAACCAACCTGATGTGAGTTACTGTGGGTCAAAGGTGTAAATGTGGGTCAAACCTACCAGTTGTGGGTTACTGGGTCAAACCCACCAAGTGTGGGTTTTCGTGATTTACCTTGCTTTGGACACTCGAACAACGTCCGGGCGGACATTAGGTTTCCCATTGATAATGATGACCATGAAGAGGAAAAAGCGCATATCCCGTGTACATGGAATACGTTCTGAAACCGGTGCAATTTCTTCAATTCACATGTACTCTTTCCCCACAACCACTCTGCTTTTCCCCACAACCACTCTGCTTTTCCCCACAACCACTCTGCTTTTCCCCACAACCACTCCCAACCTTGCTCCTGAAATCTGGAACTGCTCCTCTTTATACAGGTGATGGGGTGAAGCATACAGGTAACCGTGGCTCTCAGTCTCCATCTTCAGGTATCAGTCACTGGGACTCAGCCTGTATACCTGCAAAATGACAGCAGAGGACGCTGTACTCAAAGCTTGCTCTCTGTTGAGGTGATAGTTGAGTATTACAGTATTTGCTGTTGAGGTGTGAGTTGTAAAGGGATGCTTGAGGTGCAGGTGTGAGTGTGTGTGTGTGTGTGTTAATGGCTGAAAGGTGTGTGTGTTAATGGCTGGAAGGTGTATGTGAGTGTGAGGTGTGTGTGGCTGGGAGGTGAGTGTGCTAACAATGCCAACACAACGATTTTAGAAATTTAATTTTAAGATAACCTTTGACATTTGATCTCAAAATCAATAGGCTTCTCAGATGTGACTATCTCTACAACGTGGTAAAATTTCATGACTATCGGTTTGGAATTGTGACCTTAGAGTCAGGTGAGTGACAGACAAACAGACAGAATAACAAAGTCGAGCGATCTTCGATTTTGCAAGAACCAAACAGCGACCCAAATGCAATAACTTCTTGTCTGGTGGAGGAAACTAGAATGACACTCTAGAGCGCATACCTCACCAAGGCTGAACAGTTTACATTTTGTATCCCACTGGTAGGTGGCCCACCGGTAGTCGTCCCACGGGGTCTATCGGGTTTTAGGGCCTAAGAGTTATAATGGGGTCCACAAGGTCTTAGGGGTCTTAAGTGTCTCAGGGTTTTAAACTTAATGGGGGATCTTAGGGATCTTCATTAGCAGTCCTGATGGTTCTTCATGGTCTAAAAGGTGTAAAGGGTCATGGGGTCTAAGCAGTCCATAAGGTCAATGGAGCTAAGTGGTCTATGATGGTCTATGATGGTCTAGAGCAGGGGTTCCCAACCTTTTTTGTGTGTATGGCCCCCTTGGCTCCCAGAGCACATCCCCAGCACCCCCCTCCCTTTCGCGAGGGTCGAGCGGCGGAGCGTGTGTAAGCAGGCTAGGGGGTCTGGGGGCATGCCCCCCAGAAATTATTTGGTTCAAATTACCCCCATGGCCCCCCGAGAAATACACCATGGCCCCCCAGGTTGGGAAGCGCCGGTCTAGAGGGTATGTGTCAATAGTAGTTACTGGTCTAAGGGGTCTAAAAGGGTCTAAGGAGTGTAAAGGGATCTAAAGGGTCCAAACAGGGTTGAATGGATCTAATTGTCCAAAAGGTCTAAAAGGGTATATTTCAACAGTAGCTACAGTTCTGAGGTGTCTAAGGGGTCTTTATCATCTGAGGGGTGTAAAGTGATCTAAAGGGTGCAAACAGGGTCTATAGGGTCAAATAGGGTTAGTGGTTCTAAAGAGTTGAGGGATCAAGGAGGTTAAAGGGTCTAAAAGGTTGAAAATGCTCTAAAGAGTTCTAAAGGTCGAACTGTCTAAAAGGTATGTTCCAATAGTCTGTAATTAATAGACGTAGTCAAAGTCTAATAATAAGTAATTAATACATACGTACTCACGATCCAACTCACGTTCAAACAGTATGTAATTAATAGCCTCTCACATGGATCGAGCAAGGCTTCACCTCAAGGAGGGTTCACCGTCTACCCGTGTTTTTCTGTTTTCTATGCAGTGTATTTATAGATAATGAGTACCAGATAACTGGTATAGATAATGAGTACCAGATAACTGGTATAGCTAATGAGCACCAGATAACTGGTATAGATAATGAGCACCAGATAACTGGTATAGATAATGAGTACCAGATAACTGGTATAGATAATGAGTACCAGATAACTGGTATAGATAATGAGTACCAGATAACTGGTATAGATAATGAGCACCAGATAACTGGTATAGATAATGAGCACCAGATAACTGGTATAGATAATGAGCACCAGATAACTGGTATAGATAATGAGCACCAGATAACTGGTATAGATAATGAGCACCAGATAACTGGTATAGATAATGAGCACCAGATAACTGGTATAGATAATGAGCACCAGATAACTGGTATAGATAATGAGCACCAGATAACTGGTATAGATAATGAGTACCAGATAACTGGTATAGATAATGAGCACCAGATAACTGGTATAGATAATGAGCACCAGATAACTGGTATAGATAATGAGCACCAGATAACTGGTATAGATAATGAGCACCAGATAACTGGTATAGATAATGAGCACCAGATAACTGGTATAGATAATGAGCACCAGATAACTGGTATAGATAATGAGCACCAGATAACTGGTATAGATAATGAGCACCAGATAACTGGTAGAGATAATGAGCACCAGATAACTGGTAGAGATAATGAGCACCAGATAACTGGTATAGATAATGAGCACCAGATAACTGGTATAGATAATGAGCACCAGATAACTGGTATAGATAATGAGCACCAGATAACTGGTATAGATAATGAGCACCAGATAACTGGTATAGATAATGAGCACCAGATAACTGGTATAGATAATGAGCACCAGATAACTGGTATAGATAATGAGCACCAGATAACTGGTATAGATAATGAGTACCAGATAACTGGTATAGATAATGAGCACCAGATAACTGGTATAGATAATGAGTACCAGATAACTGGTATAGATAATGAGTACCAGATAACTGGTATAGATAATGAGCACCAGATAACTGGTATAGATAATGAGTACCAGATAACTGGTATAGATAATGAGTACCAGATAACTGGTATAGATAATGAGTACCAGATAACTGGTATAGATAATGAGCACCAGATAACTGGTATAGATAATGAGCACCAGATAACTGGTATAGATAATGAGTACCAGATAACTGGTATAGATAATGAGCACCAGATAACTGGTATAGATAATGAGTACCAGATAACTGGTATAGATAATGAGCACCAGATAACTGGTATAGATAATGAGTACCAGATAACTGGTATAGATAATGAGTACCAGATAACTGGTATAGATAATGAGTACCAGATAACTGGTATAGATAATGAGCACCAGATAACTGGTATAGATAATGAGTACCAGATAACTGGTATAGATAATGAGCACCAGATAACCGGTATAGATAATGAGCACCAGATAACTGGTATAGATAATGAGCACCAGATAACTGGTATAGATAATGAGTACCAGATAACTGGTATAGATAATGAGTACCAGATAACTGGTATAGATAATGAGCACCAGATAACTGGTATAGATAATGAGCACCAGATAACTGGTATAGATAATGAGTACCAGATAACTGGTATAGATAATGAGTACCAGATAACTGGTATAGATAATGAGTACCAGATAACTGGTATAGATAATGAGTACCAGATAACTGGTATAGATAATGAGTACCAGATAACTGGTATAGATAATGAGTACCAAATAACTGGTATAGATAATGAGTACCAGATAACTGGTATAGATAATGAGTACCAGATAACTGGTATAGATAATGAGTACCAGATAACTGGTATAGATAATGAGTACCAGATAACTGGTATAGATAATGAGTACCAGATAACTGGTATAGATAATGAGTACCAGATAACTGGTATAGATAATGAGTACCAGATAACTGGTATAGATAATGAGTACCAGATAACTGGTATAGATAATGAGTACCAGATAACTGGTATAGATAATGAGTACCAGATAACTGGTATAGATAATGTGTACCAGATAACTGGTATAGATAATGAGCACCAGATAACTGCTATAGATAATGAGTACCAGATAACTTGTATAGATAATGAGCACCAGATAACTGCTATAGATAATGAGCACCAGATAACTGGTATAGATAATGAGCACCAGATAACTGGTATTTTTTTATATTTATTTATTTATTTATTTTTGTATACAAGATCGAGGCTCGTGAAAGAGCTAACATTAATCACACAAAAAGACAAACCGACACACAAAACACAAAAAACAAGGGGAGCGGCAGACAAGATGGGGAGAGAGGGGGAAGGACACAAAAGAGAGGGGGAAGAGGGGGAAGGACACAAACACAACATTTGAGAGCAGGGACATCGGGAGGACTTGGGGGGAGGTGGGAGAGGAATAAAACATATGAACACTGCAAGGACTCTGGGGTGAATTAGCGGGGGTAGAAAAGATCAAGGTTTTGGATGGGGGAAGATAAGAGATGGTGGTGAACAGCTGTTTTAAAGACCTGGAAGGAGGAGTGGGATTGAAGGGAGTGGAGGAGTTTGTTCCAGAGGCGGGAGAAAAGGGGAATGAAAGAGTGAAGGTGAGCAGAGAGCCTAGACTTTGGCAGTTTAACCATAAGAGGGATGCAGGCAGATCTTGTGCGACCTGAAGGAATATTGGGGGGACAGAGCACAGAGAGAGCTGGGGGAGCAAGGCTGGAGAGGAGTCGGTAGAAGACAGAAAGACCACCTACCTGCCTGCGGTGAGTGAGTGAAAGGCCCTCAGAGATAGCTTCATCGCGGGAGATTCCAATGATTCTGAAAGCTTTGGCCTCAACAGCGTGAAGCCGAACAAGGTGTGAGGCAGGAGCACCAGCCCAGAGGGGGGAACAGTATTCCATTGAGCTGCGGATGAAAGCCTTGTATGTGGTGAGGAGCTCAGGTGTGCCAAGGAAGGACTTCGCACGACGGAGGATGCCCAGTCGGCGACTGGCTTTGGAGGCCAGCTTGGAAATGTGGTTTTCCCAAGAAAGATCATGGCAGATAGTGAGACCCAAAAGCTTGAGCGACAGAACTTCTTGGAGAGGATTGTTGAGAAAGTAGATGGGAGGGTTGTCCAGTTGATCTTTTCGGAGAGACATAGTAAGAGTGTGAGATTTGTCAGGATTGAAAGACATGTTCCACTTGTTTGACCAGTCTGTGATTTTGTCCAGGTCTGCAGAGAGTGAGGAGGCTGCAGACTGCCGATCTGAGGGAAGAGGAATGGAGCGGCAGAGAGTGCAGTCATCAGCAAAGAGATAGAGAGGATTTTCCAGAGAGTCGGAGAGATCATTGATAAAGACCAGAAAAAGCACAGGGCCCAGCACACTGCCTTGGGGAACTCCAGCCTGAACAGGAAGGGGAGATGAGAGAAATCCATTCAGGGCCACACGTTGACTACGACCAGAGAGGAAGTCCGCAAGCCATGCATGGAGATTTCCATGGATACCATAGGAGTAGAGTTTGGTGAGCAGAGCTGGGTGCCAGACCGTATCGAAGGCATGTGATATGTCGAGGGAGACAGCTCTAATTTCCTGTTTGGCATTGAGGACCTCCATCCATTGTTGAGACAGGAGAAGCAGCATGTGCAGAGTAGAGTGACCTGGTCTAAATCCAAATTGATGATCAGAGATCAAGCCATTGGAGAAGAGGAAAGATTTCATATCCGAAGCAATGATGGATTCCATGACTTTGCTGATAATTGGGAGCAGGCTGATTGGTCTGTAGTTAAAAGGATCTGTTTTTGCACCTTTTTTGTGTAAAGCGGTAATGTTTGCTGATTTCCAGGATGCTGGCAGATGACCTTGAGCAAAAGGTAGGGTGAAAAGAACAGAGAGAGGGTGAGATAGAGTGGCAGAGCAGGATTTTAGGACCCGTGGGCTGATGCCGTCTGGTCCAGTTGCAGAATCAGAGTCGAGGTTAGACAAAAACTCCTCTACCTTGTCAGGAGAGAAGGACACAGAGTCCAGGAGCAGTTGGGTTCGACTGGGAAAGGTGGGAACAGAGAGAGATGGGTTTGGGACTAAAGATTTTGAGGCAAACACAGAGTTGAGGCATTCGGCTTTGTCACGTGCGATGTCAACTGTGTGGCCATTTGAGGTAAGGGAGGGGATGGAGGGGGAACAAACACCAGAAACGGATTTGACCAGACGCCACCAGGATTTGGAGGAAGGAGACAGGTTTGAGAGTTCGTTTTTGAGTGAGGAGAGATAGTGCTTCCTGGCACTCCTGAGGGTAGACACACACTTGTTCCGAGCTTGGTGGAAGGAACTGAGATTGCCTTCAGTTGGATTAGCCTTCCAAGAGGCAAAGGCAAGTTGTTTCAGGGCAACTGCCTCACCACAAGATTCGGTGTACCATGGACGGGAGGAAGGGTAAGACAACTGAAGACGAGATGGGATAGATCTGTGCATGAGAGAGATCAGTTTGCTTTGGAAGAATTCCCAGGAAGAATTGATGTCAGAGGCAGTGGAGATGGGAGACCAATCCAGACGATTGATGGCTGCTTGAAGCCCATCCCAGTCGGCCTGAGTGAAATGCCAGACTCTTCGACGCTGAGGAGGCTCTCTGAGAATGGCCAGAGAGATGTCCACTTTGACAAGCACATGATCAGAAGAACCGATTGGAGCAGAAGAAGAGCAGCAGACATTAGCAGGGAAGTTTGTCATAACCAAGTCTAGAAGAGAAGAAACTCCATTTGCTGAGATCCGGGTCGGGAAATTGACAGATTGTGTCAATCCCAGTGAGTCACAGAAGTCCTTTGCTGAGGTGCCATGACTGGTGAGAGAGGAACCCACACCCAACCAGGTGGCATGATGAGAGTTGAAGTCACCACATATGAGGAAGAGAGAGTTGGGATGAGTGGATAGAAGTTGGTCCATGTTGTCAGAGAGTGAAATGTAAATTGAGTCATCACTGTTTGGGGGACGGTACAGAACACATATGAACAAAAGGTGGGAGCGGAGAGGAAGCCGTAGCCAGAGGTACTCCTGGGGGTGAGGAGGAGAGAGGGCAGTGCAAGGAGAATGAGGAAGAGCGTTTTTGATAAAGATAGCCACCCCACCACCAGGACGAGGCTCAGATCTATCATACCGGAAGAGGGAGTAACCAGGAAGAGATATTGAGGAATCAGAGACATCTTGAAGGAGGAAAGTCTCTGTTAAGCAGATCAAGTCTGGATTGTCAGAAGCAACCTGTATGGAGAGATCACTCAGGTTTGAGCGAAGGCCCCGGATGTTTGAGGTCCATACCGTTAAAGAAGAGAGAGGGGGAGCATCGGGTACAGGACAGGGGAGGGGAGGAGTAGGGTAAGATGAAGGATGAGAGGGGGAGGTAGGGAGAGCAGTTGATAGTGTGTCAGAGATTACAGAAGAGTTCCAATAAAAGGAAGGATGAGGAGGATGAAAGGTTTGGTGGTGAAGGGATGAGGCAGAGTGAGGGGTTGTTTGAGGGGGGGCATGGGACAGTAGAAGGTTGGGGTGGGTGGAGGCATGAGATAGAAGGGAGACGAGGTGGGGAGGAGGCAACTTTGAGGAGGGGGGAGGAGGGAGAATTTGAGAGGAATGGTATGGGGGGAGATTTGAATGGGAGGAGTTGGGGGGGAGTTTGGAAGGGGAGGAGTGAGGTGGGAGTTTAGGAGGGGAGGGGCAAGGGGGGAGTTTAGGAGGGGAGGGGCAAGGGGGGAGTCTAGTAGTGGAGGGGCAAGGGGGGAGTTTAGGAGTGTAGGGGCAAGGGGGGGGATTTGGAGGGGAGGGGCAAGGGAGGAGTTTATGAGGGGAAGGGCAAGGGGGGAGTTCAGGAGTGGAGGGGCAAGGGGGGGATTTGGAGGGGAGGGGCAAGAGGGGAGTTTAGAAAGTGGATGATTAATGAAAGACGAACATTGATAACAAATTGGGTTTGTTGTGATTTTCAAGTTAGCAATCCGATTCAGAACGATGGAGGAGGGATGGAATGAATGTGAATTTAGACCATGTAGTGAGGGAGACGTATAAGATATTGAATTTCTTTTTTTTGACGTGGAATGAGTTGGAGAGGAAATTGAGAAAAGCCTTTTAAATAGGAAGAAAAACAGCATGTTGTAATATACCACTGAATAAACCACTGAAGGGGAAAGGTTAAACATATTTAAAATAATATTTAAACAGAACCGTGAACAATCTTATATGCACGAAATACCAACGGGGGGAGGGCCGAGAGGGACCACCACGAGTCACGTGAACAGGGCAAAAGGTGGATGGCAAGGAGATAATGGGGGCGGGGCGAAAAGCACCGCGATACACCTGGACAGAAAGTACAGGATGAGACAACGGCACACGTGGAGAAAGGAAAAATAAATGTTTTTTTTTTGTTTTTTGGGGGGGGGGGGTGGGCGGGGTGGGGTGGGGATTTAAAACGTTAGACAGAGAGTATTACGTTCGGTGTAGAAGGGAAAAACTGAGAGCCAAGCAAAACACGATGTAGGGGACTTAAGTTAACGAACACCGACAGGGGTACAAGGCCGCACACGAGGCGCAGAACAGGATTAATTAATTACGAGTTAAAGGGAATTCAAACCAAAACTAACTATAAACAAACAATAAAGCATGGACGATAAAGTAACGAGTTGAAATTTGACAAACACACGAATGAAAAAATAACCACTTTGGATGCCCGGAGAGAAACCAAGCCTCCAGGTCGGAAGCTTCAACAACTAGGCCGCGTGGCCGCGCGCGGCACGAGATACTCGACTATTTTTTACAGGTATGAAAGATTAAACCCGATAAAACTACCGAGGGACACTTAAAAGGTACACACACGTAAGATAAACAGTTTAGACAAGAATACAAATGTGACAATGACTTAGCTTCGAGCGTGCGTGAAGATCGTGGAACAGCTTCGAAAATCCGTGACCGCCCCGATCGAGATCTCGCGAGATCTCATTTTCAGGGAAGTTTGTCATAACCAAATCCAGAAGAGAAGATGCTCCGTTGACTGAGATCCGGGTCGGGAAATTGACAGATTGTGTCAGTCCCAGTGAGTCGCAGAAGTCCTTTGCTGAAGAGCCATGGCTGGTGACCGAGGTACCCACACCCAGCCAACTGGCATGGTGACAATTGAAATCACCACATATGAGGAAGAGATAGTTGGGATGGGAAGATAGAAGTTGGTCCATATTATCAGACAGCGAGATGTAGATGGAGTCATCGCTGTTTGGTGGACGGTACAACACACATATGAACAAAAGGTGGGAGCGAAGGGGAAGCCGTAGCCAAAGGTATTCCTGGGGGTGAGGTGGAGAGAGGGCAGTGGAGGGCGAGTGAGGAAGAGAGTTTTTTATAAAGATAGCAACCCCACCTCCAGGACGAGGCTCAGGTCTATCATACCGGAGGAGGGAGTAACCCGGGAGAGATACTAAGGAATCAGAGACATCATGAAGGAGGAAAGTTTCTGTTAAGCAGATCACGTCTGGTTTGACAGAAGCAACCTGTATGGAGAGATCAGTTAAGTTTGAACGAAGGCCCCGGATGTTTGAGGTCCATACCGTTAATGAAGAGGAAGGGGGAGCATCGGGTCCAGAACAGGGGGGGGAGGGGTAGGGTAAGATGTGGAAGAGGAGGAAGAGGTAGGGAGAGCTGTTGAAGGTGTGTCAGAGATTTCAGAGATTTCAGAATGGCTTGGAGAAAGGGAAGAATGGGGTGGACAAAAGGTTTGATGGAGATTGGGTGAGGCACAGTGAGGTGTTATTTGAGGAGGGGGAAGAGCGAGGCAGAAGGTTTGGGGAGATTAAGGTGAAAGTTGGAAGGGGGAAGAAGCAGGGAGGATGCTTTGAGGAGGAGGGGTGAGAGGGGAGTCTAGGAGGGGAGGAGCGAGGGAGAGTCTCGGAGGGGAGGGGTGTGGGGGGAGTTTAGGAGTGGGGAGGGAAGGGGCAAGGGGGGAGATTTGAAAGGGATGGGTGATGGGGAGGATTTGGAGGGGAGGGGTGAGATTGGATTTTGAAAAGTGTACGATTCATGGGAAACGAACATTTTTTGCAAAATGAGTTTGAGACCTTCGAGTCAAAAATACGTTTGAGGACACTGGAGGAGGGGTGGAGTTCTGGATAGTTTAGGGAATGTAGAAAGGAGGAACTGTAAGAGATGGTATTATATATATATTTTGGAATGAATAGATTTGGTGAGCAAGACGAAAGCATCCTTTTGTAGGAAAAGAAGAAAAGGGTGTTATAATATATGAGAGAAAATAGTTGTTCAGGGGAGAGATTATACATTTCTAGCCGCGTGATCGCGAACGAAGAACGAACGAATAAAAAGAACAACAAATAAACGAATAGGACCTGGGAAGGAAATATTTTTTTGGGGTTTTTTTTTTGTTGTTTGTGAGTACAGATATTAAACAAGGAGGTACGGGGTGAACGACTGGTACGAAACAGAGAACGAAAATAATTTCAGCGCATTCGACGAATCGCTGAGAGAAAAAACCACAAGGTCGGAGACGGTACGGTAGTCTAAGCCTACGAGTACTAGGCCGCAGAATACTCGATACCATTAACCGACGATTGTGTATACATGTACGAAAAATTAGCACCGAAAATTTTCCAAAAGATACGCTAAAGGTACACACACCGAAAGATAGATACAGTCTCGACAAAAACACGATTGTGATAGATCACTTAGCTTCGAGAGCGTGAGCGCATGGAGCAGCTTCGAAAAGAGGTGACCTCGCCGTGATCTCGCGAGTATAGATAATGAGTACCAGATAACTGGTATAGATAATGAGTACCAGATAACTGGTATAGATAATGAGTACCAGATAACTGGTATAGATAATGAGCACCAGATAACTGGTATAGATAATGAGTACCAGATAACTGGTATAGATAATGAGTACCAGATAACTGGTATAGATAATGAGTACCAGATAACTGGTATAGATAATGAGTACCAGATAACTGGTATAGATAATGAGCACCAGATAACTGGTATAGATGAGTACCAGATAACTGGTATAGATAATGAGCACCAGATAACTGGTATAGATGAGTACCAGATAACTGGTATAGATAATGAGTACCAGATAACTGGTATAGATCATGAATACCAGATAACTGGTATAGATAATGAGTACCAGATAACTGGTATAGATAATGAGTACCAGATAACTGGTATAGATAATGAGCACCAGATAACTGGTATAGATAATGAGTACCAGATAACTGGTATAAATAATGAGTACCAGATAACTGGTATAGATCATGAGTACCAGATAACTGGTATAGATAATGAGTACCAGATAACTGGTATCGATAATGAGTACCAGATAACTGTTATAGATAATGAGCACCAGATAACTGGTATAGATAATGAGTACCAGATAACTGGCATAGATAATGAGCACCAGATAACTGGTATAGATAATGAGCACCAGATAACTGGTATAGATAATGAGTACCAGATAACTGATATAGATAATGAGCACCAGATAACTGGTATAGATAATGAGTACCAGATAACTGGTATAGATAATGAGTACCAGATAACTGGTATAGATAATGAGTACCAGATAACTGGTATAGATAATGAGCACCAGATAACTGGTATAGATAATGAGTACCAGATAACTGGTATAGACAATGAGCACCAGATAACTGGTATAGATAATGAGCACCAGATAACTGCTATAGATAATGAGCACCAGATAACTGCTATAGATAATGAGCACCAGATAACTGGTATAGATAATGAGTACCAGATAACTGGTATAGATAATGAGTACCAGATAACTGGTATAGATAATGAGCACCAGATAACTGGTATAGATAATGAGTACCAGATAACTGGTATAGATAATGAGTACCAGATAACTGGTATAGATAATGAGTACCAGATAACTGGTATAGATAATGAGTACCAGATAACTGGTATAGATAATGAGTACCAGATAACTGGTATAGATAATGAGTACCAGATAACTGGTATAGATAATGAGTACCAGATAACTGGTATAGATAATGAGCACCAGATAACTGGTATAGATAATGAGCACCAGATAACTGGTATAGATGAGTACCAGATAACTGGTATAGATAATGAGCCCCAGATAACTGGTATAGATGAGTACCAGATAACTGGTATAGATAATGAGTACCAGATAACTGGTATAGATAATGAATACCAGATAACTGGTATAGATAATGAGTACCAGATAACTGGTATAGATAATGAGTACCAGATAACTGGTATAGATAATGAGCACCAGATAACTGGTATAGATAATGAGTACCAGATAACTGGTATAGATAATGAGTACCAGATAACTGGTATAGATAATGAGTACCAGATAACTGGTATAGATAATGAGTACCAGATAACTGGTATCGATAATGAGTACCAGATAACTGTTATAGATAATGAGCACCAGATAACTGGTGTAGATAATGAGTACCAGATAACTGGTATAGATAATGAGCACCAGATAACTGGTATAGATAATGAGCACCAGATAACTGGTATAGATAATGAGTACCAGATAACTGGTATAGATAATGAGCACCAGATAACTGGTATAGATAATGAGCACCAGATAACTGGTATAGATAATGAGTACCAGATAACTGGTATCTATCTATAATTCCATTAATCTCTGTGTGTATGTGTGTATGTGTGTATGTGTGTATGTGTGTATGTGTGTTTGTATGTTTGTCTGTGACCGCTGTTTCTCGACAACCACGGGTCCGATATACTTTAAACTTGCCAGGTATATTGCTGGGGACCCGAGGATGTGCCTTTTCAAGGTTTCATATTAATCGGACAAGTACTTACCGAGCTATGGCGATTTCTTTACCAAACACCGCAAGCCGTTCGCTTTGGACCAAACCATTTCATGTAAATAGAGGGGGGGGTTCTGTGGTCGTTGCGAATGGACCAAACCATTCATGTAAATAGAGGGGGGGTTCTGTGGTCGTTACTGCCACGTGGTTTCAAAGTTTTTTTTTGTTGTTGTTGTTTGCACGCATGTTTTTTTGCACCCACGTACGGGCACGCCCTAGGATGTTTACACACACACACCCCTACACAAATTTTTTTTTTTTTTTTTTTTTGGCAAGGAACGGGCACCCACGTACGGGCACGTCCTAGCTTATATATAGTACGGGCATGCCCTAGTAGATCATGAGTACCAGATAACTGGTATAGATAATGAGTACCAGATAACTGGTATCGATAATGAGTACCAGATAACTGTTATAGATAATGAGCACCAGATAACTGGTATAGATAATGAGTACCAGATAACTGGCATAGATAATGAGCACCAGATAACTGGTATAGATAATGAGCACCAGATAACTGGTATAGATAATGAGTACCAGATAACTGGTATAGATAATGAGCACCAGATAACTGGTATAGATAATGAGTACCAGATAACTGGTATAGATAATGAGTACCAGATAACTGGTATAGATAATGAGTACCAGATAACTGGTATAGATAATGAGCACCAGATAACTGGTATAGATAATGAGTACCAGATAACTGGTATAGACAATGAGCACCAGATAACTGGTATAGATAATGAGCACCAGATAACTGCTATAGATAATGAGCACCAGATAACTGCTATAGATAATGAGCACCAGATAACTGGTATAGATAATGAGTACCAGATAACTGGTATAGATAATGAGTACCAGATAACTGGTATAGATAATGAGTACCAGATAACTGGTATAGATAATGAGCACCAGATAACTGGTATAGATAATGAGTACCAGATAACTGGTATAGATAATGAGTACCAGATAACTGGTATAGATAATGAGTACCAGATAACTGGTATAGATAATGAGTACCAGATAACTGGTATAGATAATGAGTACCACATAACTGGTATAGATAATGAGTACCAGATAACTGGTATAGATAATGAGTACCAGATAACTGGTATAGATAATGAGCACCAGATAACTGGTATAGATAATGAGCACCAGATAACTGGTATAGATGAGTACCAGATAACTGGTATAGATAATGAGCCCCAGATAACTGGTATAGATGAGTACCATATAACTGGTATAGATAATGAGTACCAGATAACTGGTATAGATAATGAATACCAGATAACTGGTATAGATAATGAGTACCAGATAACTGGTATAGATAATGAGTACCAGATAACTGGTATAGATAATGAGCACCAGATAACTGGTATAGATAATGAGTACCAGATAACTGGTATAGATAATGAGTACCAGATAACTGGTATAGATAATGAGTACCAGATAACTGGTATAGATAATGAGTACCAGATAACTGGTATCGATAATGAGTACCAGATAACTGTTATAGATAATGAGCACCAGATAACTGGTGTAGATAATGAGTACCAGATAACTGGTATAGATAATGAGCACCAGATAACTGGTATAGATAATGAGCACCAGATAACTGGTATAGATAATGAGTACCAGATAACTGGTATAGATAATGAGCACCAGATAACTGGTATAGATAATGAGCACCAGATAACTGGTATAGATAATGAGTACCAGATAACTGGTATAGATAATGAGCACCAGATAACTGGTATAGATAATGAGTACCAGATAACTGGTATAGATAATGAGTACCAGATAACTGGTATAGATAATGAGTACCAGATAACTGGTATAGATAATGAGTACCACATAACTGGTATAGATAATGAGTACCAGATAACTGGTATAGATAATGAGTACCAGATAACTGGTATAGATAATGAGCACCAGATAACTGGTATAGATAATGAGCACCAGATAACTGGTATAGATGAGTACCAGATAACTGGTATAGATAATGAGCCCCAGATAACTGGTATAGATGAGTACCATATAACTGGTATAGATAATGAGTACCAGATAACTGGTATAGATAATGAATACCAGATAACTGGTATAGATAATGAGTACCAGATAACTGGTATAGATAATGAGTACCAGATAACTGGTATAGATAATGAGCACCAGATAACTGGTATAGATAATGAGTACCAGATAACTGGTATAGATAATGAGTACCAGATAACTGGTATAGATAATGAGTACCAGATAACTGGTATAGATAATGAGTACCAGATAACTGGTATCGATAATGAGTACCAGATAACTGTTATAGATAATGAGCACCAGATAACTGGTGTAGATAATGAGTACCAGATAACTGGTATAGATAATGAGCACCAGATAACTGGTATAGATAATGAGCACCAGATAACTGGTATAGATAATGAGTACCAGATAACTGGTATAGATAATGAGCACCAGATAACTGGTATAGATAATGAGCACCAGATAACTGGTATAGATAATGAGTACCAGATAACTGGTATAGATAATGAGCACCAGATAACTGGTATAGATAATGAGCACCAGATAACTGGTTTGACGGAGAGGAGTGGCGACCCCCGTCTATACCACACACTTACCCGTGTGTACCGGCCGTAGAATGGCAATGCCATCATCACCCGAAGAGACTCGACATCATCATTTATAGATATCAGGTGAAATGGATTGAAGTGAATCAAGTGAATTGTGAAGTGACTCGGACCTGCCGCCGCTACCGACCCTGAGACCACCAGGCAACAGGTAACTCCGTGTCCCGTCGGGTTTGTTAAGCAACCACGGATGCCAGTTGGGATAATTGAGTCCAACAGGGACCCTCTCACCTTTTATATTGTTTTACCTGTTGGTGACATGATGACCTCAGCAAAGGTTTGCACCCTCAGCGTTCACTCGTCTTCCAACTACTACTACTACTACTACTACTACTACTACTACTACTACTACGACTACTACTACGACTAATCTATCTATAATTCCAGTAATCTCTGTCTGTACGTTTGTACGTTTGTACGTCTGTTTGTCTGTGACCGCTGTTTCTCGACAACCACGGGTCCGATATACTTTTAACTTGCCAGGTATATTGCTGGGGACCCGAGGATGTGCCTTTTCAAGGTTTCATATTAATCGGACAATTACTTACCGAGCTATGTCCAAAAAACGATTCAACCAATCAGAGAGCAGCGAGCTATCGCGTGTGCCGAACGTGGCGGACACACTCTGCCTCGGATGGCACATTTGAGAGCGTATTCATTTATTTCACGTTTGCAAACTATGTTGCCGCTATGTTGGCGTTAAACTATGTTTTAAAACTAATAAAAACCATTTCATCTAAATAGAGGGGGGGGGGGGGGGGGGGTTGTCACTGTACTCGCAAGCCGTTCGCCGTTCGCTTTGGCGTTGCGAATGGACCAAAACATTTCATGCACCAAACCATTTCATGTAAAGCGTTCGCCGTTCGCTTTGGCGTTGCGAATGAACCAAAACATTTCATGGACCAAACCATTTCATGTAAATAGAGGGGGGGATATAATTTTAGATATAGATATAGTACGGGCATGCCCTAGTACTACTAATACAACGAATCTTACTATAATTCACCAAATGTCTGTCCGTCTGTCCGTTCGCAGGTACCGCAAAAACAGCTGAACCGATCGCAACGATATTTTGGGTGGGTATTCCTGGGACCCCTTGAAGTAAAATAGGCTATTGTGGCGGACACAAGCAAGGTACGGTACACGAATTCAGCGCACCAGCAGGTGGCGCGAACGTCCAGGTTGGGGAACTGGAATGCATGCCCCGCCTATCGACCGACCGGCCACGCCCGGGGACGAGGCGTGGCCTCGGCACATATATGCGGGCTCTAAGCTCGGACCCGCTCAGTGCTGCAGTTCGAGCTTTCATAATAAAGACTCTTGGTTTTATCAAACGCGTTGTGGCCTACCTCTTTGGCAAGCAAGTTGTGTGTGCGCAGCACCACACTTCACTGGTGACCCCGATTGGTTCAGCCGTTGCTGACCACCGAACGCGCCATGGCCAACAATGCTGTCGCGGTAAAACTCCCAGAGTTTTGGGAAGCACAGGCCGATGTGTGGTTCGTGCAGGCTGAAGCGCAATTCCAGCTTCGAGGCATAACGGCGGACGAGACCCGTTACTACCACGTGGTCGCCTCCCTTGGGCCCGGCACTGCCGCCCGAGTCATGTCCATCCTGCGGCACCCGCTGGCCGACCACAAGTACGGGGCGATCAAACGTCTCCTCATCGCCACGTTCGGCCTCACTGAGATCGAACGGGCCGACTGCCTCCTGGACCTTCCCGAAGTCGGCGACACACGACCATCCATGCAGATGGATTATATGCTGTCGCAGCTGAGTGACCAAGCCCCGGATTTTTTATTTTGGGCGCTTTTCCTATGCCAGCTACCTCTACAGGTACGCCTCGCGCTGGCCAGTTCCAACATAAGGGAACCCCGCGCCCTGGCCGTAGAGGCCGACAAGTTCTTCGCGGCTTGCGACACGCGGGCGAGTTACGGTGCGGCCGTCGTGGTTCCCGAGGCAGATGCTACAGCATCCCTCGTGGCCGCTGCCGCGCCCCGACCACCACCACCACCACCACCACCGCCGCCGAGAAAACCGCTGCCGCCGCCGCCGCAAGCCTGGTGCTATTTCCACGCCAGGTTCGGCCACAAGGCTAAGAAGTGTTGCCCACCATGCTCGTTTGGCAGGTCGGGAAGCGACCAAGCTGGCGCTCGGTAGTGGCCCTGAGCGTCAGCCATTCCGGCAGCCTCCTCTTTATCACGGACACCTTGTCCGGGCGCCGTTTCCTCTGCGATACAGGAGCGCAGGTAAGCGTCATTCCAGCCTACACGTCCGACAAGAGAACCGCGGGCCAGGGCCCCGCTTTGCTTGCCGCCAACGGTACACCCATCCGCACATTCGGGAAGCGCTGCCTCTCCCTGCGGTTCGGAGGGCAGCGCTTTCAATGGTCGTTCGTGACCGCTAGCGTGCCCAGGGCATTGCTCGGTGCAGACTTCCTATGTGTGCACGGATTGTTGGTCGACGTAACGCGCAGACGGCTCGTCCAGGCTGAAACCTTTCGCTCGCTCACTTGTTCGCTGAGCAGCTCGTTGAGCGGCTCACTGAGCAGCTCACCGAGCGGCTTGCCAAGCAGCTTGCTGGACGGTTCCATCCCGGCGAGTTTGGTTTGTATGCTTCCGGCAGCGGACGACTTTACCCGCCTCCTTGCCAGTTTCACGGCCCTCACGCGGCCCACCTTTTCAGCGGTGGCCGTTAAGCACAGGGTGGAGCATCACATCCCCATGGTCCGGCCGCCGGTCTATGCCCGGGCACGCCGGCTCGAGCCCACGAAGCTCGCGGTGGCGAAAGCAGAGTTCGCCATGCTGGAGCGGCTGGGGATCGTGCGGCGCTCCAACAGCATGTGGGCTTCCCCGCTGCACATTGTGCCGAAGCCCGGCGGGGGATGGCGGCCGTGCGGGGACTACCGCCGGCTCAACGATGCCACCACCCCCGACCGCTACCCGGTCCCACACATTCAGGACTTTTCTGCCCGGTTGGCCAACACGACCGTGTTTTCGAAGGTGGACCTCATCCGGGGCTACCATCAGGTCCCTGTCCAACCGGACGACGTCCCAAAGACGGCCGTCATCACCCCTTTCGGCCTCTTCGAATTTCTAAGGATGCCCTTCGGGTTGAAGAATGCGGCTCAGGCGTTCCAGCGGCTTATGGATAGCGTCTTGTGCAACTTACCTTTCCTGTTCGTCTACAAGGACGACATCCTAGTTGCGAGCGCGTTCCGGGAGGAGCACCTGCTCCACCTCCGCACGCTTTCCAATGCCTGGGCCAGCATGGCCTAATCATCAACCCTGCCAAGTGCCGTTTCGGTATCACCACCATCGATTTCCTGGGGCACCGCATCACCGAGCACGGGGCCGTCCCTTTACCGGCCAAGGTGGAGGTGGTCAGGGATTTCCCGCAGCCGCGCACGATCAAGGGGCTCCAGGAGTTCCTGGGCATGGTAAACTTTTACCACTGCTTCATGCCCCACGTTGCCCAGCTCCTCCGCCCCTTGCACGAGGCCCTCCGGGGCAAGCCGGGCAAAGGTGACATCGCATGGTTGGAGCCGATGGCCGCAGCGTTCGTGGGCACAAAGCTGGCTCTGGCTAACGCCACCATGCTGGCGCACCCGGCACCTGACGCACCGATCGCCCTCACCACCGACACGTCAGATTACGCGGTGGGCACGGTGCACGAGCAATGGGTGCGTGGTGCTTGGCAACCGCTGGCGTTTTTCAGCCGGCAGCTTCGCCCGCACGAACGCCGGTACAGCACCTTCGACCGCGAGTTGCTCGGACTCCACCTGGCGGTCCGACACTTCCGCCATCTGCTGGAGGGCCGCCCGTTCACGGCCTTCGTTGACCACAAGCCCCCTGTGTTCGTGATGGCCAAGGTCGCCGAGCCATGGTCGGCATGGCAGCAGCGCCACCTCTCTGCCGTGTCCGAGTACACGACGGACATCCGTCACGTGGCGGGTAAGGACAACCCGGTGGTGGATTGCCTTTCCCGGACCGTCGTGCACGCGGTCCACCTCGGGGCCGACTATGCCCGGATGGCGGAGGCCCAGACCGCCGATCCCAGCGTCCATGCCTTGCGGACCGCCATCACGGGCCTCCGTGTTGCCGAGGTGCCGTTCGACGCCGCGGTCACGGCCCTCCTATGCGACGTCTCCCTCGGCCGGCCTCGCCCCATCGTGCCCGCTGGCTGGCAGCGCCCGGTGTTCGACGCCATCCACGGCGTATCCCACCCTGGCGCGAGGGCATCCCAGAAACTCGTCGGGGCAAAGTTCGTCTGGCATGGCCTCCGGAAGGACGTCCGCGACTGGGCCAGGACGTGCCTCACGTGCCAGCGCGCAAGGGTCCACCGCCTCACCCAGGCACCGTTGGCCCTGTTTACGGTGCCCGAGCGGCGGTTCGGCCACGTGCACGTCGACTTGGTGGGACCTCTGCCCCCCTCGCGAGGGTTCACCCACCTCCTCACCATGGTCGACCGCACCACACGGTGGCCGGAGGCCATCCCATTGGCGGCGACGTCTGCGGCTGAGGTGGCGCAAGCCTTTATCGCCACTTGGGTTGCCCGGTTCGGTGCCCCCTCGGACATCTCGTCCGACCGCGGCACCCAGTTCACCTCGGAGCTCAGGGCCGTGGTGGCACAAGGACTCGGGGTGAAGCTACACCACACCATGGCCTACCACCCCCAGGCCAATGGCCTGTGCGAGTGCTTTCATCGCTCCATGAAGGCCGCGCTCCGGGCCAGCCTCTGTGACGGCGGCTGGGTCGACAGACTCCCCTGGGTCCTGCTGGGCCTCAGGACGGCGCCCAAGGACGACCTGCACGCGTCCCCGGCGGAGCTGGTCTTCGGGCAACCACTGCGGGTACCGGGTGAATTTATCCCCGACTACACGGCTCCTTGGTCCGCAGTACAACAGTACTCCGCCCTTCAGGAGACCGCCCGGAGGTTCGCCCCGGTGCCAAGAGCACACCACGGCTGCCCGCCTTCCCACGTCGCCCCGGAGCTTCGCACGGCAAAGTACGTGTTCATCCGGCACGACGCCCACCGGGCACCGCTCCGGCCCCCGTACGACGGGCCCTTCCACGTGTTGGAGGCCGGGGACAAGTTTTTCACGGTCGACATCGGCGGTGCCCCGGATCGCATTTCCATGGACCGCCTCAAGCCGGCCCACCTCGATCCGGACCACCCCCCGCCAGCGGCTCTGCCTCCGTGTCGAGGCCGCCCCCCGGCGGTCGGACCCTCGGCACCCCCGCCAGCAGCTCTGCCTCCGCGTCGAGGCCGCCCCCAGGCGGTCGGACCCCCGGCACCCCCCAGCCCTGCCGTCCCGCCAACCCCCAGACCGGCACCCATCGCCAGGGGGCGTTTCGGCCGGGTCATCCGGCTTCCCTGCAAACTCACCCTTCAGGTGCGTGGGAATTCTGGGGGGGGCGTGTGTGGCGGACACAAGCAAAATACACGAATTCAGCGCACCAGCAGGTGGCGCGAACGTCCAGGCGGGGAACTGGAATGCATGCCCCGCCTATCGACCGACCGGCCACGCCCGGGGACGAGGCGTGGCCTCGGCACATATATGCGGGCTCTAAGCTCAGGCCCGCTCAGTGCTGCAGTTCGAGCTTTCATAATAAAGACTCTTGGTTTTATCAAACGCGTTGTGGCCTACCTCTTTGGCAAGCAAGTTGTGTGTGCGCAGCACCACACTTCACTATATTGTTTTTCAATTTTCTCCCAATTTTCCAATTTTCCAATTTTCCAGTTTTTCCAATCACGATGGAATAATATTTACCGATATGAACAGTGATGTGGCTTTTATTGAAATTCTGCAAATACTGTTTGGATTTTGATAAGAATTACGAACCTGCCGCGAATGCGGAAGTGGACAGATTACGGCAATGCGTGGGTTTGATAATATCCCTATACAACCGTCATTCAATCGTAATGTTAAATCGTTAAACGTTAATCATGTTCATCGTTTTGTTAAAGTATCAATTGATGATTGGATTTGAGTGAATACAAGTACGATTTTGAATTCGTAATTGTATTCACCCAACCATACGGAACTTCACATCAGGATTTAAATATTTGTTTATGTAACGAATGTTGTTAAAAGTTTCTTTTTTATACTAGAGAAATACCCGTGCTACGCACGGGTAGGAGGCCAGAAGCAAACAGACAATGCAGATACGGTGAATGCTAAAGCATGAAACCAATGAAATCCATATTCCTGTAGCACCTTCAGTCGCATGTCAGACATGGACAGCAAGTTCGTGAAGGACTTCCATGAAAAACGTACCTGTTCGCAAACAAACGGGTACGTTCACGTATAGAAACATCGATCGTGGGTCCGTGGCGAATCTGCATATGGTGATGGCAAAATATCAGAAATTGAAGGCTTTTTTATTTTAAATGATTCATATAAACATCCGTTGAATCATATCACATGCAAATCATCAAAATCTAAACAGTATCTTTAGAATTTCAATAAAAGCCACATCACTGTTCATATCGGTAAATATTATTCCATGGTGTTTAAAATCGAGATCGATACACTATGATCGTGATGATCGTGATCGTGAATCGTGATCGATAATCGTGTTCACAATCGCTAAGTCGTATGTACTCCCGATACGTGTACCAAATTCCCGAAACGTGTAACTGTACCAAATCAACAGTTAAAAGGATTTTGAGCCGATAGGTGTTACGGCCTTGGCAAGATCGGTGGAGACAGCGATCTGTTAGATCTGATCCTCCTTCATGCCGAAGTGCAGATCCTCCTTCATGCCACATCCGATCGATGCAGCTGTGCAGCGATCGGTGCAGTCGTTTGTGCGGCACACGGTGCAGAGATCGGTGCAGACGTTTGTGCGGCACACGGTGCAGCGATCGGTGCAGACGTTTGTGCGGCACACAGTGCAGCGATCGGTGCAGACATTGTGCGGCACATGGTGCAGCGATCGGTGCAAACGTGGACTCCCACACTGCCACATCCTGCTAATACTTGCTCCCGCATGACGTTATTTTCCCGGGTGCCGCACAAACGGCTGCACCGATCGAGATTTAACGGATGTTTATATAAATCGTTTAAAAGAAAAAAAGCCTTCAATTTCTGATATTTAGCCTTTTCATTTGGGTCTTCCAATTGAAGCCCCGCCCGGCGGGCGGGTACCGTTGCTCGACGTAAGAAGACTCGCGAGATCTTGGAGACGTTTGAGATCTCGCAAGATCTTGGAGACGGCGGCAGGGATTCTCGAAGCTCCACACGGTCTCCACGTTTTCAAAGTTAAGTCTGTTCACAATTGTATTTTGTCGAAACTGTATTTATCTTTCGGTGTGTGAAGTTATAGTGTGCACCTTGGAAGTTTCTCGGTGTTTATCTTTCATAAATTAATCGTCTGTTTGCCGTGTCGCGAGCAAGGCCTTTGCCGCGTCGTGAGCGATTTGAAATCGAAGTTAAGTAATTGTTCCCATTTGTATTTTCGTTATAACTGTATTTATTTTATGGTGTGTGTACGTATATTGTGTCCCGAGGAAGATTTTCGGTGCAAATCTTTCATACCTGTATTGAAAATCGTGTTAATTTGTGTCGTGTCTTGAGGCCTTGTACAGTGTACAACCTTGAGGCTTTGTTTTTCTCTCAGCAGTCCGTCGTTTGTGATCCAATAACTTTCGTTCTCTGTATTCCCAGTCTTTTCACCCCAGAGCCTACTTCCTTGTGTAAATCTCAACTCAAAAAAACAAACAAAAAAACATTTCCTTCTCTGTTCTTATTCTTTGTTCTCATTCGTTTATTCATTCTTATTCGTTCGTTCGTTCTTCGACCACGTGTTTCTCCCCCATTTCCCCAGATAGTTTTCACTGTGATTAACCTTCAATGTTTACACTTTCCCTTCAAGTTCTGTATTCCGTCATATATTATAACACCTTTTTCTTCTTCTTCTTTAAAAGGCTGCTTTCGACTTGCTCACCAAATCTATTCATCCCAAAAAAAAATTCCATCTCCTATAGTGCCTTTTTTCTACATTCCCTAAACTCTCCTGCACTCCATCCTCCATCCAGCATCCTTAAAAGTATTTTTAACTCGAAGGTCACAAGAAACTCATTTTGCAATAAATGTTCGTTTCCCATTAATCGTACACTTTCTAAAATCCAATCTCACCCCTCCCCTCCAAATCTTCCCCATAACCCCTCCCCTCCAAATCCTCCCCATCACCCCTCCCCTCCAAATCTTCCCCATCACCCATCCCTTTCAAATCTTCCCCCTTTCCCCTCCCCTCCAAATCCTCCCCATCACCCATCCCTTTCAAATCTCCCCCCTTGCCCCCTCCCTCCTAAACTACCCCCTCACCCCTCCCCTCCAAGACTCCCCCTCGCCCCTCCCCTCCTAGACTCCTCCCTCACCCCTCCCCTCCAAATCTCCCCCATATCCCATCCCTTTCAAATCCCTCCCCTTGTCCCTTCCCTCCCAACTCCACCCTCGCCCCTCCCCTTCAAATCTCCCCACCCTAATTTCTTCTCAATTTCCCCCCTCTCACTTCCCCTCCTTAAAGCGTCCTCCCCACGTCTTCCCCCTTCCAACTCTCACCTCCATCTCCCCCAACCTTCTGCCTCGCTCTTCCCCCTCCTCAAATAACACCTCATTGTGCCTCACCCAATCACCATCAAACCTTTTGTCCGCCCCATCCTTCCCTTTCTCCGAGCTATTCTGAAATCTCTGACACACCTTCAACAGCTCTCCCGACCTCTTCCACCTCTTCCACATCTTACCCTACCCCTCCTCCCCCCTGTTCTGTATCCGATGCTCCCCTTCCTCTTCATTAACGGTATGGACCTCAAACATCCGGGGCCTTCGTTCAAACTTAACTGATCTCTCCATACAGGTTGCTTCTGTCAAACCAGACGTGATCTGCTTAACAGAAACTTTCCTCCTTCATGATGTCTCTGATTCCTTAGTATCTCTCCCGGGTTACTCCCTCCTCCGGTATGATAGACCTGAGCCTCGTCCTGGAGGTGGGGTTGCTATCTTTATCAAAAACTCTCTTCCTCACTCGCCCTGCACTGCACTCTCTCCACCTCACCCCCAGGAATACCTCTGGCTACGGCTTCCCCTTCGCTCCCACCTCTTGTTCATATGTGTGTTGTACTGTCCACCAAACAGTGATGACTCCATCTACATCTTGCTGTCTGATAATATGGACCAACTTCTATCTAC
This sequence comes from Myxine glutinosa, assembly GCF_964187855.1. Taxonomy (NCBI): domain Eukaryota; kingdom Metazoa; phylum Chordata; class Myxini; order Myxiniformes; family Myxinidae; genus Myxine; species Myxine glutinosa. The sequence continues at coordinate 6,260,595 of NC_136261.1, read as the reverse complement.
TCATCCCAACTCTCTCTTCCTCATATGTGGTGATTTCAATTGTCACCATGCCAGTTGGCTGGGTGTGGGTACCTCTCTCACCAGCCATGGCTCCTCAGCAAAGGACTTCTGCGACTCACTGGGACTGACACAATCTGTCAATTTCCCGACCCGGATCTCAGTCAACGGAGCATCTTCTCTTCTGGACTTGGTTATGACTAACTTCCCTGAAAATGTCTGCTGCTCTTCTTCTGCTCCAATCGGATCATCTGATCATGTCCTTGTTAAAGTGGACATCTCTCTGACCATTCTCAGGGAGCCTGCTCAGCGTCGACGAGTCTGGCATTTCACTCAGGCCAACTGGCACGGTCTTCAAGCATCAATCATCTGGACTGGTCTCCCATCTCTACCACCTCTGACATCAACTCATCCTGGGAATTCTTCCAAAGTAAATTGCTCTCTCTCATGCACAGATTTATCCCATCTCGTCTTCAGTTGTCATACCCTTCGTCCCGTCCATGGTGCACGGAATCTTGTGGTGAGGCTGTTGCCCAGAAACAATTTGCCTTCCTCTCCTGGAAAGCAAATCCAACGGAAGGAAATCTCATTTCCTTTCACAAAGCCCGAAACAAGTGTGTGTCCACCCTCAGGAGAGCCAGGAAACAATATCTCTCCGTTCTCAAGACCGAACTCTCTTATCTGTCTCCCTCTTCCAAATCCTGGTGGCGTCTGGTCAAATCTGTTTCTGGTGTTTGTTCCCCCTCCATCCCCTCCATTACCTCAAACGGCTTCACAGCTGACTCCGCATGTGAAAAAGCTGAATGCCTCAACTCTGTGTTTGCCTCTAAATCTTGTGTCCCAAACCCATCCCTCTCTGTACCCACCATACCCAGTCGTACCCAGCTGCTCCTGGACTCCGTGTCCTTTCCTCCTGACAAGGTGGAAAAGTTTCTGTCAACCCTCGACTCTGATTCTGCAACTGGACCTGCGGCATCAGCCCACGGGTCCTAAAATCCTGTTCTTCCGCTCTTTCACTCCCTCTCTCTGTTCTCTTCACCCTCTCTTTTGCTCAAGGTCAACTGCCATCTGCTTGGAAATCAGCCAACATCACCGCTTTGCACAAAAAAGGTGCAAAAACAGATCCTAGCAACTACAGACCAATCAGCCTTCTCCCAATTATCAGCAAAGTCATGGAATCCATCATTGCTTCGGATATGAAATCTTTCCTCTTCTCCAATGGCTTGATCTCTGAGCATCAATTTGGTTTCAGACCAGGTCACTCAACTCTGGACATGTTGCTTCTGCTGTCTCAACAATGGACGGAGGTCCTCAATGCCAAACAGGAAATTAGAGCTGTCTCCCTCGACATATCACGTGCCTTCGATACGGTCTGGCACCCCGCTCTGCTCGCCAAACTCTCCTCCTTTGGTATCCATGGAAATCTCCACGCATGTGTGGCGGACTTCCTCTCCAGTCGTCGTCAACGTGTGGCCCTGAATGGGTTTCTCTCATCTCCTCTTCCTCTTCAGGCTGGAGTTCCCCAAGGCAGTGTTCTGGGCCCTGTGCTTTTTCTGGTCTTCATCAATGATCTCTCTGACTCTCTTGAAAATCCTCTCTATCTCTTTGCTGATGACTCCACTCTCTGCCACTCCATTCCTCATCCCTCAGATCGGCAGTCTGCAGCCTCCTCACTCTCTGCAGACCTGGACGAAAACACAGACTGGTCAAACAAGTGGAACATGTCTTTAAATCCTGACAAATCTCATGCTCTTACTATGTCTCCCCGAAAAGACCGAGTGGACAACCCTCACATCCACTTTCTCAAAAATCCTCTCCAATAAGTTCTGTCACTCAAAATTTGGGTCTCACTATCTGCCATGATCTTTCCTGGAAAAACCACATTTCCCAGCTGGCCTCCAAAGCCAGTCGCCGACTGGGCATCCTCCGTCGTGCGAAGTCCTTCCTTGGCACACCTGAGCTCCTCACCAGTAGGGTAATAATGTTGCTTCTGGGACAGCCCGTTTAACATGGGAAATCCCTATCTAATGTCGTTTACCCCTATTTGGGAAAACACCCCTATTAATCCAAAAGACTATGGGCCTTTTGACCTTATGAACCATGAGTCAATTAATCTACTTGGGCCAATACATAATGAATATATTTTAATTGAGCTAGGGATGGGATTGGGTTGGGGGCTGTATATTATTATGACTCACACATACACAAAAGTTAAACCTCAACTAAAGTTGAGGTTTAACTTATGTGTATGTGTGAGGGATAGGGGTTCACAGATCTCTAGTGTGAACCTGTGATCCTTTTGGACCATGAGTCAATTAATCTACTTGGGCTAATACATAATGAATATATTTTAATTGAGCTAGGGGTTCACACATACTGGAAAGTTGTGGGATCCTTCTGACCTTATGAACCTTTTACTCTGGTGAATATAACCCACTCAAACATCGACCCGACAAATATTTGTTTATGTGTGGGAAATAATTTAATTCTCCTACAACTCTCCTCACCGTCTAATATATTAACAAAAAATATGTTTGAGTTTGGTTCTTTATTAAGATATTTTAACTGAGCTAAGATAAAATGGTAAACCTCCCTCAATGTTCTTGTTTGAGCGCCTCCAGTGCCACATACCATTTTTAAATTAAAGTATATATTTTCCTGGCAACCATCAAAGTTTTCCGACCACTCAAAAATATTTCCATCTTTTTTACCCAATTCACCGGTATTTAAATTAATTCTCTTATTTGTTTTGTGAACTTTTTTACCAGTTGCCTTTTCAATTATACCTATTTGATATTTTTCACATTCATTATGTTTTCCATTTATATACCAAGGTTGATTACACCTCCACTCTTTAGTCTGGTTGGTACTTGGTTCTATCATTTATATAATAGTAAAAAGGCGGCGGTAGCCCGTTAAAATCCCTAACCCCATTAACTTATCACTTATGTATATGGATGGTTGTTGTTTAATGGCTTATCAGTTTTGTTTTTTGTAATTCTTGTGAGTAAAATGAACCCAATATTTCTTCCTCATTCATATCATATAATTTGTAAGTCCAAGGGACTGTATCCATTACATCAATGATTTTAAATAATTCACGAGTCCATTTTTGTGTATAACCTTTCTCAAAATGACTTTTCCATCTGTATATTCTTACAATATCACCAACTTTAAACTTGGGCTTTCTCAAATTAATCTCCTTTTCATATTCTAATTTTGTAAATGTTTCTGATGGTTTTGATTTTGTTGATGAATGAACTGTATTATTGTAATTATCTACAATATCCTGAATTAAATAGACCCATTTTTGAGAACCGAGTTGTGTGAATTTTTTATATAATTTCTCTTTCAAAGTACGATTAAAACGCTCAATAACAACTGCCTTTCCTTCATTAAAGGTGCTGTATAATTTAATACCCTTCCCCTTAAGAAATTTCATAAATATTTTGTTATAGAACTCTGTTCCCTCATCGGTCCACAGTTTCTTTGGTTTTCTTTTACTTTTATTAAATATCTGTTGGAAGGCTAACATCAGAGTATAACCTCTCTTGTTTTTCAAAGGAACAACCCAAGCAAATCTACTCCTCAAATCAATAACGGTTAAAGCATACTTGTATCCCTTATCATTTTTTAGTTCAATTAAATCAGCGGACCATATGTGGTCAGTGTATTTAGAATAAACTTTCCTTCTTTTAAACTTTGTGATTATAGGTTTATGTAATTCATTAGCCAAAAGCTCCTCAGTCTTGATAACATCATTGGAGTTTAATAGTTTTTTGGGAAATAACCAAGACCAACTTTCAATTTAACACTTATCATTTTTTTCACAATAAACCTATCAACTTTCTCTCTCAATGTCGGATTTCGTATCAAAGACAAATTATACAACATTTCTCTGTCTGCTTCATGTTTTTCATCCAATGTGGTGGTATCCCCATAAGCAATATCATGCTTCATACACACTTCGTCAACCATATTTGTAGGTTTAGACCAAGGTTTAGGATTGTCAGTCTCATCTAATCTTTTATCCAGGTTTGTTCCAGGACCACAGAAAGAATATCCAGGTAGATGTAGTTCCCCTGGAATTCCAGTTGTTGTAAATTTACTTCCTGACAGAAACTTTTGTATGTCTCCTCCACTTTTAGGAGAGATGAATTGACACTTTTTAGAGCCACACACTTGACATATTCCTTTTTGATAAACTCTATTATTTTTAGCTTTAACATACAATACACTTTTAGATTTAGTTTTCTTTTTACATTTGAGACAATAACTCATATTTATTTATCAGAAAAATTCCGACAGAGTATCAAAACCTTTTTAGTTTTCAACATATACATTTCTATCTTAATTTTTAAAACATAAAGAATCCTTAGAAATGTCTTCACTTTCTCCTCCATTTATTTACAAATAAAACTAACTAAAGTCAATACCACTTTCTCGTTTAGATCTCCTCCCTGAAATTGAACTCATCTCATCCGTTTTTAAAACCAATTTTTTCACAAGAGTCATTCTTTCTTTATTTTCCTCTTCGGTGCGTTGAGATTGATTTATTTGTTGTAATACATTTAATCTTTTACGAATCTCACTGATTTCCATCTCCCTCTCCTCCCTCTCCTCCTCCTCCTTCTCTTCTTCAATTCCTTCCTCAGCCCTTACAACCCTTGAGCTTGAGTCCCAAATAATATTATACATATACTCATCTGGATTTTGAGATATTCTTGTATCTATAATTATTTTTCTCATAATAGGATACCAATAAGATTTGTTGACGATTTCTAAAAGAGTTTTATATTTCATAACTTTGAGAAGTTCATTTTTATTTAATACTTTAAACAAGTCTCTATTTGTGGGTTTAACAATATCAGTATAAGGCCAGTTTTTAATGACAAAATTTCCATGTGTATGTTCCAATTCTTACGGTATGTAAAACCGAGCACCCTTTTCTTGTAGGTATCCTTGAATACAAAAATTATAATTCTCTTGTAGTCTTCTTCCTGCCATTTATGTATCAGAAATATATGTGAGATTAATATTATGACAGGTAATACCACCCCATCTTCCCACTACCAAATCGGTTTGTATTCCTCGGCTTTCTATCCTTATCTCATTACCTTCCTTCTTTGTCATGCGAATCATCGCTATACTATCATATATTTTTATTTTCTTAAAATCACGTATTTGTTGTTTACTAATTGTACTTCCACATAAATCCTTATCTTCACCAAGTGGATAATATTCTTCTTTACGAGACTGATTTAAATCATGTAGGTCTTCTAAGTTTATTGAAAAAGACCAATTATACCCTAAATCAGGCATATCATACCCCCATTTATTAATTCGCATATTAACTAAATGTCCTTCTTTATAAAATTCAATTGTAAGCAGGTAGTTAAATTCAATGAGGAAAGGTGTATGGTCAGTATAACCAGGTGTTGTGGTTGTAAATTTTACTTGTTTCACAAAACGTGCTGTTTTATTTAACAAGTGTGATAAATCACTGAATCTAATTAAGTCATTCGCATCTGTAGGGTTTGGATAATTGATTAATTTATAAGTATTCTTCATATTAATATTTTTACTTACACTATATTTTTGTCGTTCAGCCTGTGCCTTTGTATAATAATTTGATAAATCAATATCCTGAGAGGATTTTCCAAAGATAGAACCATCTTTTCCAACATAAGTCATTTATATTAGATTAAAAATGATATCATAAAAATTTTCATTATTGTTGAGTTGAAATAATACATATAAACATAATTGACCACAACATTTAGAATTAATTTCTTGAACTTGAAATGTTTGATAAACACCATTCTGTAAGAATTGTATTACTTCAACAGGTGGTGGCATACCATAACTATCAAAATAATATTTATCCTGACTATTATGAATACAAACCCAATGAGAACCATTCTGTGTGTCTAAATTCATAATAATATTCTTTGTATTCTTATTTATATGTATTAATTCATCTCTCATACAGATTACCACATTATCAATTTTTAGTGTTTTACAATACTTGGCTAGTTCTATATTTGACGTTGTATTCTTTCCAAATTGTTTAAACCATTTATCCATTTATTTATGAGAAAGATACAATCCATTACCCCGTTTAGTTAGTTTAACACCCGCTTGAGCGATAGAGGAAAGCATATCACCAACCAACAATCTAGCTTTATCAGGCAGTGGGTGAGTAAAATCTACAATTACACCACTTCCACTAATTTGTTTCTCCAACTCCTTGTTATGTCTTTCCAATTCTTTTTGAGCTTTTAGTTGTGCCTTCCTTTCGTTAGCAGTTTTTACCGCTGCTGAAATACCACCAGTCAATGCTCCCGCCGCACTTAAACCAGCAAATAAAGGAATTAGAAACGGGAGAAATCCTCCTCTTGACTCGTCTATTGAATATTTCTTTAACATAGGTTTCGTCATTTTAATTTTAAGTGATCCAACATCATTTAGTGTTTTTACTTGTGTGTGTGTGAGTAAAACATCAATTCTTACAGCTCCTTTTCTTTGAATTGTATTAACATTAATAATACAAGGCTTTTGATTTTGAATACAAGATGTTAATTTATTAAGATTGATTTGATTAACATATACCCCTACCATTTATTTATGAGAAAAAACCTATGTGATATTAATCATAACACCATTATCTGTATTAATCTGTAATTCTGTTTCCTCCAAAAGCAAACAATAAGCATCAACTTCTTCATTCTCCCCTCTTTCAATGTATAGAGAAGTATCCACTCGATTAGACTTTATAGTTTCCTTTTGAGAACTCAGGTCAATTGCGTAGATTGTATATAAACCTTTAAATGCAACCATATCCAAAATAGGATCATTATTACCATTACTTTCACACACTTTTTGGTAGGACTTGTAGGCTTCCGCATAATCATTTTTTTCCCAATCAATTTCCAATCTATCTCGCGGATAAAATGTGCCATCAAGAGAAACCCGAAGTTGTTTCACCTTAGCATTATCACTCAGCGCATTATTCTTATTAGTACCCTCCTCTCCATCTGGTTTTTTAAAAATGAGCCATAGGTATCGTGGCTTTCCTTCAAGAACACCCAAATTCCAAGTGTAGGTAGTGTGTTCCAGTTTAACGTGTTGACATCTTCTTTTAAGGTATGATACATTTAGCGGTTTCTTTGAGTTAAGTCTTTTATTTAACATCTCCTCCGTTTTAAGATTAGGAGTATATTCATTGATATACCAACACAAATCATTAATAACAAATTTATTATTGTCTCCAAAAGCATTTTCAGCCCCAAAAAGCAATCTATTTACATTATCATTCCTTTGTAGTTGAAATCTAATTTTAAGACCATACAAAACTTTATCATAATCACAAAATCCAAATATACCTTTAAGAGGTACTGCTACGGTAAAACTATTCTCAGCTTTTGCATCATCATTATACATTGACTTCCTTTGACTATAACCAGGGTCTGTGTTTGATCCCGTTGACATATCAGGAATAAAGCCTTCAACAGCTCCCTTACCCATTCTATCACCAAACGAATATAGTGTAAATTTCATCATTTCAGATGTAGCAGAGACATAATCAACCGCTTCAACCTCTTGTGTTCCAATATACAGGCGAACACTGTCAAACATTTTCCAGAAGAAATCATTTACGAGTGTAGCATTAGTATTATTCGCAGCCTTAGTGAATTTAAATTTACACAGCAAGAAACTATCAGCTATATTCAAGTAAGTTTGTTGATTATTTATTTCAAAACTTTTTGTTCCGTTTGAATTCCAGTCGGTTCCTGTAATAGCATTTACCTTAAAATAGTCTTCCTTTTTAGTAGAGTTTGAAATGATAATCGTATCATCCAAATCATAGATACTATCAATCGCTTCCATACTTGTATTTATATAGTATTAAAATTGTTGAAACCCTGACCCAAGTATTTTAATGATTTTTTGTCGTTCTTGTGAAGATAGTTGAGTTTTACCTTTTTTAATTTCTTTGATTGCTTGTAATTTATGGGACTCCTTTTGAGCATCTTTTATACTCTTTACAACACCCGCTACATTTCCCATGAGAGAAGCAGTTGAACCAATTAGGTCTTTATGTTTAAGGATGGTTGAACCAATACCCATTAGAGTATCAATTATCCCATCTCCTTTATTTCGAAATTGATGACCCACACCCCGTTGTCTCTTAGGTTTATAGTATCCTTTACCCACATACCTTGTATAGTCTGGTGAAAGGAACATGCCCTCCCCTGTAATTATTTTATATTTTCCCAACTCGTGTTTTCTTACAATAACCATTATTTATTTATTGAAAAACTTCACGTAGATGAATTCTGATGGATATAATTTCATCATTAAAGGATATCATACGATTATCTTGGTCGGTTATCCTAAAATTTACTCTGTATATGGTTTTTCCTGACACAGGTAAATAGACAAGATTTTTTGGTTCCATATTAAATTTATAACCAATCGGGGTTGAGTATGCACTGAATGAAAATATTGTATTTGTTCTTATTCCATCGTTATAAGCACCATCAATCAAATCACAATGAATTAATACTGAATTTATACCGGAGGATATTTGGATAACATTATCACTGTAAAACGTCCCGTTATTTTCAATCTTTTTTGAAGAGAAACCCAATAGCTCTCTAAACGAATTTTCAATCGTGAAATCAACTTTATAATTATTTTTAAGTTTAATAGTTGATTTTGAAGTGTGTGTTTGAATATCTATTACAATATTTTTTGGTTCATCACCTTTTTCTTTCATAAGGCGAGAGAGTTCTGAAGATATTTGAGAAATCTCGTAAGCTCCGGGTGAAACGGTTATAGTTTTGTAGGCAGTGCCTGGATTATAACTAAACTTGTTGTTTTTCTCTGTGATATTAAACAAGGTATTATAAGTTTCCATCGACAATAAAGATGCCTCATATGAGGTAAGGGGGTTAAGTTGTAGTGGGTAAGGGAATGAAGCTGTGTAATCGCTCGTTGTGAAATTAAAACTAAGAATTGTGCTTCTCATCTTATTTAATATCTAATAAAATATCTTTGTATTGACATTTATTAATTATTTTCATATTCATCAACTGATCTAAAATGGCTGAGGATTCATTAAAACAATTGTTGTTTCCAGCCTTCTTACTACCTAATAACAATAATAGCCTATTAACTAATTGTGATGGGTCATTTGGAAGAAAACTAACACCCGAACCAAGCTTACTTAAAGCATCAATAATATGTTTCTCCTTCTCATTCTTCTTACTTTTACCAGCAACAGAAACTCCATAATCAAGTGTATTTAACAACTCAATATATACTCTATCTTCCTCTCTTTCCATATCAAGTGGTTCCTCAAAATATTTTGAACCGCTGAATCCGGGGTTTGTTAGAAGAAACATTAATCTTGGAGTTAATTTAACATTTGGTTGAGTAGAACTCAAGAACATCAATTCATCATTAAATATCAATACCTTTTCTTCCACAAGATGAAACACTGCTGGTTCTTCTGTTGGAATGAGACCTGCTCTGGTTTTTGAACCCGCCGAATATTCATTGTTTTGAAGAGCTTCCACAACATAATTAGGGGGTTGATTTACCTGCTCAAGTTTCCGAAATAATTCTTCATCATTATATTCTAATTCACCAAGTTCTTGTTTTGTTATCTGACTAAAATCTTTGAGCATTTGAAGTTTTTTCGGAGTAAATTCTACCGTGGGAACTGTAGGTGAGTGTTGAGTTTTCAAAAGTGGTTTAAAGAATTTCTCTTGTTTTCTTTCAAAGGCTTCTTCACCAGTTAGTTTCTGTTTTCGTTTCTTCTTTATCTCTTCCTGTTGTTTAACAACTTTTGAAACTAATTGTTGATGTTCCTTAAACTTTCTTTCTCTTTCTTCAGTATTCATTTAGTATTGAAAAATATCATTTAGTATCTCATCTTGTTTCACAACAATATATTTATATTTTCCAATCGTGTGTTTCATATAATTTTCAAATTCTTTTTTACTACATAACGTAGAGCAATTATCTCTCCAAAAATTATTTACATCTATTGAATTTAACTTAAATAAAATAAAAGTATAGGCATTGTTTCTTATTGAGCGTCGAGGGAGTTGAAAATATGATTGACTAAGATATATACAATTACAAGAAGAATGTCTCCCTCTTGTATAGTAGCTATCCATTACTGTTTGGTTTCTCTCATTAACACAATCATCAAAGATGACGAGGTTCTTTTTTGATTTATCTAAATCTTGAGGTGAAGGTATATCATCCGTATTATCACTGAGAATACAAGTTATGGGTTTCGATTTTGATTTCTGTGTATCACAAAATAATTGTATTATATCATCAATATTATAATCATTTAGTTTGTTTTGAAGTTTAAATAAACCGATAATGTCTTCCTTTTTAAGACCCGCATTAAAACCCTGTGAGAGTAGTTGATACTCGGGTTGAAAACTTGACTTTGTAAAAATTATTAAATTATCATAATCTAAAAAATTAGGACGAAGGAGCATCTTTAAAAGTAAACAGGTTTTTCCACATCCGCTTGAACCAACTATTAGACATCTCAATGAATTTGGAATGTTTTTATGGTTATTAAATTTTATCTTATTTTCCCAAACGGGTAAAAAATCATTCATTTATATATTTGGAAAACAAGTTATCCAACTTTTTTTGAGCTATTTGAGAAACTCTATATTTTATCCTGAGTTCAGGTTTAATTTCAAAATAATTCATTATTTTATTTATGTAGTATCTTGTATTAACATTTCCATTAAAATTATTTTGAATAATAAATATCATTAAACCCTTATACATTTCCTCAATACAAATCGTCTCTTCCCTTGAAAGAAATGGTGTATTATCATCACAATACTTAACATTCATCTCTCTTATTAATCTTGTAAAGTAATTCATTTTTGGTTCTAATTTAAAAGAGTTATATATTTTTTTATATTTTTTATTATCATTAATTAAAATTAAATCACAGAAAATACATTGTTTATATGAACCCTCATTATTAAGCCCTATTCTATCACAAGCCGGACAATTCTCTAATTTATCATATGGAGAGTCTGGAAATTCTAAATATCCTTCAGAACTTATCATATTTATATAGTAAATTTTTACTTAAACTAAACGCAAGTTTATTCATTAATAAATACAATGTTTCACAACACAAAAGATCAATTTCAATCTATTACCGAAGGTTCTATTGATTGTGTCAAAGATGTAAAGTTGAACAAAGATAAATATGGTAATTTTTGGGTTTATCCCGAATTAAATGATAATATTAGTCCATCAATTATGTTTAAAGGCCGCGGATTTTCTATTCCAGCTAAAAAATCGATAAAAGTCCATTTGGATCATGTCTCCCCCCTTCTAATGGCTATTTATGAAAAGATTGGTGAAAAATTGGACGCCACTTCTTTAGAACTTAATGATAAGACCATCAACTCAAGTAAAGGAGATGTATGTATATTTTTAATTAAAACAGATATTGATGTTAATAATAAAATCATAACCGGGGAGATGACATTTAGGTCAATGATAATTAAAGATTATTTGAAGATAACTTTTAATGTTAAAAATATTATTATCCAAAAGGATATTGAAAGAAAAATTATTGGGCTCAATGGAAATGTAATTTAGTTTAAGTAAAGTTTTCATATATAAATGGGGCACACAATTCAAAACACAATTGAATCTCTTAACAGAATTCTTAGAGAGCCTATCGGAAGAACTGATACTCTGCTTGGTTATCATCGTGAAGACGAATCAATAACAAACTTAAATTGGTCCGATGGAAGAATTAAATTTAGGATGAGTTGGAATAAATTAATTAGTGTTGATTCAATATAATTATTGACCAAATTAAAAAAGTTTTAGATTTGCTTGATGATGATGAAAAAGAATATACTGATAGATCATTCCGTGTTAATTTATATTTTAAATTTATTGGAGACATTAGATCTGCTACTAATTATAGATTATTAAATGGAGAGAATCCAATTACTGGAGAAATTAAATGTGATTTTGATGGGATAATGCACCTAAATAAAATTATTATAAGACATGAAAGTAAAGAAATTTTTTTTTTGTTTAAATTGGATAGATGTTTAAGAAGACATAGAATATTCGAAGATATTTCATCTGACTCTGACTCAGAAGATCATGGTGATTATGATATAGTACTATGTTCAACTATTCCGCTAGGGTCAGGAAATTCATCTGACCCCGAAGATTCATCTGACTCTGAAGATTCATCTGACCCTGAAGATTCATCTGACCCTGAAGATTCATCTGACTCTGAAGATTCATCTGACTCTGAAGATTCATGTTGTGATCGAGATGGAATGCCTCCAAGATATACGAAACTCGATAATGATCTTTTTAAATTAACAAAGGAAATATTAAATCCAGATCAATTAGTAATTCTTAATGAAAAAATAAATAAACTAATTTTGGACACAATAAACTCTTTGTGCCCCTATAAATATGAGTAATTACGATTTAGAAGATTTTTTAGATTCATGGGATTATTCAGATTCTGACTCTGAAGATCTCACAAGTCATGATAGTGATGGAGAAACAATTGGGGATGAAGATTCCTACGATTCTGATAGCTTATGCTCAAATGATGAATATGAGTCAAGCTTTATTGATGACTCTGAGTATGATTCTGATAGCTTGTGCTCAAATGATGAATATGAGTCAAGCTTTATTGATGATGACACAACGAGTGATTTCTCGAGCTTCCTTGAATCTCAAAGTTCTGAGTCAGATTAAAAGTTGGCTTGGTGCCAAATGTGCGTGGCTTTAAGGAAAGATTCATAGTTAAATGAGTGTCAAAATCTCACAAGATTGTTCACCTATAAATATGGTTTATTGTGATACTTGTGAGAAGGAAGTAAAATATTATAAACAACATATTCTCACCGCAAAACATACATACAACATTCTAAATCAATTATCACCATTTCCTAAGAACAAAAAAAATTGTATACACTGTAATAGAGATATCCTAAAGAAGGGGTTCAAAGCCCATCTTAAAACAAACAAACACTTGTCAAATTTAATCACTATTAAAAATACTGATGGAGCATTCAAAGGACATATCAGGATTCGAATCTTTAAATTCAAATCTCCTACACCAGAGTCTATAGTTGAAGCTGTAGAAATAGTTAAACCTGCTGTTCAAACGTTGATTAAAAAAACACTAAAAGAAATGAAACCACTTAAATTTTATATGGGAATAAAATTTGAAATGATGAGGGATACAGGAGAAATATTTAAACCATACATGAGAACAGAGCCACACTTTATTTCTTCATATCAAGATTTTAAAACATCAGGAGTCTATGGTGAACTTATTAAACAAGAGGAAAGTGTGGGTAATTCACTCGTAGGAAGTGGATTCACTATAGGAGAAATTATTTACATAGACATTCATATTCTTAAATCAGATCCTCTAAAAGCTTCTTCTTACATTGATTTACCCAGTGTTATCAAAAATAGAAAAGCAGTTATCAATATCAAAAATAAAGACAATAAATGTTTTCTCTGGTCTATTTTAGCACACTTACATCCTCCACATTTTCATGATGAAAGAGTATCTCATTATAAAAAATATGAGAATACATTAAATACGAAAGATCTAAAGTTTCCGATGACTTTAAATGATATTCCTAAATTTGAAAAGATGAATTAATTTATCAGTTAATGTTTATGGTCTAACAGAAACAAACAACATTCAGGTTTTAAAGCTTTCTGACAATTGTAAACAAACTCATATTAATCTTCTATATTTTAATTTAGACGAAAATTCACATTATACATACATCAAAGATATTGCTAAATTAATAAAACCACAAGTCTGTAAGAGAACAAATAAAATATATATTTGTTTGCGTTGTCTTAACTTCTTCCATACACAAGAAAGATTAGATAAACATTCAAATTATTGTGGCGAACATAAATCAACGGTAATCAATATGCCTAAAGAAGGCTCAAAGATCACATTCAAAGATGAAAAGAAAAAGATTAAACATCCATTTGTTATATATGCTGATTTTGAAAGTATTCTAGAAAAAATAGATACTGCTTCTCCAGATCCAAAAGAATCATACACAAATAAATATCAAAAACATACTCCTTGCGGTTTTTGTTATTATATCAAATCATCCGTTGGTGATAAATATAACAAGTTAGAGATGTATAGAGGCTCAAATACCCCAGAGGAGTTTGTGAAACGACTAGAAAAAGACTGTGTTCGATTAACCAAGATAATGAGAGAAACCAATAAACCAATGTCCTTAACAAGTAAAGAAAAAAGGGAATTTATAAAAAACAATGTCTGTCATATTTGTGAGGAGAAAATTGGTAAAGGTCTAAAGGTTAGAGACCATTGTCATCTCACTGGTAAATATAGAGGTCCGGCTCATCAAAGTTGTAATATTAATTATCAACTCCCCTCTTTCATTCCTGTCTTTCTTCATAACAACGCCCATTATGATACACATCTATTTATCAAGGAACTCTCAAAGACTTCTGGAAGTATCTCAGCAATTCCAAACACGGATCAGAAATACATTTCATTCACAAAAACAATTCACACATCTCCTATTACTCATATCAGATTTCTTGATACATTTAAATTCATGGCAAGTCCATTGGTTAACTTGGTTCAAAATCTAAAAGAGTTTCCATGTCTTTCAGAGTATTTTTTAGATAAAGATTTTCTAACACAAAAGGGAATTTACCCCTATGACTATATGGACTCATTTGAGAGATTCAATGAAACACAACTTCCTTCAAAAGAAAATTTCTATAACAAATTAAACAACAGTAATATATCTGATAAAGATTATGTACACGCACAAAATGTTTGGGAAAAATATAACATCAAGAATCTTGGCGAGTATCACGATTTGTATCTCAAAACTGATGTGCTTTTATTGGCCGATGTATTTGAAGCCTTTAGATCTGTTTGTCGCACTGGATATGGATTGGATCCTGCTCACTACTACACAGCACCTGGATTGGCCTGGAGTGCGATGTTGAAAATGACATAACAAGATTTGGATTTGATAACCGATGTTGATATGCTTTTGATGATTGAAAAGGCAAAGAGAGGAGGAATTTCACAAGTCTGTTCAAAGAGATACGCAAAAGCAAATAACAAATATCTTCCAAATTATGATTCAACGAAAGAGAGTTCTTACTTGATGTACTATGACGCAAACAACCTGTATGGCTGGGCAATGTCTCAGGCTCTTCCTTATGGAAAACTTAGATGGGTAAAGGAAAAAGATTACAAAAAGGTTTTACAAGATGTATGTATCTCTACACAAAAAGAATTGGATGATTCAAAGGTTGGTTATTATTTTGAAATTGATTTAAAATATCCAGAGGAACTCCATAACCTACACAAAGATCTCCCATTTGCTTGTGAGAAAGAAAGTCCAAAGAAGGAGTGGTTAAGTGATTATCAACGATCATTTAATATAGGTGAATCAACAGAAAAATTACTTACTACATTATATAACAAGAAAAATTATGTTCTACACCAAAGAAATTTGCAACAATATTTATCAAAAGGTCTAAGAGTAGAGAAGATCCATAGGGTTCTAAAGTTCAATCAAAGTCATTGGTTAAGGGGGTACATTGATTTCAATACACAAAGAAGAACAGAGTCAAAAACCGATTTTGAGAAAGACTTTTATAAATTGATGAATAATGCGGTCTTTGGTAAGACCATGGAGAATGTGAGGAAAAGACAAAATATCAGACTATCAACATCTTGGGAACAAGCATCAAAATTAATTAATAGACCGAGTTTTACTAGAGCTGAGGTCTTTACTGAGAACTTTTGTGCGATCCATTTGGTTAAAGAGAGTATTGAAATGAACAAACCTATTTATATTGGAACAACAATTCTTGATTTATCAAAGTCATTAATGTATGATTACTTTTATAATAACTTGAGGAAGAAATATCAAAATGATGTTAATCTACTTTATATGGATACAGATAGTTTTATTTTGCAAATTAATACTGATGATGTTTATTCAGACATGAAAAAGGACATTAATATCTATGACACTAGTAATTACAGCCCAGAGAGTGAGTTGTTCTCCTCCAAAAATAAAAAGGTGATTGGAAAGTTTAAGGATGAATTAGGAGGAAATGCCATGAGTGAATTTGTGGGATTGAGGTCTAAGGCTTATGCTTATAAATATATTGTGAATAACGTCGAAAAAACTGATAAGAAGTTAAAAGGCATAAAGAAAAATGTCATAAAAGAAACAATAAACTTTAAGGATTATTATAACTGTTTAACAACAAAGAAAGAAGAGTTTAGAAAGATTAATGGAATAAGAAGTTATAAACATCAATTATATTCAGAAGAGATGAATAAGAAAGCATTGGGGGCTTTTGATGATAAGAGGTTTATTTTAGAAAATGGAATTGATAGTCTCCCTTATGGATATATAAGTATATAAGTGATAAGTTAATGGGGTTAGGGATTTTAACGGGCTACCGCCGCCTTTTTACTATTATATAAATGATAGAACCAAGTACCAACCAGACTAAAGAGTGGAGGTGTAATCAACCTTGGTATATAAATGGAAAACATAATGAATGTGAAAAATATCAAATAGGTATAATTGAAAAGGCAACTGGTAAAAAAGTTCACAAAACAAATAAGAGAATTAATTTAAATACCGGTGAATTGGGTAAAAAAGATGGAAATATTTTTGAGTGGTCGGAAAACTTTGATGGTTGCCAGGAAAATATATACTTTAATTTAAAAATGGTATGTGGCACTGGAGGCGCTCAAACAAGAATATTGAGGGAGGTTTACCATTTTATCTTAGCTCAGTTAAAATATCTTAATAAAGAACCAAACTCAAACATATTTTTTGTTAATATATTAGACGGTGAGGAGAGTTGTAGGAGAATTAAATTATTTCCCACACATAAACAAATATTTGTCGGGTCGATGTTTGAGTGGGTTATATTCACCAGAGTAAAAGGTTCATAAGGTCAGAAGGATCCCACAACTTTCCAGTATGTGTGAACCCCTAGCTCAATTAAAATATATTCATTATGTATTAGCCCAAGTAGATTAATTGACTCATGGTCCAAAAGGATCACAGGTTCACACTAGAGATCTGTGAACCCCTATCCCTCACACATACACATAAGTTAAACCTCAACTTTAGTTGAGGTTTAACTTTTGTGTATGTGTGAGTCATAATAATATACAGCCCCCAACCCAATCCCATCCCTAGCTCAATTAAAATATATTCATTATGTATTGGCCCAAGTAGATTAATTGACTCATGGTTCATAAGGTCAAAAGGCCCATAGTCTTTTGGATTAATAGGGGTGTTTTCCCAAATAGGGGTAAACGACATTAGATAGGGATTTCCCATGTTAAACGGGCTGTCCCAGAAGCAACATTATTACCCTACTCTCACCACATACAAGGCTGTCATCCGCAGCTCAATGGAGTACTGCTCTCCCCTCTGGGCTGGTGTTCCTGCCTCACACCTAGCTCGTCTTCACGCTGTTGAAACCAAAGCGTTCAGAATCATTAGAATCTCCCGCGATGACGCTATCTCCGAGGGCCTTTCACTTAATCACCGCAGGCAGGTTAGTGGTCTTTCCGTCTTCTACCGACTCCTCTCCGGCCTTGCTCCCCCAGCTCTCTCTGGGCTCTGTCCCCCAAATATTCCTGCAGGTCGCACAAGATCTGCCTGCAACCCTCTTATGGTTAAACTGCCAAAATCAAGACTCTCTGCTCACCTTCACTCCTTCATTCCTCTTTTCTCCCGCCTCTGGAACAAACTCCCTCCCTCTCTTCAATCCCACTCCTCCCTCCAGGTCTTTAAAACGGCTGTTCACCACCATCTCTTATCTTCCCCAATCCAAAACCTTGATCTTTTCTACGCCCGCTAATTTCACCCCAAATCCACTTTTTTGAGGTGACTTTTGACTTCCTTCCTGGAAGTCCTTGGCGTCCTTGCGTTTTGTACCTATCCTGCCTCCCCCCAGGCCCTCTCCCTCCAAAAACATCTCCCGATGTCCCTGCTCTCAAATGTTGTGTTTGTGTGCTTCCTCCCCTTCTCTCCCCATCTTGTCGACCGCTCCCCTTTTTATATACTTTGTTTGCTTGTTTGCTTGATTTGTTTGTTTGATAAATGTTAGCTCTTTCACGAGCCTCGACTCTGTACACACAAAAAAAGAAAAAAAAAGAAGAAAAAAAAAGACGTCACAATGAACGTCATGGAAACGCGAATGTTATGCGGGAGTCCAAACCTGAGAATGCTGGAAACTAAAGCTGAAATTGGAAAAACGAAATAGCCTATTTTACTCCTGGAGATCCCAGGATTATCCACCTAAAATATCTTTGCGATCGGTTCAGCAGTTTTTACGGTCCCTTCCAACGGACAGACAGACGGACATTTGGTGAATTATAGTAAGATTAATGTTTTTATATTAATGTGTATTTGTGATTGGAGTTATGCTGTTTGGAATGAAAAAGAGATATCGAGTTCAAGTGAATGACGAAAAGCCGTGATGGTTTCTACTTTCTAAACGTGAATTCGCGAATCGCCATATGCAGATTCGCCATTGACTGGGTATGGAACAAAGGTACCTGTTTGTATAGAACGGGTAAGTTTTTCATGGAAGTCCTTCACGAACTTGCTGTCCATGTCTGACGTGCGACTGAAGGTGCTACAGGAATGTGGAATTTATTGGTTTCATGCTTTAGCATTCGCCGTTTCTGCATTGTCTGTTTGCTTCTGGCCTCCCACCCGTGCGCAGCACGGGTACCTCACTAGTACTACTAATACTACTACTAATACTACTACTACTACTACTACTACTACTACTACTAATACTAATACTACTAATACTACCACTACTAATACTACTACTATTACTACTACTACTACTACTACTACTACTACTACTACTACCACTACGGCTGAGTGAGGCTGAGTGAACCGTGGAAAACCTTTGGCTCACCGCTCCCAAAACGAAACAGTAGGGCAGAACTCCTAGCTATCCATTACATACACCCTATGGCGGATCAATGAAAGAAAGGACTCGAACTTGGCAGATGGAAAAGTAACAAATATTTATTTACAAAAAAAACAAACTCCCCACTGGGCCGGTGCTCCTGCCTCACTCTTAGCTCGTCTTCACGCTGTTGAAACCAAAGCTTTCAGAATCATTGGAATCTCCCATGATGAAGCTGATCCTGAGGGCCTTTCACTTACTCACCGCAGGCAGGTTGGTGGTCTTTCCGTCTTCTACCGACTCCTCTCCGGCCTTGCTCCCCCAGCTCTGTCTGTGCTCTGTCCCCCAAATATTCCTACAGGTCGCACAAGATCTGCCAGCAACCCTCTGATGGTTAAACTGCCAAAATCAAGACTCTCTGCTCACCTTCACTCTTTCATTCCTCTTTTTCCCCGCCTCTGGAATAAACTCCCACACTCTCTTCAATTCCTCTCCTCCCTCCAGGTCTTTAAAACAGCTGTTCACCACCATCTATTATCTTCCCCTATCCAAAAGCTTGATCTTTTCTACCCCCGTTAATACACCCCAAATCCACCTCTTTCAATCTCCAACTTCTTTCCTGAAATTCCTAGTTGTGTCAATTTATTTTCTACCGTGTACCCCTTCGCTTCTGTACACCCACCTTGAGGCTCAGTTTGCAAGCCACTGTCTACAATTTAATGCAAGAGGCATAATTAATCTTCTTTTAGGTCTTCGAAGTCCTTGGGGTCTTTTGTGTCCTTGGGGTCTTTTGTGTTCTCTGGGTCATTTGGGTCCTCAGGGTGTTTTGGGTCTTCAGTGTCTTTTGGGTCTTCTGGTTCTTCGGCGTCTTTTGAGTCATTTGAGTATTTTAGATCCTCAATCTGGATATTTGGGGTATTTAAGGGTATTTGGGGTATTTTGGGTTTTAGGGGTAATTTGGGTCTTTGGGGTCCTCAGAGTCTTTAAGGGTCTTCGGGGTCTTTTGGGGTCTTCGGGGTCTTTGGGATATTTTGGATCTTGGGGTATTTTGGGCCTTTTTGGTCTTCTGGGTCTTTTCGATCCTTTCAGTAACCGGGATATTTTGGGCCGTTGTCCTCTTTGTAATTTGGATCCTCAGGGTTGTTTGGGTCTTTTGGATCCTTGGGGTCTTTTGGATTCTTGGGGGTCTTTGGTTCGTGAGACTTCAGGGTCTTTGGGGTCATTGGTTCGTCAGGGTCTTTTCAGTCGTTTGGGTCTTTTGGGTCTTCATTGTCTTTTGTGTCTTTAACAGTCTACAGGATATTTTGGGTCTTCGGGTATTTTGGGTGTTTGGGGTCCATTGGGTCTTCGGGGTCTTCTAGGTCTTTTGGGTCCTCATAGTATTTTCGGTCTCTTAACTGGTGGGCACACAGTCGTGTTCAAAGAGCCCATTAAAGCCCCCACTCAAATCCCTCCTAAAGCACTGCCCCAAGTCTTTAAAACCTGCCCTCATGAAGGGGAACAGACACACACACACACACACACACACACACACACACATACATTGTGTTTTATATGGTAGATAAGTGAATCAGATGTAAATTGACGATTTATGTGACCTTGACCTTTGACCTAGTGCCCTCACAAAACGATAGTCTTCCAGATTGTCACTAACTCTTCCAAGTGGTTAAGTGTTGTGAATATTTGAGTAAAAATGTGACCTGTAGGTGATTGACAAACAAACAGACAGAATAACAGACCAGACCAACGAATACACTTGGGAATCTTCAATTTCACAACGAACAGACAGACAGACAGACAGACAGGGGTGAAAACAACCTCCGCCCACCTTTGGAGGTGGATCGAACGACATTTGTGAAAAAGACTTCTAATTATCAATGAAATAAATGTTTCACCATCGTACTCCATAAAGACAACAGACTTTGGAGAAGCAATTCCAAGAAGAATTGGATTGTTGTGATTAATGGAATAATTGGAATATTAAGGTTTTAAAAGAAGAATTGGATTGTTGTGATTAATTGAATAATTGTAGTGTTGCCGTTTTAAAAGGAAGAATGGGACAGACAGACAGACAGACAACAGACTTTGGAGAAGCAGGAACATTTGCAACTCGGCTTCGAAGTTCGAGACATGAAGAGGGAATGGATTTCTCCCATGACATCATTGGTTTCCACTTGGGTGAATATTCCCCTTTTTTGGGCAAAATTTTTATTTCGCTGAAAGATCTTTTCATTTTCCGCACACAAACCGACTCTTGGAAACTTTGAGTTGTGATGTATTTTTGGAATTCTGATTTTGGAAGTCGAGTCTTTATTTAACGGTTTGAAAAATATCCGTTTATCACACAATTGTCAACAAATCGAGTCTCGGAGCGTCACGAGATTACCACGTGATCACATCACTGTCATGTACAACATAATCACAGTACTGTTTATACGACTCACGAACCACGTCATCCCAGTACTCCATGTACAACGTACTATGTACTCACATCACTCCATGGACAACGCACTGTGTACTCACATCACTCCATGTACACCGTACTATGTACTCACATCACTCCATGAACACCGTATTGTGTACTCACAACACTATGTACACCATAATGTGTACTCAACACTCCATGTACAACGTACTGTGTACTCAATACTCCATGTACACCGTACTGTGTACTCACAACACTATGTACACCGTACTGTGTACTCAATACTCCATGTACACCGTACTGTGTACTCACATCACTCCATGTACATCGTAATGTGTACTCACAACACTCTATCTACAGCATACTGTTTATTCACAACACTTTATGTACACCGTACTGTGTACTCACATCACTCCATGTACACCGTACTGTGTACTCACATCACTCCATGTACATCGTAATGTGTACTCACAACACTCTATCTACAGCATACTGTTTACTCAATACTCCATGTACACCGTACTGTGTACTCACATCACTCCATGTACATCGTAATGTGTACTCACAACACTCTATCTACAGCATACTGTTTATTCACAACACTTGATGTACACCGTACTGTGTACTCACAACACTATGTACACCGTACTGTGTACTCAATACTCCATGTACACCGTACTGTGTACTCACATCACTCCATGTACATCGTAATGTGTACTCACAACACTCTATCTACAGCATACTGTTTATTCACAACACTTGATGTACACCGTACTGTGTACTCACAACACTATGTACACCGTACTGTGTACTCACAACACTTTATGTACATCGTAATGTGTACTCACAACACTATGTACACCGTACTGTGTACTCAATACTCCATGTACACCGTACTGTGTACTCACATCACTCCATGTACATCGTAATGTGTACTCACAACACTCTATCTACAGCATAATGTTTACTCACAACACTTGATGTACACCGTACTGTGTACTCACAACACTATGTACACCGTACTGTGTACTCACAACACTTTATGTACATCGTAATGTGTACTCACAACACTCCATGTACATCGTACTGTGTACTCACAACACTCTATGTACAGCTTACTGTTTACTCACAACACTTTATGTACACCGTACTGTGTACTCACAACACTATGTACACCGTACTGTGTACTCAACACTCCATGTACATCGTACTGTGTACTCACAACACTATGTACACCGTACTGTGTACTCGCAACACTCTATGTACATCGTACTGTGTACTCACAACATCGTCCTGTGTACTGACTGCAGACAAATGGGGATTAAGACACCAGGTACCATTTTACATTTTGGCAAGTTCCAGTTCCATCATATTTTCTGACTCAGGAAAGTCGAGCGGGATCAGAAATTCCTTCATTGCAATTCTTGGGGACAAATTTCCTGGAATCGATGACACGTCACAGCGGAGTGAGTGGTGTGCACAAACATCGGAGCGTTACCATGGCAACGTGTGAACGCCGCTGTCGAGCATGGACCCTAACAGCGGAGCGTTTCCATGGCACCTTGTGAACCCCACTGGCGAGCAAGCTCCCTAATAACAGCCGCCATTGACGTGGACACCCCGGACATAGTTTCATCTGGATCCGCGAACACGAGTCGTCGTCCTCCGAGCCCGCGGCCTTGTGTGAACCCGGCCCCACTGCCTCGTCCAAGTCTCAGTTTCCGCGCCAAATTGGGAAAGGACTCCCAGGCCTGCCAGAGCAAACACCGCCTGGAGTGCGAGACCACGGGCCTGGGAATCCCCCACCATGGGAGGAAAATGGAACAGATGAAGATACAAACGATGACGTCACTTGGACAATTGCTTCACACTCAGGGCAAAAAGAATTCCTGCCGTTGGTATTCCTTTCTTGGGACTGTTTGGCGTATTGTCCGGGAAGTTTTGTTTTTTAAATCCCAGGGCACCATTCCAACACTGATACAGTATGAACGTGTTTGCCTTCATTGTGACGTCATAAAACGGGATTTCTGCCTTTATTATATCATTGGTCGGCCTTGCTTGTGGAATTGTGGGTAATAATGCGATCGGAATACAACATCCATCCGTGGATCCTCCAAGTCCGCTCCACGATATTCCATGGAAAAAGTAGATGCGAGGACAAGGAAGCCTTGCCTTGAGGATCTGCAGGACGGGAAGAATGCTTCGGTTTTCCCATCAGGATTAAATGAAGATCATTCTTTACAAGGAGGATATTATTCCGAATGGATTTGTCCACGTGTCATATGATCCAGGTTGTTTGTCTTCCAAAGGATCAAATATATGGGATGAGGATTTCTCATCAGTTGGGAAGGGTGAGATGAACAGGAAAATGGGAAACGGAATGGACCATAAATAGGTGTACTGTTAACATGGGAATGCTGTTGTGCCTCAAATGGAATGGAGTGGGGTTGCTGGAAAAACACAAACAGGGAGGGATAACAAAACCGGGAAAGGAAATGATGAAAACTCTCAGGAACAATGGTCAAGCAGTCACGTGACCTGGCTGTGCCTCAAAAACCGAGTTGTTCGGGTTTGGGAGTTTTCAAAACAAGAACATGACGAGAGAACAACATGGCGGCCCGCGCTCAACATTGGGACCCACACGGGATCAAGAGACCTGTCCTACTCAGAGCACCTTACCCTAAATTATATAACAGAATTTCATGGGGAAACAAAAACGGTCTTACAGGGTTTTGTCTGGTTTATGAAGCTTCATGGCGTCTTGTACATCATGGCGTCTCGGTAAAGTACAACCCTTATCTTGTGCAAAGACCATGGGAATTCGGTGAAGCTTCATGTGAGGGTTTTCCTCTTTATTCTTTCTTCATATTGGGAGGTTGATCAGGAGGGGCGTTATCTGGAGGAACCTGTGCGTCCTGGAGTAGTTGGAGAGGGTCGGAGCGATTCGAGCGAATGGGAATCACCGGGGGAATGGCGGTAAAACCCAGGCCACGGACAGCTGTCCACAATATATCCTTTCTGACCTTTTCAATCGGCCTCATCGCGGAAGATTCCAATAGTTTTGATAGCTTCAAATTCCACCTGATGGTAGATGTGATGCTGGGGTGCCAGCCCATAGCGGACAGCAGTACTCCATTGAGCTATGGACAAAGGCCTTGTAGACACGGGCCTTGGAGACGGATCTGATTTTCGAGGAAAAGACCTGGATTGATGGAGTAGGTCCAATCTGAAGGTGGCTTTGGAGGGAAGCTTTGCTACGTGGTCATCCTAGGTAAGGTCATGGCTGATACCTGATGGTAAGGCCAGAGTAGTTCAACAGACGAACCTCTTCCGATTACTCTGAGATCTCACCAGAGCCAGGAACCACTCAAGGTGTGTTTGCTGAATGTTCAGCCACAGAAAGTCCATAAATGATGAATCGGGACCTCAATTGTGCTGAATTGTTTAAAGACCCCAAGCGAATAAAGCCAAATGACAACAGGCAGCAGATGTATCACATAGAATCATAGCCTTATATGATTCTCTAACTCCATCACCACGTAAACCTCATTTTCACATCACGTCCCATGTTTGCCTGTACTGCACTGTACCACTGGTCACAGATCCACCCTCTTGGACTGTACCACTGGCCACAGAGCCACCCTCTTACACTGTACCACTGGCCACAGATCCACCCTCTTGTACTGTACCACTGGCCACAGAGACACGCTCTTACACTGTACCACTGGGCACAGAACTATCCTCTTGGACTGTACCACTGGCCACAGATCCACCCTCTTGGACTGTACCACTGGCCACAGATCCACCCTCTTGTACTGTACCACTGGCCACAGAGACACCCTCTTACACTGTACCACTGGCCACAGAACTACCCTCTTACACTGTACCACTGGCCACAGGACCACCCTCTTACACTGTAGCACTGGCCACAGATCCACCCTCTTGTACTGTACCACTGGCCACAGAGACACGCTCTTACACTGTACCACTGGGCACAGAACTATCCTCTTGGACTGTACCACCGGGCACAGATCCACCCTCTTGTACTGTACCACTGGCCACAGAGACACCCTCTTACACTGTACCACTAGCCACAGAACTACCCTCTTACACTGTAGGCTACCACTGGCCACAGAACTACCCTCTTACACTGTACCACTGGCAACAGAACCACCCTCTTACACTGTACCACTGGCCACAGAGCCACCCTCTTACACTGTACCACTGGCCACAGAACCAACCTCTTACACTGTACCACTGGCCACAGAACCACCTTCTTGGACTGTACCACAGGCCACAGAGCCACCCTCTTACACTGTACCACTGGCCACAGAACCACCCTCTTACACTGTACCACTGGCCACAGAACCACCCTCTTGGACTGTACCACTGGCCACAGAGACACCCTCTTACACGGTACCACTGGCCACAGAACCACCCTCTTACACTGTACCACTGGCCACAGAGCCACCCTCTTACACTGTACCACTGGCCACAGAACCAACCTCTTACACTGTACCACTGGCCACAGAACCACCTTCTTGGACTGTACCACTGGCCACATATCCACCCTCTTGGACTGGACCATGGCCAGAGAGCCGCCCTCTTACACTGTACCACTGGCCTCAGAACCACCCTCTTGTACTGTACCACTGGCCACAGATCCACCCTCTTGTACTGTACCACTGGCCACAGATCCACCCTCCATGGGCCTCGATTTGTGAAAAGGAAGGCAAATGTCACGTGACACATCACTGCTTTGTTATCCAATTATTACTTCGGTACTTTACGCCATACAATTTGCATATGAATTGAACTTGTTTATATAATATTGAAGCGCGGTGCTATGCGCACGACTTGTTCGCCAAGAAGAGAAGCAACAACGCAGGTAACCAAAAAGAGTCTTTATTACAAAGCTCAACTATAGCACTGAGGTGCTCGGGGCTGCGCGCCCCGTGTATATCCCGAGGCCACGCCTACCCCTCGGGCGTGGCCGACACCCTCTTGGTGCGCGGAATGGTGTCATCGCGCCAGCGAGCCATCGTGTCCGCCACACGCGCCCCCCCAGAATTCCCGCGCACCTGAAGGGTCAGTTTGCGGGGCAAACGGATGACCCGGCCGAAGCGCCCTCTGGCGGCTGGCGGCGTCTGGGATGCCGGGGTGTCATCTGGGATGCCTCCGGCGGCACCTGGGATGGGTGCAGGACCGGGAGGGGGCGTGCCGGCGGGGCCGGGCGGTGCCGGAGGTCCGCCCGCCGGGGGGCGGCCTCGCCGCGGGGGCCGAGCCACTTGCGGGGGGTGGTCCACGTCGAGGTGGGCCGGCTTGAGGCGGTCCACGGAAACGCAGTCAGGAGTGCCGCCGATGTCGAGGGTGAAGTGTTTTGCCCCGGTCTCCAGCATGCGGAAGGGCCCGTCGTACGGGGGCCGCAGCGGTGTCCGGTGGGCGTCGTGGCGGACGAACACGTACTCCGCCGTGCGAAGCTCCGGGGCGACGTGCGTTGGCGGGCACCCGTGGTGCGCCGTCGGCACCGGGGCGAACCTCCGGGCGGTCTCCTGCAGTGCGGAGCGCTGCTGCGCCGCGGACCATGGTGCCGTGGAGTCGGGGAGGAACTCGCCCGGCACCCGCAACGGTTGTCCGAAGACCAACTCCGCCGCGGATGCGCGCAGGTCGTCCTTGGGCGCCATCCGGAGGCCCAGCAGGACCCAGGGGAGCCTGTCGACCCAGCCGCCGTCGCGGAGGGTGGCCTGGAGCGCGGCCTTCAAGGAGCGGTGGAAGCGCTCGCACAGGCCGTTGGCCTGGGGGTGGTAGGCCGTGGTGCGGTGCAGCTGGACGCCGAGCCCCCATGCGACCGCCCCCCAGAGCTCCGAGGTGAACTGGGGGCCGTGGTCAGACGAGATGTCCGAGGGGGCGCCGGACCGGGCAACCCAGGTGGCGATGAACGCCTGCGCGACGTCCGCCGCCGTTGTCGCCGCCAAAGGCACGACCTCCGGCCACCGGGTGGTGCGGTCCACCATGGTGAGGACGTGGGTGAAACCCCGCGAGGGGGGCAGAGGTCCCACCAAGTCCACGTGAACGTGGTCGAACCGACGTTCGGGCACCGTGAATGGGGCCAACGGGGCCTTGGTGTGGCGGTGCACCTTCGCACGATGGCACGCGAGGCACATCCTGGTCCAATCGCGGACGGCCTTCCGGAGGCCATGCCAGACGAACTTGTCGGCGACCAACCTCTGGGAGGCCTTCGTGCTCGGGTGGGACAGGCCCTGGATGGCGTCAAAAACCCAGCGCTGCCAGCCCGCGGGCACGATGGGGCGAGGCCGCCCGAGGGAGACGTCGCACAAGAGGGCCGTGCCCGCGCCGTCGAATGGCACCTCGGTGATGCGGAGGCCCGTGACGGCGGTCCGCAAGGCTTGGACGTCGGGGTCGGCGGTCTGGTCCGCCGCCATCCGGGCATAGTCAATCCCGAGGTGGACCGCGTGGGCGACGGACCGGGAAAGGCAATCCGCCACTGGGTTGTCCTTTCCCGCGATGTGCCGGATGTCCGTCGTGTACTTGGACACGGCTGAGAGGTGACGCTGCTGCCGGGCCGACCATGGCTCGGCGACCTTGGCCATCGCGAAGACCAGGGGCTTTTGGTCGACGAAGGCCATGAACGAACGGCCCTCGAGCAGATGGCGGAAGTGCCGGACCGCCAGGTGGAGCCCGAGCAACTCGCGGTCAAAGGTGCTGTGCCGGCGTTCGTGCAGGCGAAGCTGCCGGCTGAAAAACGCCAGCTGTTGCCAAGCACCAAGCACCCATTGCTCGTGCACCGTGCCCACCGCGTAGTCCGACGCGTCGGTGGTGAGGGTGATCGGTGCATCGAGCGCCGGGTGCGCGAGCATGGTGGCGTTAGCCAAGGCGAGCTTCGCGCCCGCGAACGCCGCGTCCATCTGCTTGGTCCAAACAACGTCACCTTTGCCCGGCTTCCCCCGGAGGGCCTCGTGCAGGGGGCACAGGAGCTGGGCGACGCGGGGCAGGAAACGGTGGTAAAAGTTTACCATGCCCAGGAACTCCTGGAGCCCCCTGATTGTGCGGGGGCGCGGAAACCCCTTGACTGCCTCCACCTTTGCCGGCAAGGGGGTGGCCGCGTGCCTGGTGACGCGGTGCCCCAAAAAGTCGATTTCGGTGACGCCGAACTGGCACTTGGCGGGGTTTACGATCAGGCCATGCTGGCCCAGGCATTCGAAGAGCGTGCGGAGGTGGCGGAGGTGCTCTTCGCGGGACGCGCTTGCGATGAGGATGTCGTCCAGATAGACGTAAACGCAATCCAAGTCACGCAAGACGCTGTCCATCAATCGTTGGAACGCCTGAGCCGCATTCTTCAAACGGAAGGGCATCCGAAGAAACTTGAAGAGGCCGAATGGTGTAATGACGGCCGTCTTCGGTACGTCCGCCGGCCTGACGGGGACCTGGTGGTACCCGCGGATGAGGTCCACCTTAGAAAAGAAGGACATTTTCGCCAACCGGGCGGAAACGTCCTGAATGTGAGGGACCAGGTAGCGGTCGGGGGTGGTGGCATCGTTGAGGCGGCGGTAGTCCCCGCACAGCCGCCATCCCCCGCCGGGCTTCGGCATGATGTGCAGTGGCGACGCCCAAGCGCTCTTGGAGCGCCGTACGATGCCCAGCCGCTCCAGCGTAGCGAACTCCGCCTTTGCCACCGCGAGCTTCGTCGGCTCGAGGCGGCGTGCCCGGGCGTAGACCGGTGGCCCGACGGTGGGGATGTGATGTTCCACCCCGTGCTTGAAGGCCACCGCCGAGAAGGTGGGCCACGTGAGGGCCGGGAAGCTGGCGAGGAGGCGGGTGAACTTGTCCGCTGCCAGAAGCGTACAGACCAACCTCGCCGGGATCGAACTGCTCAGCAAGCCGCTTGGCGAGCCGCTCGGTGAGCCGCTCGGGGAGCTGCCCAACGAACTGCTCAGCGTGCAAGCAAGCGAGCTGAACGTTTCGGCGTGGAAGAGGCGTCTGTTCTTCACATCCACCAACAGCCCATTTGCACATAGGAAATCCGCACCGAGCAATGCCATGGGCACGCTGGCGGTTACGAACGTCCATTGAAAGTGTTGCCCACCGAACCGCAGGGAGAGGCAGCACTTCCCGAATGTGCGTATGGGTGTACCGTTGGCTGCAAGCAACGCGGGGCCCCGGCCCGCGGTTCGCTTGTTGGACGTGGAGGCGGGAATAACGCTCACCTGTGCGCCTGTGTCGCAGAGGAAGCGACGCCCGGACAAGGTGTCCATGACAAAAAGGAGGCTGCCGGAATGGCCGACGCTCAGGGCCGCTACCGATCGCCGGCTTGGTAGTTTCCCGACTTGCCAAATGAGCACGGCGGGCAACAATTCCTAGCCTTGTGGCCAAACCTGGCGTGGAAACAGCACCAGGTTTGCGGCGAAGGCGGAGGCCGCGGTTTTTGCGGTGGTTGTGGGCGGGGCATGGCGGCGGCCACGCAGTGTGCATCGGCATCAGCCTCGGGAACCACGAGGTGTGCATGCGCATCAGCCTCGAGATCCGCGACGGCCGCACCGAAGCTCGCCCGCGTCTCACAAGCCGCGAAAAACTTGTCGGCCTCGACGGCCAGCGCGCGGGGGTTCCTTTATTTTGGAACCGGCCAACGAGAGGCGTACCTGTGCCAGCAGCTGGCGTAGAAAGAGTGCCCGGAATAAAAAATCCGGGGCTTTGTCACCCAGTAGCGAAAGCATGTGGTCCATCCGGACCGATGGTCGTGTGTCGCCGAGTTCGGGAAGGTCCAGGAGGTGGTCGGCCCGCTCGCACTCCGTGAGGCCGAACGTGGCGATGAGGAGACGCTTGAGCGCCTCGTACCTGTGGTCGGCCGGTGGGTTCCGCAGGACGGACACGACTCGGGCAGCTGTGCCGGGCCCGAGGGCGGCGATGACGTGGTAATACCGCGTCTCATCCGCCATTACGCCTCGAAGTCGGAACTGTGCCTCGGCCTGCACGAACCATACTTCGGCCTGAGCTTCCCTAAACTCGGGGAGCTTCACCGCTACCGCGTTGTTGACCATGGCGCGTTCTGTTGGTCAGCGGCGGCTGAACCAGCGTCGAGGTCACCAGTGAAGTGCGGTGCTATGCGCACGACTTGTTCGCCAAGAAGAGAAGCAACAACGCAGGTAACCAAAAAGAGTCTTTATTACAAAGCTCAACTATCGCACTGCGGTGCTCGGGGCTGCACACCCCGTGTATATCCCGAGGCCACGCCTACCCCTCGGGCGTGGCCGACACCCTCTTGGTGCGCGGAATGATGTCACCGTGCCAGCGAGCCATCGTTTCCGCCACAATATAATATAACTACTGTAAAAATTATGGGGCCAATAACATCACAACCCCCCCCCCCCCCTCTCCAATCCTCCCCATTATAACAGTTGTAAACAATACAATTCACAGACTTGCGGATTTGCTTTTCACCCCTCAGCCCAAATTGGGCGAAGGGGTATCATTGTCACGCGTCTGGGCGTCCGTCAATTTTTGGTTTCCGTCAATTTCGAGCAGGACGGCTTGTCCGATTAAATCCATTTTTGCAGTGTGTGTTGGGGTTGAGTCGAGGAAGGTTCCTTTCGAAAATGGGCGCGCTGGGATTTTCAATATGGCCGCCACGGCAGCCATCTGGGCATCCATCAACTTTTGGTTTCCATCAATTTTAAGAAGAACGGCTCGTCCAATTAAATCCATTTTTGCAGTGTGTGTTGGGGTTGAGTAGAAGAAGGTTCTTTTTGAAAATGGGCATGCTGCCATTTTCAATATGGCCGCCACGGCAGCCATCTTGAAATTGGTTTCCTTCAATTTCGAGCAGAATGGCTTGTCCGATTAAATCCATGTTTGCAGTGTGTGTTGGGGTTGAGTAGAGGATGGTGTCTTTCGAAAATTGGCGCGCTGTGATTTTCAATATGGCCGCCACGGTAGCCATCTTGAAATTGGTTTCTGTCAATTTCGAGCAGAACGGCTTGTCCGATTAAATCCATTTTTGCAGTGTGTGTTGGGGTTGAGTAGAGGAAGGTTCATGGGTGCCCTGCGATTTTCAATATGGCCGCCATGGCAGCCATCTTGAAATTGGTTTCCGTCAATTTCAAGCAGAACGGCTTGTCCGATTAAATCCATCTTTGCAGTGTGTGTTGGGGTTGAGTAGAGGAAGGTTCCTTTCGAAAATGGGCGCACTGCGATTTTCAATATGGCCGCCGAGGCAGCCTTCTTGAAATTGGTTTCCGCAATGCATGGGCCGAGGGATTATGCCTGCTTTGCAGTGCTATTTTTTTCATAAGCAAAAATATGATTATTTTTATTATCAAAGTGACAACGGAATTTCAAATGTGTGAAATTAATCATCCAAATATATGTTTATTTTTTACTGCAAATGTAAATGACAAACGTCTCACCTCGAGCGTTATAGTTGTGAAAATAACCGGAATGGTCAAGCAATCAACCCAAATTCAGAGGCATGTAGTAAAAGTTTTGGACAGCATAAATTCACCTTTCCTGAGTGGAAACAAAATGGCAGATGGTACTAACACTGATATTGTGTATGCTCCCTTTCAGTGACGAACACGACGTCACTTCAGTGAATGTGAGGTCACTCCCTGCGTGACAGAGAAATAAATACACACGGCGTGTATATATTTATAAATATATATACACACAGAATGAACCCCCTAACTTGACGAGGAAGCAAGGCACAGGTCAGGTCTCGCTCCAGCCATTACTGCACGACCTTTAGCAACAAGTATTGTCGACCACACGAACACATTGTCTCTGCCCTGCTGATCGACCACACGAACACATTGTCTCTGCCCTGCTGATCGACCACACGAACACATTGTCTCTGCCCCACTGATCACCAGTCAGCTTAGTGACTTAGTTTGGTCACAAATAAACGATCAACAGTATGTTGTCCCGATGAGCCGACAATAAGGACGAAACCTGGATCGACATCTCTGCCTTTGTTTATTTGTGACTCGACGGTTAGGGTTAGGGTTAGCTCGATAGTTAGGGTTAGCTCGATAGTTAGGGTCAGCTCGATAGTTAAGGTTAGCTCGATAGTTAGTGTTAGGGTTAGTTCGATAGATAGGGTTAGGGTTAGCTCGATAGTTATGGTTAGTGTTAAGGTTAGCTCGATAGTTAGGGTTCGGGTTAAGGTTAGCGCGATGGTGATTATCCCTCTTTTCAAGTTGTTCGGGTTAGCTCGATAGTTAAGGTTAGTGTTAGGGTTAGCTCGATAGTTAGGGTTAGTGTTCGGGTTAGGATTAGGGTTAGGGTTGTTAGGGTTAGGGTTAGGGTTAGGGTTAGCTCGATATTTAGGGTTAGTGTTCGGTTCGGGTTAGGGTTGTTAGGGTTAGGGTTAGGGTTAGGGTTAGGGTTAGGGTTAGCTCGACGATGATTGTCCCTCGTTTGAAGTACACACAAACAATCCAAGGGAAAGATCACCGTCGACGCCTCTACTTTATTCGACAAATTGAATGGACCTGCATTTCTTAGCCAGCATTCTCTGGCCAGGAATAACTGAGTTCTTTATTGGAATTTTCCATGTGTGGAAATCCTTGCGTCCTGGGCCTACGCCCTGGCTTTGAGGCTGGACGGTTGTTCCAGCATGTGTGGCCGTTTAGCGAGTCATTGCTGTGGTGGACACGGAGCCACGGCTGTGAGGGCATGTGGCCATGGAGGCAAGAAATGTGGCCATGGAGGAAAAAAGCGTGTGGTGGGCATGGTCCATGGCAGCTCGGGCTGTGAGGGCATGTGGCCATGGAGGCAAGAAGCGTGTGGTGGGCATGGACCATGTCAGCTCTGGCTGTGAGGGCATGTGGCCATGGAGGCAAGAAGCGTGTGGTGGGCATGGACCATGGCAGCTCGGGCTGTGAGGGCATGTGGCCATGGAGGCAAGAAGCGTGTGGTGGGCATGGACCATGGCAGCTCGGGCTGTCTGGGCATGTGGCCATGGAGGCAAGAAGCGTATGGTGGGCATGGACCATGGCAGCTCAGGCTGTGAGGACATGTGGCCACGGAGGAAAAAAGTGTGTGTTGGGCATAGACCATGGCAGCTCGGCTGTGAGGGCATGTGGCCATGGAGGCAAGAAGCGTGTGGTGGGCATGGAGCCATGGCAATGTGAGGTGTGGCTCGTTTATGAGCATTGCACCAGGAATTTGCTGTCCATGTGGATTCTCTTGGTGAATGTGTCACATTGGTCGCTAGGAGAGGGTTGTGTTACCCCGGGCGAGTACTGGGCAGACCGGTCAGGTGCGATCTCCAATTTGATGGCTCGGCAAGAACGGCGTGGAATGGAAAACTAAAGGAGATTGGTGCAAGATCTCATGGAAAAGTTATCTGTAGTATAATAGAACGGAAACCTTTGGGATTCAGATAATATATATGTATGAGTAATAGCCAGGTACCAGGAGGCTTCCTCGTGTATGAGTAATACTAATAGCAAGGTACCAGGAGGCTTCCTCGTGTATGCGTAATACTAATAGCCAGGTACCAGGAGGCTTCCTCGTGTATGAGTAATACTAATAGCCAGGTACCAGGAGGCTTCCTCGTGTATGAGTAATACTAATAGCCAGGTACCAGGAGGCTTCCTCGTGTATGAGTAGTACTAATAGCCAGGTACCAGGAGGCTTCCTCGTGTATGAGTAATAAAAATAGCAAGGTACCAGGAGGCTTCCTCGTGTATGAGTAATACTAATAGCCAGGTACCAGGAGGCTTCCTCGTGTATGAGTAATACTAATAGCCAGGTATCAGGAGGCTTCCTCGTGTATGAGTAATACTAATAGCCAGGTATCAGGAGGCTTCCTCGTGGACTTTTCACATCCAGGGCCTGAAATAGTTCTGAAACTGGAAACTCAACATTGAACCTCATGCCACGGATGGGAATGATTTGACCTCTTCAAATTTCTGGACATTCTTACATCCCACTGAGCTTGTCTTCCTCTTTATTATGAAGGACGGTATGACTATGTACATACCTTTGTGGAGTGGTGTTATCGAGCCTTGTGGAAGAGGTAAACTTCAGGTGTAATGGTAGCTGGTAATAATGGGGTTGTGGTGCACAGGTAGAGTTCGGGCCTCGAGATAAATAGGAATAGATTATTTAAAAGATTTATGGTGGATAGTTTGAATGAAGAATTGGTGAACAGGAATGGGATCGTGATGATTCACTCACCTGAGATTCAAAGGAAGAGCGAGACCAAGGAAGACCGTTACACGAATTGAAGAAAATGGAGACAAAACTAAAAACAAAAAAATTTATTTTTTATTTTTATTGTATACTGAATCGAGGCTCGTGAAAGAGCTAACATTTACTTCACAAACAAATCAACCAGACAAACAAAATATATAAAAAGAGGGAGCGGAAGACAAGATGGGGAGAGAAGGGGAAGCACACAAACACAACATTTGAGAGCAGGGAGATGTGTGCAGGGAGAGGGCTTGGGGGGAGGAGGAGTGGGAAGGGGTGGGGGGGGGGGGGGGGTGGGAGAAGTATAAAACACAAGGACACCAAGGACTTCCAGGACAGAAGTTGGTATTTCAAAAAAGTGGAATTGGGGTGAAATTAGCGGGGGTAGAAAAGATCAAGGTTTTGGATGGGGGAAGATAAGAGATGGTGGTGAACAGCTGTTTTAAAGACCTGGAGGGTGGAGTGGGATTGAAGAGAGTGAGGGAGTTTGTTCCAGAGGCGGGAGAAAAGAGGAATGAAGGAGTGAAGGTGAGCAGAGAGTCTTGATTTTGGCAGTTTAACCATAAGAGGGTTGCAGGCAGATCTTGTGCGACCTGTAGGAATATTTGGGGGACAGAGCCCAGAGAGAGCTGGGGGGGGCAAGGCCAGAGAGGAGTCGGTAGAAGACGGAAAGACCACCAACCTGCCTGCGGTGAGTGAGTGAGTGAAAGGCCCTTGGAGATAGCTTCATCGCGGGAGATTCCAATGATTCTGAATGCTTTGGTTTCAACAGCGTGAAGACGAGCTAGGTGTGAGGCAGGAGCACCAGCCCATAGGGGAGAACAGTATTCCATTGAGCTGCGGATGAAAGCCTTGTATGTGGTGAGGAGCTCAGGTGTGCCAAGGAAGGACTTCGCACGACGGAGGATGCCCAGTCGGCGACTGGCTTTGGAGGCCAGATTTGAAATGTGGTTTTCCCAGGAAAGATCATGGCAGATAGTGAGACCCAAAAGCTTGAGTGACAGAACTTCTTGGAGAGGATTATTCAGAAAGTGGATGGGAGGGTTGTCCAGTCGGTCTTTTCGGAGAGACAATTGTTGTTTGATCGTTCAGAAGCTTCGAGTTAAGGACACTGAGAGGATGTGGGTTTGTGCGGATGATGCTGTGAGGCTAAAGTTTGTGGTGTAAGAAGATCACGTGATCCCTACCTCTCCCAATGGACATTACAATGATCACAGCGCTTTCACAAAGTATTCACACCTCTTGACATTTTTCATATTTTGTTGTTACAGCCGGAATTTAAAATGGATTAAATTGAGATTTGTTGTCACTGATCTCTACACATAATACTCCCAAAATACCCCATAATACTCCCATAATACTCCCATAATACTCCCATAATAACCCATAATAGCCCATAATGCTCCCATTGTAGCCCATAATACTCCCATAATAGCCCATAATACTCCCATAATACCCCCATAATACTCCCATAATAGCCCATAATACCACATAATACTCTCATAATAGCCCATAATACTCCCATAGTAGCCCATAATACCCCATAATATCCCATAATACTCCCATAATACCCCTATAATAGCCCATAATGTCCCATAATACTCCCACAATACCCCCATAATACTCCCATAATAGCCCATAATACTCCCATAATACCCCCATAATACTCCCATAGTAGCCCATAATAACCCTTAATATCCCATAATACTCCCATAATACCCCCATAAGACTCCCATAATAGCCCATAATACCCCCATAATATCCCATAATACCCCCGTAATACTCCCATAATAGCCCATAATACCCCATAATAGCCCATAATACTCCCATAATACTCCCATAGTACCCCCATAATACCCCATAATATCCCATAATACTCCCATAATATCCCATAATACTCCCATAATACCCCATAATACTCCCATAATACCCCCATAATACTCCCATAATAGCCCATAATTCTCCCATAATACCCCCATAATACTCCATAATACTTCCATAATACACCATAATACCTCCACAATACTCCCATAATGCCAGATAATGCCCCATAATGTAAAAGTGGAATTTTCGTTTTTAGAAATTTGTACAATATAATCAAATGTGAAATACAGAAATATCAAATTAGCCCGTCCTGTGCGCAGCAGGAGACGGGGTTTTGCAATCACTTTTGTGTGTCTGTGTCGATGTGTGTGACTCTGTCGATGTGTGTGTCTGTGTCGATGTGTGTGTCTGTGTCGATGTGTGTGACTGTGTCGATGTGTGTGTCTGTGTTTATGTGTGTGTGTGTGTGTCTGTCTGTCTGGGCCGTAACGTTTTTAAGATTAAGTTATTGTCGTCAAATTTTCACGAAAGCTTTATTATGATAATACAGAGAAAGAAAATTAAAAATTTTGTAGAAAGGTCAAAGGTCAAAGGTCAACGTCACATAAAGTCATCCATTTTCATCCAATTGATCTGGAATTTCAATTTACTATTTGAGTTTTGACATCAAATTTTCAACAAAGCTTTATTATGAGAACCGATTGACCTGAAATTTTAAGAATTTGCATATTGGCTCACTGCATTGATTCACCAAACAAAGTCTAGAAGCCAAATATTATTTTTAGATCTGAAGCTCAAAGTTAAAGGTTGCATAAAGTCATCAATTTTCATTTTGTATTTTTTAAACTGTTTTCGTTATTTGAGCATACGGAAGAAGAAGACATCTGCATACAAACGGACGAGGACGGGCTTTGCACTTTCAGAATCTTTCTAGGTTACATAACTATTCAACCTTCTGAGTCAATTCTTCACAGAAGCACCAATGGCAGCAATTACAGCTTCGAGACTTCTTGGGTTTGTCTGTATCAGCTTTGTACATCTGGATTTGGGGAGTTTCTCCCATTCTTCCTTGCAGATTTGCTCAAGCTATGTCAGGTTGGATATGGAGCGTCCGTGAACAGCAGTCTTCAAGTCTTTCCACAGATTCTCAATGGGATTCAAGTCTGGGCTTTGGCTGGGCCACTCAAGGTCTTTCACGTTGTTGTTCTGAATTTCTGAAGCCATTCCAGTGTTGCTTTGGCTGCATGCGTGGTTGGGGTCATTGTCCTGTTGGAACATAAATCTTCACAGCAGTCTCAGGACTTTTGCACTCCGAATCAGGTTCTCGCAAAGGATTTGCCTGTATTTGGCTCCATTTATTGTTCCCTCTATCATTACAAGTCTCACAGTCTCTTCCACTGAAAGGCATCCCCATAGCATGATGCTGCCACCACCAGTCCACCATGCTTCATGGTCAGGGTGTTAGATGGTTGATGAGCTGTGCTAATCATGTCACATATAACATGTGTGCATATAATATAACTATAACATGTCACATATAACATGTGTCTCTAATATACATTATAACATGTCACATATAATATACAGTATAATATGTCATGTATAATATACAGTATAACATGTCACATATAACACGTGTGTATATAATATACAGTATAACATGTCAACTATAACAGGTGTGTAAATAATATGCAATATAACATGTCACATATAATGTGGGTCTAATATTCAGTATAACATGTCACATATAATATGTGTGTAATATACATTATAACATGTCATGTATAACATGTGTGTATAATGTATATAATATACAGTATAACATGTCACATATAATATGTGTGTCTAATATACATTATAACATGTCACATATAGCATGTGTGTATATAATATACAGTATAACATGTCACGTATAATGTGTGTATATAATATACAGTATAACATGTCACGTATAATATGTGTATATAATATGCAGTATAACATGTGTGTATATAATATACATTATAACATGTCACGTATAATATGTGTATATAATACACAGTATAACATGTCATGTATAACATGTGTGTATATAATATGCAGTATAACATTGTGTATATAATATACAGTATAACATGTCACGTATAACATGTGTGTATATAATATTGTTTGTTTAATTGTTTCTTTATCAAATATCACTGGGTGTGTACATAATCCACACCCTACCATACACACCCTACCAAGGGATTCCTTTAGGTGGTGTGTTTTTTATTTTCCAAGTGTCAGATCCAGTCTGCATCCTTGTATTGTTTTGGTTCCTCATAAATACCTTTAAATAAATCCTCAAGTTTATCTTTTCAGGAGGAATTGATAAATTTTGATTTTTGTTTTCCGAGTGCACCCACCGGATTAGCACCATATTTTCGTGTTATTTTCAATCATCTGGTTTTGTTTCCCCCCTTTGTTGACTTTGTTGTAGTTTCTCTCTTCCTTGCCATGATTTATATTTTGAATTTGCTTTCAGCAATCATTACCTCTCAGTCTTTGTCTTCGATTTTATTATTGCTTTTTATTTCTTGGATTCTCTTGTTTAGGTTTGGGTTTCAGTTTCCTCATGAGTTTCTGCATTTGTCCCGTTTCCTTTCTCAGTTGCTCTGTCCGTATATTGTCTCTGTTTCCATGGTGATGCTTGTTTTCTATTGTACGGCCTTGTCTAATCTTGCAGCGATGTTAGCCTGTTTTATTTTTAAATGAGCAGTGCTGCCACAAAGCACACAATATTGATTTAGTTCGGGCTAGGTCTCCTATTTACCTTGCTCTTCATCATCCTCTTCTTCCTCCACCTCCCCTCCTCCTTTGAGCCGTTTTCTCCTCTTTCTGATGACCATTATTCACCATTCCCGTTTTCATCCCCTCCATCTGTGTAGGTGTCGCCCTCTCCATGTCAGTGGGTCTTGCCATTCCCCACTCCCAAGGTTGGTCTGTACCCCAACCCCCCCCCCCCCCCAAAAACACCTTTATGTGTGTGTGTGTGTGTGTGTGTGTGTGTGTGTGTGTGTGTGTGTGTGTGTGTGTGTGTGTGTGTGTGTCACGAACGTTTCATTTTAAATAGTTAAGTGGGCACATCCTACCATGCACACCTGAACGTGCTCACATCATTCTGCATACACCCCTCCATACATACCTCACCATGCTCACTCCAGTGCACACCCTACCATACATACTAATACTTCACCATGCTCACCCTGTTGGATCACTCCCCATTACACAACCGTTGTACCTGCCTATGTACATGATCACCTGGAGTCTGGAGCGACCTGACGCGGCCCCACAGAGAATTCCGCACTGCGTGCCAGCGATGGGAGAGGTGAGGGAGTGAGGGGGAGAGTGAGCCCCTTCTGATGGATACCGACCAGTACACTGCCTTGGGGTGAGGCTGGAAAGCATTCAGGACGGATACCCGCACACCATAAACACACACCTTAATAGTCTGCACATCCCCCTTCTTGTACATGAGTAATGGTGGACAATGTCACACCTATCATTTGGACAATTTGATTACAATTTTTGAGATGTATATTCACACGTGATTCCCCTCATCTACCGGCACCTCATAACACCTCTACCCCATAACACCAACAATATCGTCCCAAAACTATCGGTCTCCAGCCGATGCCATTATCAACTCTTGCCCCATTGCCATTGATCTTCACCCCATGCCATAAACACAGGGCCCCCAGCTCGCGATGCAATAGTCCATCCATTACTCAGGCCAGCCGGACACCATTTGACTCTTCTTGGCTCCAATCCCTCAGACCCGGCCAATGGAAATTGGAAGCAGATTTTCCATGGATCGTACCATGTACGAGCACTACCTACAGGACCATGGATTGTACAATGTACGAGCAGTACCCACCGGACCAAGACCCTTATTGGTCTCCAAAGACCATTACGTAAACACAAGTCACATAGGACCCATAAAAGAGGAAAGATGTATTACAAACTCAGCTACCAACTCGACACCACCATCACGCCATTCCCTCCCGCACAAACAACAAAAACAACACAAAACATCAACAACTCTCAGGCTACCGGCCCTGACAACAACTCCTATTTACATGTAAAACACCTTGAACCACATGGTACATCAGCCCTCACAAATATGAGCAATTTCTTCTTCCAACACTCAAGAATTCCCCAAATTTAGAAACTAGGCAAAATCATTCCCCTCCTTAAACCATACAAACAAACAAACAAACAAACAACAACAGCAACAGGCATTTTAAGGCCATTTTCCCTGCTAGAGCGGGGGTTAGCCTTACGGGCCCCATGACAATCTTCTCCATCTTGCCCTATTTTCTACATCTCCCCTTGTTAACCCCCTTGCCCGCATTTCTTCTTCCACCACTTAAACCTTAAATTAAATTAAAACTTAAATCTTAAACCAAACAAAGATCTCGCAAAATCAGCCTCTTACAGACGTATCACATGACTTTGCACACCCTCCTTATACTTACACTCACAAATCCTCACATCCCTCTCTCACACACCCAACACTGATTCAGACCAAACCACTCCACCACTCCACCACCACTCTCCTCACAAACCTCACGCAAAACACCTTTGAGGTTTCAACAATAGAAAACCACCAAGACGCACGATTCCCACCACAGTAGACAACAACAAAGCGTTGTACACACTCCCAAAGGTCTTACTCCCAAACAAAATACTCAACCCAAACATGCACAGGACATACAATTCAAACCTGAGAACATACAATTCACCTCATATGTGGAAGATATAACCATTACCTCTACACATAGCAACATCAACACCACCACAGCACAACTTCAAACCTTCCTCAGCACCTTACAAACCTGGCTCACCATCAACAGACTAAAAGTAGGCCCTCAAAATCAACAGTCACTCTTCTAACAAATTACACCAAGGAACATAATGCTGCACCACACATCACACTGAACACCATCCCTATTCCTCACACACACCAAACAAAAATACTCCACGTCACTCTTAACACACTCATATCATTCTCAGATCACATCGCAAACATTAAAAACATGCCAGGCTCAACACATGTGGGACACTCACAGGTACCGACTTCGGACACCACAAAGAAACTACATCATTAACATACAAGCCACATTAGATCAGTCAGTCATCAACTACGCCAGCTCATCTTGGGCCTCCAGCCTATCAAACACACATCTCAACACCTGCAGACCATACAAACGGAACCAATGACGTCATCATTAAAAACACCTATTCCCCAGATGGAGTTCTTTATAATGACCCATGATTCATTTTTTTCCATGGAGCGGTTTTGTAGATATAGAGGTGCAACGCTTTTCGGTTTTTCTCATGTGGCACCTGCACCACGTACCCTATGACGTCATAATTATCATTAAAATATTCTACAAGAGGAGGCGCTCCTTATGGTCAAAAGTTTGTATCCATGAGACCAACAGTTGCAGAGAAAAAAATATTCATACTGATCGGATGAAGCGTTATACTTGTCGAATTATGACGTCATAACGAAGGCACTGATGACATCATCATTAACATATCTCATTCCCCATGGTGAGTACTTGGCAATGAGCCTTGTTTCAACTTTTTCCATGGAACAGTTTCAGGGATATGGAGGTGTAACGTTTTTCCAAGATGGCGTCCGTACCACGTGACCGATGACGTCATAATTATGAATAAAAAATATACAGGTGGAGGCGCTCCTGTGATGCACACCTAGTCTCGGAAATTTTAAAATGCAGGTGCCACACGTACGCAACCGGATGCCTAACTCTGCTTTTTGCTTCGCGAGCGCAGGGTAACAACAACAACAACAACACCGACGACAACAACAACAACAACAACAACAACGGACCCATGATAGGGATCATTCTGATATATAATGTCTGGATCCATAATCTGTAAAAACTGACCTCGATATCATTCACGTACCATGTAGTACATGTACGTACGTTCCACGTCACGTTACACGTGAATCATCGTGTTTTGTACAGTACGTGTCGACACCCACAGCACCACGTGTTCAGCCTGGCGATGTACTTTTTGGATTCCATACCAGTAATTGGATGCACACCTCGTCTCGGACAAAGTCCTTTGTCTATTGTCTGTTCGTGCGTCCTTAATCGGGTTGCATAAAATGGATGGAGCCCGAGTGTTGTAAGGATGGGGGGCAGTGGGGGAGCGTGGGGGCAGTGGGGGAGGATGGCAGTGGGGAGTGGGGGGTGGGGGCAGTGGGGGAGTGGGGGGTGGGGGCAGTGGGGGAGGGTTGGGGAGTGGGGGAGGGTGGGGGCAGTGGGGGAGGGTGGGGGCAGTGGGGGAGGGTGGGGGCAGTGGGGGAGGGTGGGGCAGTGGGGGAGGGTGGGGGGCAGTGGGGAGGGTGGGGGCAGTGGGGGTGGGGTGCGGTGGGCGGAGGGTGGGGGTGAGTAATTTCTCACCAGCATAGAATCTGTGTACAGAGGGGTGAGGTGGGTAGGGGGGCATTGGGGGGGGGGGAAGAAATTTCTCACCAGTATGGAATCTGTGTACAGAGGGGTGGGGTGGGTAGGGGAGCAGTAGGGGGGGGGGGGGGAGCAATTTCTCACTTGCATGGAATCATTGTACAGAGGGGTGGGGGTGGGGAGGGGAGTAGTGGGGGGAAGAATTCCTCACCAACATGGAATCTGTGTAC